>NC_090443.1:319551516-319863740 GCF_031143425.1 Pleurodeles waltl | reverse complement strand
GGGTAGGTGAAAATCGGCCCCGGGATCGACCTGAGTGGGTCACATGAAGAACTATCCTGCCTCCTTGATGCCTAGCATGGCCGGGCCTGTCCAGAAAATCGGAGGAGGGAAGGAGCGGCCTTGGAGTGACTGAAAACACCCGACACACCAAGAAGTGGTGCGCAGTGAGTCGGGTGGGGGCAAGCAGTCCGGGAGTCAACAGGCGGAGGGTTACTCTGGCCCCCAGCCTGAAAAGGTCCGGTGCAGAGCTATCCTATCGCTTTGAGGCCTGTCTGGGGACCTGGGGTTCAACAAGTACGCTGAGCATACCACACATGCACACATAGAGACTAGCATATTAGGGGACCCATCCTAAGGGGGCCCTGGAGCCAGATACGATCCAGGAGTCCATCATCTGAGCACACACACGATCGCCAAGAGTTGAGAGGCCCCACTATGAGCCTGTTCGCCTGTGGCTCTGCTTGCGGGCTGTGTGTCTACCCTACTCCCACCTAACAATATATCCCTAAAACCAAGAGCACTGTAGGAGGCCACCTCACCCGGCCCAACTGATGCCACCAGATTTTAATGACATCAGGGGGGACAGAGGAGACGGAAAATCACCCCATCCTGCAGCACAGTTGAAGCCTAATGCAATAAACCACGGAGGACATATCTTTAATGTCCCCTACCTACTGCAATAGAGCAAAATCTATCCTCAGGGGTGACCTCTGCCTTGAATAGTTTCCTAGTAGAAGCCCTCCCTACCAATATAAATGGTAAAAGTGGCGAAAAAGAAAGATAGGGATCCTGATGACTCCCTCAAAGAACCACATGGGCCCTCGCCCGTAATAACGAGGGAGCAGGAAGGAAACAATATGACAAGGTGCGCCCCCACACTCCAGAAAACAAAAATGTATACCCTGTGAGCAGACCTGGGCCTCTTGAGAGATGACCACTATCGTCTAGCTGACAGAGTCACTACAGCACAGCACGAATTGGCTGAGGTCCCCATCACTTTCACCTCCATGAAAAATAGGCTAATCACCACGGAACAGAAGATTCAGATGTTACAACTTAGGGCAGAGGATGCAGAAAATCGCTCCCGCCGCATGAACATAGGACTGATAGGATTACCAGAGAGAGCGGATAGTCCCAGTACTATGCATTGAAAAGGGCACACAGGGTACCAGCGAAGACACCACCCCTGGTATCTCCACCTCGCCCTGTAGTAGCCCAGCTCCTCTTTTATAAAGACAATATACTGGCACAGGTCTGTCTCAAATGGGAAGTCCTGGTGGAAAACAGTAAAGTCCAGATCTTCCCTGACTTTTCCAGAGAAGTATAATGCCGACGATCCATGTTTCTGGAAGCCAAAAAGAAACTGAGACAATCGGGGTTCAGATACGGAATGTTATTCCCAGCGACACTCAAAATAATGGCAACGGATGGAACACACTTCTTCCAAACCCCTCAAGAAGTGTGGGATTGACTGGAACAACATCCCTCAAGAGCCCTGAGCATGAACCTCGTAACATGGAACTACAGCGCTCTCGGCAGCGAAGACTTAGCAGACCTCACACTGCTATAGCCCTATCACAAAACTAAGCACAGCTGGAAAGACAGAGCGTAATGGAGGTGGTAGCGTCCCTAAGCGTCTTGAACACTGCCCCTCCGTAGGCGATAATGGACGGAGCCATGGACAACGCAGACTATGATTGTAGTTCTAATGCCTCAGAAACCTCTAGTGTGATACTACCAAAAGTCACTCCAAGGACAGCAGATGAACTTATTTAAGGTAACTCACTACAAGACAAGTTGTAGGGAGTTCCCCACATTGGTACTAACCTTCTATAACTGAAAAACAGAGGCATTTCCATATGTCGAACCCCCCTAGAAGTGGTATTATAGAGTTCTCCTGCAAATGCTGGTTGGAATAAAATATGCGGGTAACTCCTCTTTGCAACCAGCCTCATCTTAGTTTGACCGGTGGATTCTTGGCTGATTCTCAAAGTTTGTTTGCTCAGTTTGGATGGAGGGCCACTGCCTGTTTGTACAGAGGAAAGGGAATTGGGTTAATTGTTACCGGTTGTTAAATTGGTTTTTAAAATGGAAACAACTGAGTGGGGGTGTACTATACTGCTTGCATGAGGACTACAAGACATGCCGGTCTGGAGCTGGGGTGACGAGGAGGGAACCCCGTGGAAGTATACACACGCACCATCCTAACCAACAACTGCAATGCAAATGTAGAAAACATTATCCTGGAACATCTGGGGAATGTGCACTATGCCTAAACAGTACAAAGTGTTTTTTCTACCTGAACAGACAGGGAATGCACATAGCACTACACTACAAGAAACCCACCTAACTGCTAAAGAGGGACTGGCCTTATACCATTGATAGTGGGGCCAAGCCTTCTAGACCACATACTCCGCATTCACTCAGGGAGTACTGATATGGATGGGGGCGGGGATACCACTCCAACCCATGAGTAGCACAACAAACCCAGAGGGACACTATATTGTAACAACAGGGAGATTAGAGGGTAGACAATAACCGTAATAAACATTTACACCCCCAACACCGACTAGGGCACCTTCCTATTGAAACTGTCGGGCTCCTAACCCCACACCTCCAACGGTCAACTATTTTAGTAGGGGACTTTAATTGCATGGCTGATCTCCTATTAGGTCACTCCCCCCCCCAACTACCAGATTCTCAGGTATACAGAGTGGCCCGAGTTTTCGGACAGGCAGATACAATGGGGGCTGATAGAGGCTTGGAGGAACATATATCCAGAAAATCTGGTTTATTCCTTCTTCTCAGGTCTACACGACCTCCACGTATACCTAGACAACTTCCTGTGTACCCCTAATGTAACCACTCAGATCAAGATGGCTGAGTACTTGACACGTACAATCTCGGATCACAATCCGCTTAGTCTCCATTTGAATTGGTCCCACTATAGAGCACGCATTCCGACATGGAAGTTAAAACCAGAATCGCTAGAAGACCAAGTCTTTAGGGATTATATTGGCGCTAAAATAGAGCAATACTTCCAAGACAACGCAGGATCAGCCTCCACCCCTCAGGCAGAATGGGAAGCATTCAAAACAGTACTTCGAGGACATTGTATGGCCACATCAATAGGCATCAGGGGCGCGATACTACAGGAAATCACAAAGCCAGAATCCAACCTTTGATGATTAGAGATTCAAAGGCAGGACCGACAGAACTCGAGCAGGTCATCTTAGATCAGAAGCAGAAAGTGGCTGAGCTAGTTGACAGTCTGCGTTGTTACAATTATAAGAACTATATGGATCGCACACACGCTGAGCGGTACTGCACTGGGACCCTTTTAGCGTGATTAGCTAACTTAGCAAAAAGGGGGTTACCCATAGTGGCACTCCAGTCTGATAATGGGGAACATATGTACACTCAAGTGGGGATTAACAATTACTTTTGCAATTACTATGCAGAGCTTTATAAGAGCACCACCCCATATGATGGAGAGGCGATCAAAAACTACATTGAATTAATACCCCTTTCGACACTTACAGCTGATGAAGCTTGAGACCTTAGTAAAGCTATTACCCCTGAAGAAGTGAAGGGAACTATTAAAAGCTTGGCCCGGGGTAAGACACCTAGGGTAGAGGGATTCCCAGCCAAATTCTATAAGAATTTCAGTGAAGAGTTAACCCCCAAACTGGTGGCGCTCTATGAAGCAGCCAAGAACTTGGCATCTTTGCCGTCCTCCTCCAGAGAGGCACTTTATTAAAAACAGAAAAACCTGCCCACGAACATCAAGCATATAGGCCACTGTCAATGTTAAACACCAACTATAAGATTCTAAGTAAGATCATAGCGACTATGTTGCTCCCATATATGACTAAATTAATCCATCCAGATCAGGCAGTCTTCATCTCCAGTCAGAACTCAGGACTAAACATCAGACGCCTGCTGGCCATACTAAAGACGCAAGGCCAGGACACTGTAGCTGTGGTGGTGTTTACAGTGGACGTGTAAAATAACTTTGATAGCCTGGAATGGGGTTATCTATACGATGTGATGAACCATATACATCTGGGTGAGAATTTTATAGCGTGGACAAAGCTGCTCTATATGAATCTAATTGCCAGGGTCCGCATGGGCAAAATGATTTCTGACCCATACACGGTGTGTTGTGGGACGGGACAGGGATGCCCCCTATCCCTTTTAATTTTTGCACTGGTCATGGAACCTCTGCCAGCGTATGCACGGTCAGGGGGCCTAAACCAGAGGCTGCAAATCAGCGGCTACCAACATAGGATAGCACTTTATGTGGATGACCTTTTATTGTTCCGACAGAACACAGATTGAGAACATGAATGGGGCCAAAATTATGCTAACACAATTTTGTCAATTATCGGTACTAAAACTGAACTGGCAGGAATCACGCCTATTCCTATTCACCCCCATACCAACCCCACCAAAAGGACTAGGACTGTTAGTATGGGAGCCTCGATGTATAACGTACTTGGGGGTTAGGATCTTTCATACTAGATTAGGCATTCTTGAAGGAAATATAGGTCAAGCGCTCAGGGCGCTCAACTCCCACATGGAGTTTAGGAAATCTCTGCCCATGTCAGTGATGGGTCGAATAGTGCTGATCAAAATGATCGTGCTCCCGCGGCTCTTATACCAATTTGGATCCCTCCCGGTTTGTATTCCCGGAGCAGTGTTCAAGGATCTGGACTCCCTGCTTACAATGTTCTTATGGGGCTCAGGCCGCAAAATGGTAGCACTCTCCAAATTGAAACTCCAACGGAGGGCAGAGGATTGGAAGTACCCGACTTTGAAAATTATTACCTCTCGGCCTAGCTGCACTGGTTTGTGCAGTGGCTGGCGGGCAGGCGGGCCCCAGGTAAACACCTGGGACCCCATGTCCCGAGTCTGTTGGCTCTCACCAGGGTCCTACTACAGTTGAGATGCAACACCGCAGATGGCACCCAAGAGTTTAAGGTAATGGTGAAATGTTGGACCTGCTGTCTTCCAAAAATGTGTTCCAAAATACCCTACACAACAGACTTGGCCATCACAATGCTATTCGAGCTGCGGCATGGGGCAGATTGGGGTCTGACAGCCTGGGTGACTGCCAGGGCATCAACAATTGGAGATCTATTCCTGGAAGACTCATTGTTGCCCTTCAAAGACTTTTGCGGAACATTCAACCTCCCTCAGGGCAACTTCTTCAAGCTTTAACAGCAGCTATTCGTAACCATTGGAAGAGAGGCCTGACGGATCCAACCTGCATTTTAGCTGCCAGGACATAGCCCTCTCTTTAGGCACCTTCAAGGCAGTCACATGCTTTTATAGAGCACTAGGAAAAGATATACATAAACCATTGGAACAGCTGCGAACCATCTGGGAGGAGGATCTGGGTGTCCAAATCTCTGACAGTGACTGGAAAACCATACTAGCGAGAAACCCTAAAGTGTCTAGAAATGCCCGCTTTAAACTCATTAATTACTATGTCCTTCATAGAGCATACTTGACACTAGAAAAACATGCCAAATATTTCTTGTTTGCCGAGGCGGCATGCCCTAGGTGTGCTGAGGTCGGGGCTGATCTCCTTCTCATGTTCTGGTCCTGCCCACAGATACAAGAGTACTGGGAAACTATATTAGACACAATTGAGACTAGTAGGGCGGGACATACCACACACCCCTGGACACTGTCTCCTGAGCTTGTTCCCATACACCCCCAAAACAAAGGTTACACGTAAGTTCCAGGACTAGGCGTATCTCTTGGCCAAACGGGAGATCTCTAGAAACTGGAAAGCTCCTGGAGGACCCTTATTTTCCACATGGCACAGAGAATTGATCAAATGGGAAAGTAGCGAAGGGAGAGCTATGACTAGAGATGCTAAGCAAGGGATTGGTACATTAGAAGTGGTACAAGCCTGGGAGACCCTGACAGACAACCTTGTATCCCCGGGGGCCGAAATGCCCCCAAACTCTCCAGAAAGGATATAGATGTAAAAAGGTGAACACTTAAGCTGTGTCTGGCGTGCAGACAGACCCACAGTGCTGCCATGGAGCTACCCCGTTATAGTTTCCAAATAGAGATATGCCCTCAAATATGATTTTCTCTTTCTTTCCTCACTCTATGCTTAATGTCCGCTTCTTTCCAAGTCTACAAAATACCAACACTCGGGGGTGGGGGGATTTCAGGAGGGTTTGTATTTATTGTTTCCCCCTTTCCTCATGAACCAAATAGTTGTTGTGACATGCAAGCACATCACTAGTTTCAATTCAATGATTTTCACATACATGGGCTTTTGGAATAAAACTCAATAACATTTGTTTAAAAAACTATGACATTGGGATGGCAGGAAAGAGAATTCTCATGGGCACAACAGTATGAGAAATATATGAAAACATCATAATTTGGCTTTGTTATATTTTAGTGGAATCCGGACCTTAATTTGCAGATCCTCTGCAGATTCGTGTAATTCACAGAGGACTCCCGACTTAAATTCGAAAAATAAAAATATCCAACTGGACTCGTCTCCCTTAGTCTCCCTTAGGGCTGCACGAATTGCGAATCTGACATCGGGTTCCCAAATCTGATGCATTCCAATTGGCTGACCATCAGAGAAACTCTTCTGTTGCTGCACCTTTATGCAGCATTGTACTCTGAGCAAAATAATTTGAAGCACTTCAGCTGTGCTTGGCTTACAGCCCCAGAGGTGGGGGGACTGCAGGCAATGGGGTGGGAGCAGGGCCTGCCACAGTCTAGGACCTGTGGCCAACTCCCACAGTACATGTACACAAGGCCAAATGCAGCAGGGATTGGCTGTCTGCAGATGCTAGGGTGTAGGGACAGGACAGAGGCAGGACAGAGGACAGGACAGAGGCCAGGCCATGCAACCAACCCCACTGTGCACAACTAAAAGACAAGAAAAACGGGAGTTGACTTCCTGCAGAGAGTTGGGTGAGTAGGCGGGCTGGAGAGGCAAAGCCCTGGGGTCATCCTTCCTGCATACAGATGAATGCTGTGCACACTGGGGGTTATCCACCTACACAGGATTGCGTGTGGCAAACTCACACTGCACAAGGCTAAAGAGCGTGCACTGTGGAAGGTATTGGCTACCAGTGAAGTTTGTTCAAGTGGCTTGCCAGATGCAATGCCTGCAGTCATATGTCCTGCACACGGCCGAAGTCTGTGAGCAAAGGAGATGGCTGTCTTTAATGGGTTTAATGCAGTGCCTGGTTGACCCCAACCCCCCCACTTTGTGAATGACTAAGGTATGTATGCTATGGGTGCTGGCTCCATACAGAGGGTTGGGTGTAGGCCCAAGCTGAGCAACCACCCAGTGTGTATAGTTGAGTTACATGCACGGCTGGGGTTGGCCACCCTTGAAGAGCTTGGTGCTGAGACTGACTGAAGGCATGGCCTTCGGCCAACCAAGCTGCATAAGGCCAAAGGTCTTGCAGTCAGGCCCTGCAACCAACCTCACTGCACACAGTCATATTCAGCTGGCTTGGCTGCCCATGGAGTGTTGGGCACAGGTCCTGGCCTCCAACCTCTGCTGTGCAATGGCAAAGTCTATGTGCTGTGGGTGTTGGCAGCCTTCAGAGAGTTAGGCACAGAGGATGGCCAACGGCGAGGCCTTCGCACCAACCCCCCACTGCCCATTGCCGAATGGCATGGCTAGTGAAAGTTGTTTGTCCACAGAGTGTTGGCTGCAGGGCCTGGCCTCACACAACAGCCAAGCAAACCATAATTTGCACACCAAATGCAATGCTCATGAAGTCACCCATAATGAATCAGATGCAATTACTAATGTAAATCATTTTACAGATGGGATTATAACATATAAAATTGCACATGCCAATTTGACATAAACAAACTATGACTGCAGTGTTGTTATTTGGCTTGATTATGTATTGTTATTTAATCACATTTCACTTTTAGGTGTTGTTATTTATTGGCAGCTTGCATGGCTGTTGTGCGAGTTGTGCATTGTGTTCCTAACAATAACTTGTGAATTTCTGTGTGAATTTCGTTTTTCTTTCATAACCAAATCTAAAATGTAACTGTATTTTTAAGGGAATTTCAGATTTTTTTAAAGATACATTGACACATTATAACCAAAGCTAACCATAATTTCACTTTAAACTTTGTGTTTTTTCAGTAAGCATTTATACATACATACACGTGAACATATATAGAAAACTATATTCAAACATTTGAAGTTACCAGTAGGTTTATGTATTACCTCACGCAATTGTTGCTTTGCGGTGAAATGTACTTGGATAAATGAATTTGAGTTGCAACGTGCAATCTTCATCTTGGTTTCTGTGTTGCTGCCACAGGAGGGTCATGAAAAATGGAGCTGGGTGATGGGCTACATCTGCCCCCCCCCACCCCTCTGCCCAGAAACACCCTTGCGTCTTTGTGGATCCCTCTCCTCACCCAATCTCTATTGCACTTGTCTCCTTTTTGCTCTTTGCCTTAGTTGTCTCTCTTATCTTCAACCCCTCTCTTCCTCCATGCTTGCTGTCCTCATCTATCCCTGGCTCCCCCCTTTTCACCTCTTCCCCTCTGTGACACCTTTCTTTCTTTTCCCATATTTGTCCCTTACTCCCCTTCCATCGCTCTTTATCTCTCACACCTGTCTCTCTTCCCATCTTCGTTCTTCATGCTCTTCCTTACCTCCCTCTTCCCTTTTATCTTCCTTCCATATCCTACACCTTTCCACCACCACCTCTCAACCCCTTTCCTTTCTTTTCCCTCACTCCTAGTCCATTTCTCTTCCTCTCCAGTCCCTCTCTTTCCGTCTGTCTTTTCCCTTATCTTTTTCTTTTTTCTCTCTCACTTTTCATCTGTGTTCCACTCTTTATGTTCCCTCTGTCTCTTCTTCACAGACCCATATCTCTGTTCCCTTCTTTCTACCTCACCTCCTCACTATCCATCTCTCTTCCACTCTTCCTCTCGTCCTTTTATTCCTCACCCTCCTTCCTCGTCTCTCTTCTGCTTTGCTTCTTCTCTCTTCCCTTCATTGTGTCTCACAACTTCCCTTTATCGCTTTTCTATTCTGATCCATCTGTCTTCCCTTCTTTGCCCTCATCCCTCTCCCTCCATCTCTATTTCTATCTGCCTACTGTCTCTTTCTTCTCTTTCTCCCCCTTTTTGTTCCATCACTTTTGACATATTTCAATGAAGTATCATTGCATTTCTTTGGTGAACCCAAGGACAATATGGGTGCAATTCTTGGATAAGATGAGCGGGTATGACAGATCCATATGTGAGACACCTGGCTTGGTATATTTGAGAGAGGGTGAATGGCCTGGGTCCCAAACAGTGTGGGGTATGTTCACAACACGCATAGAGATGTTCTGATCTTCACCAACCATTAAACAAATCGGAGCAACCCTTTCCATGTATGTGAGGGTAAGTGAATTCATTGAGGCAGGATGAACCCTGTGGTGCCAGGCTCCCAGGAATAGGGAAGACTGGACTGTAACATTTCCAGCCCAGTACAAGAGTGACCATAGAGGGTGTAGTTCCTGCTCCTTTAACCCTATGAGTGTGCTCAATGATGCCTACCCAGGAGAAGAGTGACTGGAGAGGGTGTAGTATTTTCTCTTCATAGCCTACAAGAAATAAGACTCGAGTGAAACATGTCAACCTATGAGGCAAGTGACAGAGGATGGGGTAGTATCTGCTACTCAAAATTTTACAAGAGTGAACACTGGATAGAATTATGTATACACAGGATGAGTGCGGCCTCTGACAGTGTAGTATCTGCTCTGTAAAGCATTCAAGAGAGCTCTCAAACATGTCCACTCAGGAGGGAGTGACTGTGGGTTGTGCCAGGAACACTCCTTAAGCCCTCTGAGAAGGCTTAGTCATGTGTACCCAGGCGGAAAGTAGCCAGAGATGGGGTGTTATCTGCCCCAACTTGTTTTTTTCTAATCCACAGCCTACCCCACGGATGAATAGATCCTGGAAGACTACAAATAAGCTTCTCCAAGTATGTGGCCCTGGGGAATGTGTGGCATAATAGAAAGGAGGAGGAGCTGGGATACTTCCTATTTTTTGGTACAAAGGCCTAATTCTCAGTTCAACTTGGTATTTGTACCATGTGGATTGACTCCAGCAACCGGTATCGAAATACGAAATACGTCCAAAGGTTATCTCAAATAATAATCCACTTACACAATACTCCATTCTGCGACAGTCAGGGAAAATCAACAGCTGGATGTTAGATCTTTCTTTATTAATACAAGGAAAGTATTGCCAATATATGGGGCATATAATGCCAAATTATTTGAGAATAATTTAATTACGGCATCCGTGAGTGTCATATGGGTCACGTTTAAGGCATATATTCAATGTCTGACTGCACAGTTTATTGTTACATATAAAAGGGCTAAACTAGAAAGTCTGAAACAAAAGCTACTAATCTTGGAAAACTTGAATTACAGCATGTTATGGCAACCAAAATGTATGGCCAAACGGAAGACATATATTTGAGGATATTACTGTGTTGAATACTGATAGATGAATACATTAGGGAGAAAGCTGCTGCCTCGTATTTATCACAGAAAGAACAAGATATTGAGTGGTGGGAAAGTGTAGGGTTTTGCTTACATATAAGATTAGAGAAAACAAAACGTTGGTCTGGTGATCAAGATAAAGGATGAAACTTGGAACAGCATCAATGAACCTCATCAAAAACTAAAAACTGAAGATTTAAATGCAAATTTGGTGGCCACCCAATAATATCTTGAAATGGTAATCTGGTCTCTTTATATAGCGGATATCAGAATATATTGGATCAGGAAATTACCAGCGAGGAGATCTCAAATTCACTTCAAAGACTAGTGTTGTGGAAAGACGCCAGCGGGGATGCAAAACCTTTGGAATTTTATAGGATATTTTCAAATCTATTGGTACAGTCATGCTCCTGATGGCAAGGGAAATTCACATAGATCATACAAAATATGTTATACTTGGGAAAAAAAATAATGTTGTTGTCTTTCCCCTAAGAAATAAAGCCCTTTGATGAATGTGGTTCCTACAGACCCATATCACTAATAAACAAAGATACATAAATATACTCCAGTGTATTGGCTTCTAGGTTTGCCTAAGTCATTTAATAATTGGTTTTGTCTGTACAGCATGGGTTTAACTCTTTCAGAGAAATTACTATATATACTAAACATGCCATTGCTGTGTTTGACACGGCTAATGTAGTATGTTCTCCAGCCAGTATAATAGTGGTAGACACCTAGAAGGCATTTCATCATGTCTTACGTTATATGGGAAACCATGGAACAAATGGTTGTTGGGAAGGTTTATTTCTAACGTATTTAGGCATTATTTACATAACCTTATACAAGGATTGAAATAATGTGATCATCATCATCATCATAGCTTTATTTCGGTAAAACACAGATACCATAAAAGCACATAACAAAAAATTAAAATTTTACAAAAATATACTATAGATAAAAAGTCCTTATGTAAAAGTCCTTGAATCGAAAACATTTTCCCTTTAAGAACAAACCATATAAAATTGTGATAAAATAAATATTACATTTTCCATAATAAGTATCATGACACAAATATATTCCTAATTTAAAAACGAGAGATGGGTTAAATGAGAATACAAGACATTCCCAATGTAAACTCCTGTTAATGGGACGATTTTAACATTTTTATTCTAACACCAAATTTCATCTAAATAGCTTGCTAAGGCAAATGCCACTGTGCCCTCAGTATTAGACCTAAAAATTCTGAGGGCAGTAAAACGGTTCTGAAAACCCATAATTCTACAAAGAGGGACAATCCACTTTTTTCGTTGTCTGTCGTAAGCAGGACAATGGAACAGTACATGAGCACTACATTCAGGAAGGGAGCAGCCCATCGGACAAAGATTGGCATAAGAATCATCTTTAGACCAATTACAGGTAAAAGAACGTAGCGGAAGGGAGCCTAGCCTGAATCTGATGTAAAGGGCGCGGGCTCGAGGGAATGTAATCAAATCCATATATGATTCAAACTCATAGTGACATTTGACTGATGTAAACTTGTCCGTCAAACTACCTAGAGGGACCTCTGTTAAATTCCCCACTTTTAGCCACCGATCAAGTATCTCAGTTACCTGGAGTACTCGTCATGGGAGCCCCATCTCACCTATGCTGTTTGACTTCTATCTGGAGCCATATCGCAGGTCACTGATGATTAATATACATATAGAATCTGTTATGTTTAACTAAATAGAACTTGAGGAATCTGCCTATGCCAATGATATAGCTGTCTTTTCTAACAATGTTGTTCAGGCTATAGACGCTATTGAAACAGGGGCACAGATATTCTGTAAATTCAGTGAAAGGACGCCAGAGCTGTTGACTTTGGAACTGGGGAACAAGGTTCAAGTCTCGGCATTGGTTTAACATTTTTTTATTCTGAGCAAATCACTGAGGGCCAAATTTACAGGGATTTGGGATAGGGAAGCGCAGCAAGTCACCTTGCTGTGCTGGCCTACTCCCAAGTGAAAGGGCAGGAATGCACTGTATTTATGCAATACTGCGTATTCCTGTCTTTTCCCCCTGCGCTGGTGCCATTTTAGCGGCTTACCGCCAATGTAGGCACCATTGTGCCATGCTGCAAGGCTGCCTGTGTGTTCAGCAAGATTGTTTTTGTGCAGGAAGAGGCACCTTCCTGCACAAAAACAATCCCAGAGGTGTTTTCCTCTTTTTCTGTTATGCTGCAGAACGCAGCACACACGAGAAGAGGAAAAAACGAGGAGTAATAAAAATATTTCTTGTTACGCCGGCCCTGGGAGGAGTAAGGTTATGGCGCATCCCACGGTTTACAGGATCACGTAAATCTGGGGATGTGTCAAAATCCATGGGTATTGCGTGGGAAAAACACTGCAACGTCCATGGAACATCTCCCTGGTGCAAAGTAAGGCAATGCAGCGTCTTGTGTGCCTTGCTGTACTCCATTTCTATGAGGCCTTTCAAAGCCATGCAAAGTGGCTTTGTGTGGCCTCATAGATATGATTTTGTAGACTGCGCTGCCGGGGCCGAATAGTCCCTTAATCGCCCCATAACTAATAAAAAAGGAAAATAAGTTTGACCTTGTGTAATGTAACTGGTTCATATGCAAAGCGTTCCAATACCTTCTGGTCTAGTTTGCGCTATATAAAAAAACTGGAGAATAAAAATCATAGTTGTAAGATAGAGTAGTTGATACATCGTTAAGGAAGCTGAATATCTGGGTATTTATTAAGGAAGTGATATTGCCCAGCTATGTAACCCCTGCTCACCGCACCTCCTCTCATTCCATCTTCCTTCCTTTGTCGACGGTTCATTCCTCCCTCTGTCCCTCCTTCATTTTTGTTTGAATTATTGATAAAACGCGCGCATGCCTAATAGCCTCAAAGCACACTGTTACCCACTGCTTTCTCACTCTACCCCTCATTTTGACGCCTTCGTCATCCCTCTTTTCCCCTCCCGACCCTTACGCCACACAACTTTTTCTCTCCTCTCTTTTCCTCCGTCCCCACATCCACCGCCCGCCCCCTCCACCCACAAACACTGACAGGGGGATCGATAGCGCTCGTTCCGTAATGGTGTAATTGCCGGGCCCTCCAGTCCCTGTGCTGTTCCACTCCATTATCCAGGGACAGGGACCTTATTACCGACACAGAAGGGAGACCTCACGACTCTATCAATGCTCCTCTGCTGCGGGAACTCGCGGCAGAAAACTTTAATTGCTGAGGCCACGGAGCCGCGAAGCAGATCGTGCCACTGATACAAGCATCTTGTTTATCGCCGAGGACAATCCCTATCTCCGCGCGCAGTGTCTGGTGCACGTGGCCTGGGCACGCGCTCACAGGACGCTAAGAGCAAGCGGGAAAGCGGAAGCAGCTTTCTGACTTGGCCTAGGCTGTTGCACCGCCACTCGCAAAATTTATTTCTGAATTCGCAGTTCTTAGCTCCTTCCCGCCTTGCTTTCCACTGAAGTTTGTTCTTCACCTCTGCTTCTTTGTAATGGGATTCCTCATTGGAATTCTCTGCGTCAGGCTTCCCCAATTGACTATGAGCTGGAGTCTCCGATATAGGCTCACGTGGGAAGAATTTCTGGCAGAGGAATTTCAGACGGCTGGTTTTTCAGTTAAAGCGTTAGAGTTTAGGAAACTGGCAGTCAATAAAGATAATAGAAATTAGGTTTTTTTTTGTTTGGCTGATCTGCAGACCGTTTTATAGCTAATTTTTTAAGTTTTGTTTGCGAATGGCCTTCCCTCAGGCCTGGTGCCAGGATTCTAGAACTAGGAGTCCCATGAAGGAGTGTAGGTGGGCCTTGAAGAAGAATGCAGAGATGGGCAAAATGTAAACAATTTACCTTTCCTTTTGGTAGGTTGAGTGCTAATTTCCCTGAGCGGCGCAGTCTTCCTATTCTGTCTGTGCTGGTAATATTGGGTGTTTGCTTCCTCATCTGTTTCATGCTCTTGGCCGCAGTGTGTCAAGTCAAGGTGTCTCCACTCATAGCTGTGGTTCCACAGTGTGTTTAGACATCTGGCTGTTGTGAAATCAAATTGGTAAATGATCAAATGAGTTAGGAGGGTGACACGGCCCCTCTGCTTTTGGTCTTAAAAGTGGTTTGCAGCTAGTTCTCTTTTTTGCCATTAGTATTACAATATATATTTTTAAAAGCTTAACCAATGCAAACACTTTTTACTGACCAGTTTGTACTCTTTCCTTCGATCAGTGCAGAGCCTTACCATTATTTGTGTTGGCCCTATTGAGCGTATGCTTCAGCACTTATTGTGTCATGCTCTAGCCCTCAAAGCATTGAGTCAGCAGTGACTGTTCAGTCATGGGTATGATGCCACAGTCTGTTTAGGCAAACTACTTTTGTGCAGTGCTTAATTTGTAAATAAAAACTTGCCAGTGCCCAAAGCCCTCCTGTTAAACATGCAGCTGCTGCAATTAAATGTGGGAACACGGAATACTGAGGCGGCTTAATCCTGAAGCCATCTGGGGCCTCTTCAATCCATTTAAACCCCCTATCTGCCCCTTCAGCTCACTCTATCAGCGTTCTACTTTCTCCCTTTGTGACACTTTTTAATTTTTCTCTTCCCCCGTCTCTCCTATATGGGTCTTTTGCTCGCAGTAAATGCTTGAGGCAGAAGAATGAGCCCAGGCCCCCAAAAATAAGTGCCAGTGCTCAGCACCGGAAACAACAAGCACAAATTAAGCACTGCTTTTGAGAAATCAGATTGGTAAAGGATGAAACAACTTAGTTGGATGACGATTCCATCACCTGCTTGTGGTCCAAAACGTGGTGTCCTTTTAGTTCTCATTTTTATTTACTATTAGCTCTTATAATTTCTTTTTTTGTGAAGAGCTCAATCAGTGTAAATTCTTTTACCTTGTGTCTCTAAGCTGCACAATATCTTATTCTCACACCCACATCTCTAGATGATGCTCAAAGTTTTCTGAGGGATCAGGAATCTAGGTGGTGATGTAGTTCACCCTCTTATCTATAGCACCAGTAAACTACACATGTTCTTTTCCCATTGTTACATTCTTTCTTATGCTACCCAAAGTTCTCTAAAATCCACATATTCATCAAAGAATTCATATCACATTGTTCCTCTGTACAAAGTCTCATCCCTAACTCTTCCATGTCATCTTCTGTCTCATTTTCCACAGGAAATATGAAGGCTATGTTGTGTAATGTAGCAACGGCAAAACATCATCTTTAGTTTGCTGATCTCTGTGAATCTCATAATCCTGAACTCTGTTGCTCAATTAAGACTTGAGTACAGAGAAATTCAGATCACACTGCATGAACTATGAATAGCTCACTATTAGATATTAAGCCAAAACGTTTTCCAATAATATTTCAAGCAGAAGCCTTTACCTGCAAAATCTAAATTGGATACACAACAATAAATTTGCTTTTTGTTTTATCATCTCTCCCCCACACAATTTTCTGGTTTAGTCTCCACTTCCAGTCAAGATGGTCTAGTACGTTTAACCTGCAATAACAATCTTTCCATTGTTTTGGGTGATTTCAACTATCATCCAGAAAGCCCTGTTGGCGAAGACCATTGCATTTTAAAAGAGCTCAAGAGTTACAATTAAATGCTAATGAACAGTGAACCCACTCATGTAGATGCCTCCTGTAGCCTACTGTGTTCCACAGACCCTTATGTATTGTTACCACAGCAAGACCATCACAGAGTCCTTTTCACTCTCAAAACATCCAAAACAATAATGAACAATAATGAAATCTAATAGAAGGAAGCCCATAACAACAGAATGGTGTTGGAGATGCTTCTCTATCCACAGAGCAAGTTAATTAATCACATCTGCCTATATCTCCAGCCCCCTTAGGGTCAATCCAAATGACTTACAGTTTGCTTTAGCTGCTTTTAACAAGAATCTAACATAATATTTTGACAGGCCATTACCCACTTAGTCTTGTGGATACATACAAATATTTCTCGCAAAACAACCTTTGGTTTACACCTGAACTAAACACATGTTAGCTCATAGCCAGGCGAGCAGAAAGGCAATGGTGGTCAAATTACACAGATGAGGTAAAACAACTTTATAGCATGACAGCCTCAAACAATTACTATTCCAACCACATTAATCAGATAATCAACACATTGAAAGAGATCTTCAGGGTTAATAGAAAACTGGTGTCCTCTCTAACACATGGTAACCAATTTGAGCCTGGCAAGCTCTGTGTAACAAACTACCCCAGTTCCTTACCACATAGCTAGATAACATCAGTTCCCAGAGTAAACAGGAAGTCTCTCACATTGCCACTGTTTCACTTTCTCCCATCTGAGAGCAAAACCAAAATAAACTCACTCACTTAGCAGAGACTTCAGCCACGCAAGCAGTTAATTTTCTATAGCCTACAATACTCTCAAGCACCCCAGCTAATATCTTCCCATTTTCCATAAAGAAACAACTGGGTACACTCCTTATTTCAAGTGTGGTCAGTCTGTTTAATCACTCCCTAAATCAGAGTATCACCCAGTCAGAGTTAAAGGAAGCAATGGTCAATTCCCTGTGAAAAAAGCCACCCTCTCAGCAAAGGACCCTAACAACTTCTGTCGAACATTCTTATTACCATATCTTGGAACTTTTGAGAAAGTGGTATTTACACTGTTATCCGTGTTTACTGAGACCAATTATATTTTGCAAGCCCCTTAAATAGGCTTCGGATCTGGCCATAGCACGGACATGATACTTACATCGGCCCTGAGTAATGTCCGGAGGCTAGTGGACTATGGTTTAGAAGGGATTGTATCCTTTTGAAAATTTCTGTAGCCTTTAATAACACTGACCAACCACTGTTGCTTTACAGGTTGAAAGGTGTTAGCCTCGATAATCTTGTCCAAACATGGCTCTATTAATTTTTTACACATTACTCCCAGGCGGTTTTCTGCTTTCAAGTCAGTGCTACGTCAGGTTAAATGTGGAGCGCCCTCGGGTCTGCACCTTCCTCTCTATTTTTTAATGTTTACATGTTACTGTTAGCCTCCTTGCTGTATGCTAAGGGAGTACAGTTTTACATCTAAATGACGCCCCAGCTAACAGCTGTATTGACAGCTCTCCCACATCTAGTTGCACGTAGCAGGGGTTAACTGATGTCATGATTGTTGTACACCAATGAATGGCCTCCAATCTTATCAAATTGAACTCATTAAAAAAGGAACTGCAGGTCAGAAAAAATGCCATTGACAAAGGGAACCTAGCAGTTGCTGGCCCGCAGGGATTTACTCCCCCCTCCTCCTCCAGCTAAAGTCATCTGGAATTTGGATAGTAGATTTGGGATTTCCTTGGAAATTAAGTGATCCAAGGTAGCCAACTCCAGTGCAGAATTTGCTTCCATACTGCATCAAAGTACCACACATTCGGTAGTTACAGCTTTAGTCCAGCCACAACTGCACTATGGAAATGCTATCTACCTAGGACTGCCAGAAAAACGTTTTAGAAAGCTTCAGCTCTTACAAAATGTCGCTGACCAGCTACTGACTGGTGCCAGACCCAAAGATCATATTACCCCATCCTATAGGACCCGGATGCCCCCAGTAGGCCCCCGCTCCAACACCCACCAAACATAAACTGACGAAGTCTGATTGTCTTTGACATTGGGAGAATTTATTAAAAGATTATACTCATTTAATACACACTGTGCAAGATTAATTAAATCATATCATAACTCATAAAAAGGAAAATGCATAACCTGTAAATCAAAATCATTATTTAATTTTTGACACCCAACCAAGGATCCGTCCACGTCCTGAACCCACTGTTGGACCACACAGGTGAACCATACCTCACCTGTATCCCTGGGGGAGGGGGATGGTTCCAAAACCTCACAGTACCTTGTCCTCGTTCTCCAGGTTCTGCCCCCCTCAAAACACCAATCTGCCGTGGGGGTGAAACGGGGTGACCAGGAGCGGGAGCCCCATGCACATCCCAGCAATCTGGGCACCCTAGCCCCCAAGTTGGTGTGTACATCTGTCGGTTGGTTCAGGACTGTAGGATCCTACCTTAGTTGTTATCCAGAGTATCCTGCTTTGGGTACCCCACAGATGCTTATGGTGCATTTAGTATCTCCTGTCACACCATACTACACCCATTTTAAAGGTTATATCTAGGGGATCGGAGAGTGGGAGAACGCAACGGTCTGCACCCAGCCGTCCACGCCGCATCCACCAGAAAGGCTGAAGCCTACTGGGGAAATATCCCCCCAGGGATGCGGCGCGAGCCGGCAGTGATGCGCCTCCCAAGCACCCCATGGATTTCTCTTTTCTTTGAACTGTTTCCGCCCCACCGGTCTCGCGAGACGGGTGGGCAGAAGTTACCTGGCTAGCAACGCTGGGTCGGCATACAGGGCCGGGGCCGTGGTGGCCCGGGTCCTAAACACCACTCCTCCCCAATTGCGGAGCCACTCTGTTCTAGGACCCTGATGCCCCCATGGGGGTGCAACGGGGTAGTCAGGAGCAGGAGCCCTAAGCCCACCCCAGCGATCTGGGCACCCTATCCCCCATGCTGGTGTGTACAACCGTTAGTTGGTGCAGGACTGCAGGATCCTACCTTCATTGTTATCCAGAGTACCCTGCTTTGGGTATCCCTCAGTTGCCCGCCTCTTCCTTGTCTGATTCCAAATCTGAACTCTCATCCCCGCCGTCCTCTAACTTTGCCAGGACTAGCGTCAATAAATGCGATAATTCGGGATCCTTACCCTTCCTCTTCCCCACTCTACCTTTGAATGTCGCCATGACCAGGCTCAGATGAGGGACACACTTCCAATAAGCAATTACAGTAAACAACTTCAAAACGATTTTGTTTCTATATAGTGGTTTTTTTTTTAGTTTTTACCCAGGTGAGGTTTGAACCCCCAACACAAGCAATGTAAAGCAATGTTAACCCCAACTGCTAGCAATGTTAAATGAATCAGCTAACTACTAGGCCAGGCACTGCCCTTGTTCAAAATTACACTGTATAAAAAGGGCCAACACAGAATTAAATTAAACCACAATAAAGGTTAGCCCTTATAAAACTTGCCCCCAGCCCCCCAATTCCCACACTTACCAATTTCCAGCACTTGTTCCTGGGCCAATGGTGAGTAAATGACCTGCGCTGCCCCATCAGGTCAAGGAAGGGAGGCTAACAGCAAGCATGAGAACAATAAAGGAAACCCTCACGCCAGTAGGCGTGAGAGGGCCCGGTGGGGGAGGGGACCTGATTAAAAATTAAATTAACACGGATTGCTGCCGTGTTGCAGGCACGGGCGCCATGATGGGGGCTGTGGGCCGCGGGCTGCTCGCGCTCCGATGTGCACGCGCAATCCAGTAATCCTCTGGAACAGAGGAGAAGACGAGGTTGCCAAGAACGCAACGGTCCGCGCCCAGCCACCTGCGCCTCATCCACCAGAAAGGCTGAAGCCTACTCGGGCGGTACTTAAATATCCCCCCAGGGATGTGGCGTGGGCCGGAAGTGACGCACCTCCCTCGCGCCCCCCAGATTTCTCTTTTCTTTGAACCGCATGTGCCCCACCCGTCTTGCGAGATGGGCGGGGCAGAAGTCACCTGGCCAGCAATGCTGGGTGGGCGTACGGGCTGGGGCCGCGGTGGCCCTGGGTCCTAAACGCCACACCTCCCCAGTTGGGGAGGTGCTCTGTCAAAGATGCTTCATTGGTTACTAGTTAAGGAAATGTGTTGTTTGAATCCCTTGTCACAATTCTTCTCCCCCACCCATGGCTTCAAAATGAGAATGTTCTTTCATTAACTCAATATCAGGATGTAGCAATTAGTTTGTTCACTTTTCATTTATTCTTTATATATTACCACAAGTTAGGAATAAAATGCTACCAAAAATGTTCAAAATGTATGCATATTTTCCTTTACTTTTCTTGGTCATCCTTTTCAGATTCTTTCTGTCATACCACTTAACTACCTTGGGATAGGAAACTGCTTTTACTTTTATTACAGAGGCGTGTCTGAGGATACCCTGCTGTTTGCTTGTTCTTTCTGAAGAGATGTGATACTACTGCTTTCCACCCTGCTTTTTTCACCCCTGTCCCAAGGTGTTTACAGCACCCAAAAATCCCTGGTTATCTTGCAAGTTATGCTAAGAGTGTGACTTCAGGCCCGTGTGTAGTATTTCAAAAAAGCAAACAGAGCCCTTTCGGCCTGTGAAAGGGTTTGGGAGGGCCTGGCTCACCTGCAACCTTCCCCCTAGAGCAGAGAACCGAACCTGCCTTCAGTAACAAGAGCTGACTGGATTCAATGTGCACGGGCCTAATGTCGGACACAGCACATTGAATTAGGACAATAAGGATAGCCTGTAACTCACTGTCTTTCAGAAGGGCCGTAATTCCATCTGTTTAAAACCTTTCTTACCCCTAACAATAACTCTTTATTAACATCACTTCTGGAATGTCAAAGTCGTACCATGCTTCCCTGTTATATTTGTTCTACTTTATGTTACACTATGTAGCCCTCTGATGCCTCCAGCTTAATGCTAAATCATTGCATATGTAAAATGAATCTTTGTAGACAAACTTCATGCTTCTTCTAAGGACTTCTTTTTGGAAAACGAGCATTCAATGGTGTGAACTAAAGCACGTTAGGCCAGCAATCAGTGCTTTAAATGGATTGGTACTGGTCGGTACTGAATACCGTTTTTTTTTTTATTTGGAGAGGGAGAGTAGCTGCACTTCTCAAGAGAACTGTAATACTTTTAATTGGAGAGTACAAACAAGCATGTACTTTTGTACAGAGCACCTGCACTTCTATTTTTTCATTTCAAGCACTGCCAGCAATACAAATAAGCAAAGAATAAAAGTTAAATACATTTTCACAGGAATATTTGGGGATTGAGCGCCAAGAAAATGTCATTAAAATAAGGGACAAGTGGTTTCATTTAAACCACATTTTACTAATACATTTCTTGGGGGAGTTTGGGAGCTCTTTCTCAAGGAGCTTTTGAGAAAATAAGTGGCAACTTTGTTTCAAAGTACATTAAGGGCCTGATTTGGATCTCGGGGACGGGTTACTCTGTCACAACAGTGACGGATATCCCTTACGCCAAAACATAAATCACATAGGGTATAATGGGATTTATATTTTGATGGAAGGGATATCCGTCACCGTTGTGATGGAGTAACTCATCTGCCGAGATCTAAATCAGGCCCTAAGTCAGAAAGTTGGTGAAAATGGATAAACTATAAATGTCATTTTAGAGATGGCATTTGGATGTGTTTTTTTTACCAAGTAATTATTGTTAAAATCACTGTAGCAATAGAAAATGTGTGGCCTATAATGCAACAAAGAACTGAGGGAACATAGGGCCTACAGTTTGGCGGACAGGTTAATCCGTCACAAACATGACGCATATTCCATCCACCAAACTCAGGCCCGTACTATGGTGAGGGGTATGGCAGCCAATTACTAAGGGCATGATTGTGGCTTCATGCCTTCAGGCTTCCGATAGACTGCCTAAGTTAAATGTAATTCTGGAACGCATCATGTTACCCCCATAATAGAACCAACACCTCTTAGTATGGCTGCTATATTGTCTTAGACAATACTAAAAACAATGTTAAGCAGAACCAGGGCCAGACACTATTTCCCACTAGCAGTATATGAGAAAATTGCGTACCCAATGCCCAATGCCCAACACTAAGGGGGTCATTATGACCAAGACCTGACCGCTGTGCGGCCGCCAATGCGGCCGCACCCCCGCCACAGCCATTTGGAGATCCCCGCTGGGCCTGGTTTCCGCCCGCCGGCCCAACGGGGATCACGGCCGCAACATAGGAGCCGGCTCTAAATGGAGCCGGCGGTGTTGCGGCTGTGCGACGGGTGCAGTTGCACCCGTCGCGCTTTTCACTGTCTGCATAGCAGACAGTGAAAAGCTGCATGGGGCCCTGCATGGGGCACTGCAAACCGCCAGAAAAAGGCTGGCGGTCGGGGACTCGTAATCCCCTGCAAGCAGCGCTGCCCAGGTGGATTATCACCGCCGGGGCAGAAGTGGCGGAATACCGCCGGCCCCGGCGGTGCGAATAGGCCAGGAAGCGCCGCCAGCCTGTTGGCGGTGCTTCTGTCATTTTACCCCTGGCGGTCACGTACTGCCAGGGTCAAAATGACCACCTAAGTGTACAGCAGTGTTTGATTTGTAAAAAAAGATTAAGTGTCAGGGCCCAAGGTATTACTCATTGGTACACTGCAGCTGGCAAAACCCATGTCTCTTTTTAACGACAGGTTTAATTGAGGCTTAGTTTATCATTTTTTTAGAGCTACATTAAATAGTTTATAGCTCCACTAATGGGCGTTGTTTAAAAATACTCACACAGCGCCACCATTTGGTGATTTTGGATGAATATGTGCTGGTGTTTTCAAATAAGTGCCAGTGCTGAGCATCGCAAAAACATCAGCACAAATTAAGCACTGATGTACAGCAGATGATTATTTTTGCAACACAGAAAACAAATTTCCTATTTTAAAAATAGCAATCAAAGATCCAATGCACATAAGAGAACTAATACCAAATTTAAATACTGTGCCTTGACACAATGCGTATTTTTGTTCCTGTACCAGTTAATAGCCTATTGCAACTTATCTGTCCAAAACTAAAATACCCTCATAAATGAGGCAAATATGTACCCCGAGCAGCTATTTCATCCAAGGACGCATCCAAAATATATGTGGGGGTTGCTCACTATATTATGTTGTGCATATTTGTATCATGTGTAGTTTACCTCAGTGGGTATCCAGGTGCTAGAAGGAGGTGCTGTGCTGGCAGAGGCCTATTGGAAGAGGCAGGTTTTCAGTTTCTTGCAGAATTCAAGGACTGATCTGGCGGCTCTGAAGCACTAGGGGAGGTCTTTCCAGGCTTAGGACCAAGGTACATGAAAGCGAGCTCGTCAGCTCTGGTTCTATAGATGTGAGGGATGCTGGCTAGGAGGCGTCTGACTGAGTGGAGGTTTCTGGTCAGGGTGTGAAAAATGATGTGGCTGTTAAGGTATGTGGCCCTAGACTCTTTAGGGCTTTGTGGGTGTATGTGTGTGTGGTGTGTGGAACTATAAAAGGATGTGTTTGTGGATGGGGAGAGAGTGGATGTCTTTGATATGTGTGGAGATATGTGTGCGGAGAGGGAATCTGATCATGAATCTGGGCCCCACGTTTTGGATTACCTGCAGTCTCTTAGTAAGCTGAGCGGTGATGACAAAAAAGATTTTCTTGCAGTAGTCTAGTTTACTGGTGATAAGAGCCTGAGTGTTGAGCGGAGCCATGGAAAGATTTTCCTGAGGAACGTAATTGTGTGGAAGTAGGAGGAAATGTCTGTGATGATTTGGGTGGTCATTGATAGTTGGTTGCCTACCAATATCCCTAGGTTCCTACCTTGAATGGTCAGGATGGGTAATGATCTGAGTGTGGCTGGCCACCAGCCTAAGTTCTGCAGGTAGGTGTCTTTTCCGAAGAGCACCTCCTCCGTCTTATCTCGTTTGATATTCAGACAGTTCGTTTTTATCTGACATGCCTTTGGTAAATTTAGTCCCATTATTGGGGTGTCACTAGAGAGGGAGGGGGTGAGTTAGGTGTCTTGGTGTATGAGATGATGCTGATTCTGTGGGTTCAGATGATGTTGGCGAGCGGTGCCATGTAGGAGTCGAACAAAGTTGGGACACTAATGATCCTTGGGGGACTCTGCAGATTAAATTGGCAGCAGCAGAGGTGTACAGTACCAGGCTATCTGACAGGGTGCATCAGGTTAGAAAGAAGCTGATCCATCAGAGAGCAGGTCCTCTTGTCGACTTTGTGGAGGAATTGGATGAGGATTGGTGGGCAACAGTGTCAGATTCAGCTGAGAGGTTGAGTGGGGTGAGTGCTGTAGTGTCTCCTGTATTCATGATCATGTGGATGCGGTCAGTTGCAGCAATTAGGGTGATCTTGGTGCTGTGGTAGGGCCTGAATTCGGATTGAGACGGGTAGAAGAGGTGGCTGTTGTTGAGGTGTGTGGTTAGTTGTTTGGTGACAAGTTTTACCAAGGCTTTATCAGGGTAGGAAAGTATGTAGATCTGTCTGTAGTTTGCCAGAGACTTCGGGTCTGCTGATGGTTTATTCAGAAGGTGTAGTATGGCAGGGTGTTTCCAGGCATCCAGGAAGGTGACTTTGTTGTGGGAGTCATTCAGTATCGGGGTGAGTGAAGTGCAGATGGGGTCAAGACCTTTAATGAAGATGAAATGTGGGCAGGGATCCAATGTAGCTCTAGAGTGAATGACACACATGGTTGATGCGGTTTCCATCACAGTGATGGCAGACCAGCAGGTCATTGCAGTTTCTGGGGTGTTCACCCCATCAGACTGGAGGCCAGCGAGGGTGGATGAATCTGGTTAGGGAGGAAAGTTGTAAATGTTGCTGATTTTGTTGCTGAAGTATTGGGAAAGTTTGGTGCAGAGGTTCTGTGATGGGATGACGGCCGTGGAGCTGGTGGAGGGGTGCGGGAAGTCCTCCACTTTCCTTCATTCTGGCAAAAATGTATTTGGCATTGTTGGAGCTGGTTTTGATTCACTCAGTCAATGCTGAACATTTGTTGGATCAAAGTTGCTTATGGTATAACAGAAGGGCTGATGTGTAGGCGGATTCGTCATTTTTGTCGTGGGTGTGTCTCCATTGGCATCAGAGCTGCTTGACGTGGCTTTTGGGGAGTCTTTGTTCTTCTGTGTACCAGCTCATTTGTAGTGTGGTGAATGGGGTGGTGATGGTCTTGAGTTGGGCCCAGGGTGTATGCACAGAAGGTGATCCAAGCATTGAAATTGGTGATGGAACATGAGAGGTTGTTGTAGTGCTGCAGAAGGGGGGTTTAGACTTCTGTAGTCCTTGTTTCTTCGGGGATCCTCTTCCGATTGTATTGGTTGGTTTGACAGGAAGTGGCTCTTCTTTGGTAGGGGAAGATCAGGTAGAAGGGGATGAGGGGGTGGTCGGTCTAGGTGAGGGGCATGGGCTTATTCACCAAGATGTCAGTGAAGGTGGAGAAGATAGGGACACAGAAATGTCTGGCAGTGTGGGTGGGGTCTTTCACTCATTGGGTGCATCCGAGTTTGTTCACTTCCTTCAGGAGGTTGTTGGTATTAAGGTCTGTGTGGTCTTTCATTTGGTAATTGAGGTTGGCGAGTAGGATGAAGGAGGTTGCTGAGCAGGATAAAGGATCTGGAGTTGAGAACCTGTGGGCGATGAAGTCTGAGATGGTGTTACCAAAGGTGGATCATGGTTCAAGCAGTCGGTAGAGGAGGAGGACTCCTCATAATTTGATGTTGCTGGATATGCATAATTCGTCATAGCCATGTGTTCCAGGAGGTCCCTGGAGTACGCAGATGTATTGGACCAGTGGATGTTTTCTTTAAAGATGAGGGCTATTCCTCCTCTGGGTTTGCAGGTTCTGTCCTGTCCTATGATCTTGAAGCCAGGAAGGAGGGGGAGATTGCCACTGCAATGTTGGGGGCTGATGTTGGGGTGAGCCAGGTTGTAGTTAGGAAGTGGAGGTCTGGGAAGAGGTTGTGCAGGAGGTCCCAGATTTTGGGTTGTGACTAACAAGTAAGTGGGTGTTGAGAAGGAGGCAGGTCATGGTGGGATTTGTGTTGTCTGAGGGGGTGTTCTGCAGGGTTTGCCATGACCATCGGATAGAGGAAGTGAGCTGGGCAGTGGGGCAAACAAAGAGAAGTGGCTGGTGGCGCAGGAGAAGACACCTTCCATGTTGGTGGGAAAAAAGCAGCGTGCAGAGAGACTTCCGGTGTTTAATGCACATATAAGATTTTCAAATTATTAACCTGTCAACTGTGCTGTTCAGGTTTGTCATTGTTGTGCTCAGTTTGTGAGACTGTCACAAGTGATCAATAACGTTCAAATATGCCAGGGATGTTTAGTGTGTGCAAGAAGACTACTCACCGTGTGGTGTTGTTGTGAGAGAAGGTACAGGGTTGCACAGTACCGCATATTCCAGGGCTGTTGCTCAGGGTGATTGAGCATGTGCCCTTTATGCATTACACTTTTGCTATTCGTCATACAGGCCCACATATTAGAATTATGACAGTGTCATGCAATATCTACATTTCCCCTTTTGTATGTAATTCACACATTACCAGCTGTGTATTCCCATTTCCCCACAGTATGTAAAGAACTCATTGTCATGCCAGTTTCAATTCCTCATTTACACTATACGTAAAGCACAAACAGCCATACTTTTGTATGTCTAGAATTTAAATCGCCATTGCATCATTCCAGAATGTAAAGCACCAGTGTCATTATTGTTATGAAGCTCCTTCTTCACCTCTTCCTCCTTGCCCTTCTTCTCATCTTCTACCATCTCCACTACCTAATTTTCCCCCGTTCTCTCTTTCCTCTCCCTTAACCACCCACCTGGTGTGCTGTGGACAGGCAAAGAATGAGGGATGAGTCGTACCCATCAGTAGGTATTAAAATCTCAAGCAGCATTTCCCTTCAATCCACTAAATGAGTGTCACTAAAGTGAGAAACTGGGTTTACTGTTTTGCATTCATTAATTAATTAATTTAGTTGTTTAATCTTTTTGTGAGCTACTGAGCACGTTTGCATAGTACATGTGCATGGTTTACAAGAGATGATGGCAAAATAACTGAGCAGTGGCTCAGCAACAATTTACAGCATTTACACAGTTAACTTTATAGTAAACGTGTTCACTGGGACATAACATGATAGCACCAATAACTGAGCAGTCGCTCAGCAACAAATTACAACTATGAATACATTTAAAGGACGTGTCAAGTATTAAAGTACAATTAGAATATGTACAAAACGTAATGCATTAGTACAATTGAGATTAGTATACAGACACCCTTCAAATGATACAATCTACTAGAAACTGCCTACCATTGTATCACTAAGGAAGGAAGCTAATGTCTATAAGATGTTATTTTAAAGCCTTTTAGAATGTTGAAAAGGGGGCTGTGGTGTGGATGGCTGGTGGAATCACATTCCAGACATTTGGGACATAGTTGAAGAAAGATTGATTCAATGTACATTTTTCTGTTGAAAACTGGAAAGTCTAGTAAAAAGGTCCCCAAAATGCAACTTTGACTTTAACCTCCTGAAAGCTTCAGCTTCTTGGCCACATAATGAGACTGACTGGAGTGTAGGAGTCTGTACTCTAAACATGCAGATTTATAGGTGGATCTAACCTGCATGGGAAGCCACTTCAAGGAGCACAAGATTGGGGTGTTATGGTCAGACCTCTTGATCCTCTATATCAGAAGAGCTGCCACCTCAAGGGAGGCTTTTAGAGGGGTATGATGGCTTTTGTGGATACAAAAAAGGATGGAATTCCTATAAGCTACACATTACCAGGACTACAATGTTGAGGCCTTGCTCCAGAAAGAAGGGGTTCATAACCAGTATTAGGCTGAGTTGATGGTAAACATTTTAGCTATTTATTTTGTTAATATGTTTATGAAGATTGTCAAGTGTAAATTTTAAAAACTTGGCTTTTTCAATGATGGTACAGGAAGTCCAAAGTGTGAGTGAAATCGAGACATTTTCTGACTGATGTGGAAGAAGAATAGGGTGAAAAAAAGTAGAATTTTGGTTTTGTTCAAGTTGAATTTGAGGTGAAGTGTAGTCAACCAGCATTATGGCCCTCATTACAACATTGGCGGTATTGACCGCCTACCGCCACGGCGACGGCTGCCAACATACCGCCGGCGTGGCTACCAGCCGTCTACGCGTATCATGACCGCCAACGGTATTCCGCCAGAATGCTGGCGGAACACCGCCGACAGTCATGGCAGCGGACGGCGGTAAGGCGGCGCTGCTGTCAGCAGCACCGCCACGCCAGCAAAACACCGCCGACCGTATCATGACCAATGATATGGCCTGGTGGTGTTTTGCTGGCGGACCGTCTCCAGCCGGAGGACCCCCTGCAAGCAGGTAAGTCAGGTTCTCCGTCCGGACAGGGGGGGTGGGGGGCGTTGTGTGTTTGTGGGTGGGGGTGTGTGTATGTTTTGGTATGCGTGCATGCGGGTGTGAGTCGCGTAGGATGCATGCATGAATGAGTGATTGTGAGTGTTGTGTTTTGTGAATGCATGTGTATGACAAGGTATGTTGGTGTGTGTTGCGGTGTGTGGGTATGTATGTGTGCATGCGTGGGTGGTGGTGGGTATGCATGTGTGCATGTGTGTATATGGGTGCGAGTGTGTGTATGTGTGGGGGGGCAGGAAAGGGAGGGGGAGAGTGGGGGAGGGTTCTGGGGAGGGGTCGAGGGTTGGGGGAGACCCCTATCAGTGCCAGGGAAAGAATTCCCTGGCACTGATAGTGCCTACTGCCATGGTTTTCGTGGCAGTAAGATTGGCACGAAAACCACAGCGGTAGGCTGGGTCGTAATCCCGAGGGTGCGATTTTGACGGCCGCCGGGCTGGAGACCAAAGTCTCCAGCCCAGTGGCTGTTACCACCCTGGCCGTGGGTGTGTTAAAGTGGCAGTTTTAGATGGCGGTAACCGCCATGGTCAAAATCCCATTTTTTTTTACCGCCGGCCTGTTGGTGGTATTACCGCCACTTTAACACCGACCGCCAGGGTTGTAATGAGGGCCCATGTGTTGATGAGCTAGATATCGTCATAGAGATATCTCTTGGGAAGAGGCCTTCATATATAATGGGATGTCGCCTGTATAATGGTCATAGGAGATTCCTTGATAATGTTGCCAGTGCTCGAGATACAGATTGAAGAGAGCAGGGGCCTGAAGCAAACCTTGATGACTCATTAAGAGGCACAAACAGAGCATGAGGTGATTGGGACGGGAACAAAGAGTGGAGGCTGTGGTCCTCTCAGTGCATATTCAAAATATCGGACAGTTCTTCTCTCCTCTCCACTGCATTCAAGAGCACATGGGTATTTTAACCAGCCTCTGAACCAGCAGAAATGCTGGCTAATCGGCAGGCCAGTAAGGCAATGAGGAATTCCTTGCTTTTTTGACAGTATCATCATTCTTAAGACTATTATACTTAGCATCAGCAATCCCAGCACTTCTACACAGAGCCGCCTTACATCTAGTAGTAGTAACACAGTGTCCGCAGTTGCAGTAGAACATTGCAATACATTTCTTAGCTAGTGTTTGTTATTTCTAAGCATTGTCAATAACATGTTACTATTACCCATTGTAATAGTATGTCAGTTTTCAACCCTTCAACCTCAAAAAGCTAACAGTGACATTGTTGGGATTTGAACTTGGGTCCTGCAGGTCACACCAGATATCAGAAGTTTGCTAGGCTCTCCTGACATCTTCATTTAGATAGACTGGCCCACCACTTCGTAGTAGGGGTAGGAGAGTAGCAGCACTTATGAAGAAGGTTGCTAAACATTTTTGATTTTGGTATCATTTTTCATCAGGGCTGCTAAGATTTTCAAGGATCTTGTCACCAGTTCCCAGAAAGCTGCTTTGCATTTTGGGATAGTATTATCACTTCACAATAGGGTGTCTAGTCTTGTAATTTGACCGCACACTTATTCACAGGGGGCGGATAGTATATGATTTAGAAGTAACTCCATCTCTCCTTAATCCATAAAATGAGAACTTCTCTCGGATTGCGTTTTGCTACATGGCAAAGATTCAGTAAAATCTTTAATGTTTTACTGTTGCATCTCAGCATCGTGGAGTAATCAAAAGCAATGCAAGAGGCCCAGTCTATAAATAAAGTGAGAGTGAGGGAGATAGGCTAATCTGAAGAAGTAGAGATGAGTTAATTTGAACCAGGGAATTTAATATTTGCACAGTCATTTTTTGTGTTTATTGCCAGAGGAATCAAATTATCCAGGCAGCTGTACTTACAAAGCACATGTGTAACTTATACCGATAAGAAGATATGCCTTCTCTTGGGTGTAATTCATGCCCATTTACCTTATTAACAGAAATACCTTACTTCTTCAGTCATAATATCTACATGTAGGAATAAACAGGTGTGAGTAGCTGGTATGTAAAAAGAAAATGACTTGCACGCGGTTTTTCAGATCTATGTATGCATATTTCATGTACTGTGTAAAATACAACTTTAGGGCTAGTTGCCTTTGAAAAGAAAGTTGACACAGTAAATTGTTTTTAGATTCTGTTTATGAATCGGCATTCTGCAAGTGTTAAGGATTTCCCATTTGTAAGTGTTTAGGAGAGATAGGGCCCTCTGGAACCTACAGTACTTTTAAGTTGCCTGTTTGTATTAACACATTCTTATGTATTTCCAAAATGTGGGTAAGGCCCTCGTGCCCACCAAAAGTCAGTACTGTTTACAAAGGTTCGGAAATTACAATGTTGGAATGTAGTACATATACATTCCTGTGTTATAACCCGACTTTTTAGAGACACTGAGAGAATAAACACAGATACAATAGAGCAGAGTGTGACTTTTTAAATTCTCTGTCAGTTCACCCAATCAGTTTCTTGTGATGTATAGCCAGCACGCCTTTCACCCCTAGTGGTGCGCAGGCCTGGGCCTTTCCCTTTGGTAGCTATCCAATTCGGTCTTTGATATTGTGAGTTAAGCTATAGAGCACAGCCATGGGCATAGCTTTAAGGGGGTGTTTATAGTTGGGGACAGGTGCTTTCAGTCGTGTATAGTGTGGAGTTTGGCCGATTTCACTTGGAAATTCAATTCAATTCAATTCAATTCAATTCTCTCCTCTCCTCTCCTCTCCTCTCCTCTCCTCTTCTCTTCTCTTCTCTTCTCTTCTCTTCTCTTCTCTTCTCTTCTCTTCTCTTCTCTTCTCTTCTCTTCTCTTCTCTTCTCTTCTCTTCTCTCCTCTCCTTTTCTTTTCTTTTCTTTTCTCTTCTCTTCTCTTCTCTTCTCTTCTCTTCTCTTCTCTTCTCTTCTCTTCCGTCCCTTAAACTACCCCTCTTCACTGCTTCTCGTATAATTTATTTTAACATGATATGCTAGAATGGTTGTTGAAAAATCTGAAGCTCAAACCCCCAATATTAATAAACAACCTATGCCCCTGGGTAGAGCTTATCGGATGATCCGAAGGGCGAGGGGGCGTGTTCCTGTAAAGTGTGAGCACTCCTTTGTCTCCAATGTGGTTATGATAGCGCAATACCAAAGATTAGTGTGCAGTCAGCCTCAACATATCCTTGCAACTAGGAACACCTCAAATGATGTAGTGCCTAGAGGCGTTTCCGTTCTTTGCACACAATTAAAAACAGACATAAGGCAGCTAAGCTGATTGAATGCCCCCTGCAAGGGTCAGTACGGTTTACATTCCAGATGGTTCAACTCACCCTTTCACCATTAAATTAGTTTGTGTGTTATTCAGTTAGGTGGAAATACCAGCTCTCATTTCTGCGCCACGAAACAACAAGACTCTATCAGCTAACTCTTTATAAATCAAGCCCCTAATATTACACATTCTCTAACTGCGATATTAGAATATGGCCATCATAAGTACCAAACCTAACACACTCCCGCCTTCCTTGCCCCTTATCCGGGGATGACCTTCTGTTGAGGATGTTCGTCTCATGGAGAAAGCTTGGTGGGCATTTACTTTTTTCCACTTCACTTTGGGGTACGAGTCACGGTTTCTGATAAAATCATAAATGTCACAGGAAAGAATTAACAGAAGAAAATACGATCTAACAATCACTCTGACTGGCAATCATTTGGATCATACACAAATGAGGTTAAAATGAAAACTGCCGCTTGTCACCAAAAACAACCTGCAAATTCTGTTCTTAAAAACAACTCGTAGCATGTTGGTCAGGAAAGTGGCAGTTAATATTTTGAAGTACTGGACATACCTAGAGAACTGAGAATATAGTTTAGAAAAGTACCAGAGAAGTACAATGTCCATCAAACTCAGACGCAGGCCTGTTCACTTGCCCCAATATGTAAGCCACAGCCCTTTAGAGAGAGGCATGCTCACGCACTAGCAGTCCAAAGCCATACCCAGAAGCCACTGCTTTTCAAATGATGAGTCATCAAGGGACGCTGCATATAAGTTTGAGGATGCTGCAGGCTGCCCTTGCTCCCACTGTACACGCACAATAGTGCCACAATAAACATATACTCTGTGTCCCATGACGGGAGGGTTCTTTCACTCAACATTTAGTTCAGCCGTTACAACAGTTTTAGGATTCACCTGCTAAGTTTGTCCTTGGTGAATCAAGTGCTGCACTCAGTTGAACACATCTAGGCAGCCTTCGCCTCTGCTGGTAAGGTGCTCTCCCTCTGGCACTCAACAATATTTAAAACTCATTAGGTGTACACTCTTTAGTCACCAAGCCTGGTCTGGCTGTCTAGTATATGATCAACTCCTCACAGCAGTGATCCCAGTGCTAGTCAGCAAGGCTGACATCAATGTCAGATTTTTATGATAGCCATGTGAGATAATTTTGCATATAAAGAATGCAAATTAAAATAAAGCACATGGGAAGTGATTAGCCTGAAACTTTAGCATCAGTGAGGCTGTCTGAGAAAAAACTTTGGAGACCCCTGTTAAACTCTGAAGCAGCCCAGACTGGCCCAAGGAAGGATTGGCCATTTATCCCTTTGGGCATTTCCGAAGATTTCCTGGAGCCACTGGAAGTCAGTTTTTGGAGGCCGTGGCCACCGCTGTCACACTATAATTATTCTGCATTTGTTGCAGCAGGCACAGAAGTGGCATAAGAAGAGACAGGGGGAGAGAGGAGGGAAAGAGAAAACAAGGTGAGATGAAGAGTTTGAGGAAAGGTTTAGGATGGAGCGAGACCAGAGAGAGAGGTGGAAGAGAGAGAAGGAGAGAGAAAGACAACTGATGGATGGAAAGAAAGAGGGGGTGGAAGAAAGCAAGGCTGGTATGATCATAATTGCCAGGTCTGGTTTTGGTTCCAGTCTGAACCTGGGTGGACCCTTAGATCTTATCCACTCTCACAATGTGACCAGAGAATGTGCTAGTGATAATGGAAGCTGTCCAGGGATGTCTTAGCTATTCCCATCCATTCCAGAAAGTCAGCTGTCACCTGCACGCTTTGAACATGCCCAGACCTGTATTGTGAATGGTCCATCTTGCATAATGGCCAAAACAGTATGTCAAGCCTTTTTACTGCAGTCAAACCAACATGTGCTCAAGCTTTTATACAGGTGCAGCAGAGGGATGATATTGAAAGCCAATTGCGAGGATGCTGCCTTTTATTTGCCAACTGAAGGGCTCTGTTTTATAAGGCCAGGGAGGCACCAAGATCCCCGGGATTAAAGTGACCCCCTACCCTGCCCCCCTTACCCTGAGACCACCTTTTGGAGTTGAGATCAGTAGATCTCAGGCTGTATTTTATTGTACACACAAAACATTATTCAGTAACGTATTTTTGCACAGTAACCACATTTCCTATTTTTTTTCTTTTACAAAAGAGCTTGTCCTTAACAGAGCATCTAATACATTGGAGTCCACTAATCATAACTACTTTGTTCCTGTGCAACCAAATGAGAAAACAGTTACTGAGTGAGATCATGTCTGGCTCGGTGACCCTTCCTGTCCACCCCCCAGGCCAGAGGGCGGGAGCCTCCATATGGGAGATCCCCATCTTTTCTCTGTCCCCTCTGGGAGCTATTGTGCGTGGAGCCTGACTTCCCCAAGGATACCTACCTTGGGCACCCCCTGCACCCAACTGTTTCATCTTTCAAAGGGCCTGTGCAATGTTCCGCCCACTGTGCCTGAGCTGGAGGTGATAGGTAAGGACCATGTGTCAGCGAGCGCCCCAACCCCCCACCGCTGCAACTTCCTTACAACTTGCTACCAACACCCCTTTGAGGTTCCTCTGATGCTGGTGTTTTACTCATTGTTTTGCTACAAAGGATGTTGCATGGGACCCAAAGAGTCCCTCTCAATCATGACCTCACCTGCCACAGGCCAACATAGTTCACCTACTATCTGCCCCACCCCCTAGATGCAGAGTGTAGAGGGTGAGCCAAGCCAGACATTTTTCAAGAAACATTGCAATACCTTCTGTAGACAAATGCACACCATACTGCAAGAAATAATGCTCACCATTGATGCAGTTATGGGGTATTGATGTCAACTTGGCTGTGTTCAAGAGCTTAGCCTCTTTTCTGTTTATGCATTTTGCAGACTTACCATCTCTCCACTGCACTCTCGTAACAATGTGTGACCATGCTATTGTGGCTTATTAATGGCCCGACAGACTTACCGCCTCTTCACTACATTCTCGGAATAATGTGTGACAATGCTATTGTGGCTCCCGGGGATCTCCTTGACAGCCAGCCATCCTCTGAGACTGTTAGTTCAAATAAGTCCTTGGGACCTAGGTTGGCCAGGTCATTGTCTCCCAAATGGATGATTACCACCTCTTTTGGCGCAAGCCTCAGCAGCAACATTCTATCCAGTCATGATCTCATGTCCATTAAACACAGACCTCCTTGCCATGATAGACGAAATCCCACCTGTTTGGTGTGCATTGCATAATCCCCTGCCGCATACCAGACTTTTGCACGCTTCACATACGAATGACCCAACACCAGTACTTCTTTAATATGTCTTCCTCCTTTGTGGACAGGAGAGTACGAATGACCTGACAACAGCACTTCTTTAATATTTCTTCCACCTACGTTGACAAAAAGAGTACCAGAATGGAAGAGCAAAGAATTAATGTTACATCATGACAACATGTTCAATCTCATACTGCTTATAGCAATCAGACTTCCATCTCCCTGTCTTTAGGACCAACTGCCCTCCTATGCCCACCACCGGGGTAGCTGCACCGATCCTAAAGGAATGAGGGCTGTACTCTGCAGGTTCCAAACCTGCCAAAGCCAGAGCCAGACTGAGCACTGTGGCGAAATGAAACCTAGTGCAGGGTGTTCCATCTTGATGTATGAACAAGGTGCCCTCAGCCCTTGGGGGTGGAGTGCCATACAGACCTCCAAGTTCCCAGAGGGCAACACTCATTTCCTGGGGGCCCTCTGTAGCAGAATATGCTGTCCTTTACCCATCTGGTCAGTCTTCGAGCCAGTGATGGTTACTGCCTGGGAGCTATTTGGCCACCCAATATCTTCTACATGCAGACCACCCTGTTTGCCTTTCTTACTGCTTGCCACCAGCTCCCCTACCCTCCATGCCTCATAGAATGCCAGGCAGAAAGCTTCTTTGAAAAGGCGTACTTCAAGAGGTGATCTGCACACTTCATCCATGCTGGCGATGATCTTCCTCATTATTAGTGGGGCTATGGGACACCTAGCATCTTTCACAATGCAGAGGGTGAAACCTGCTCCCTTTGAACATCAGGCAAGAACCCTGTTATTTGAAATTCAGGAAATTGGTAAAAACTCGTTAATATCTTTCCCTGATGTCTTATGGCCTGTGTTCGGTATTTCTTTTTCTCTCCCTTTTCTTTTGTTTATTTTTTTTTAACTCTCTCTGTTTTCTGGGTAGTGCCCTTTATTGCGTCTTTTCTTTTATGCTCTCTCCTCCCAGCGCTTCAATGCTCTATTGAGTAGGAATGCGCGTTTATAAATTTTGGCACACATACATACATACAATCCCCTCAAGTCTCTTCCAGCCCCTCAGTACTCTTTGCCCATCGGGGAGCCCCGGCATTTTGGTGAAGAAGGAAATAGTTGCTGTGTGCTGTCAAGCATACAACACCGGCCTCCCCTCCTCCCTCAATGATCTCAAAAATGCAATTATAGACTCAGGTGAAGACAATTCCCCCACCCCATCTTTTCCAATAAGCCTGTGGTATGTGCAAAACATTCCCCCTCATAGGCACACCTTGTCCTTGGCGGTAAACTGACAGCCAGGAGGCCTGGTAGACTGGGGCACCAAGCCACCAGAGTTGGTCCGGGAATGGTGAAGGGAACTCCACTTCTTATGGGTGGTGGTACCTGAAAGGCTGCATCTTAAAACAAAACAGAGCATCTGCCGCTGTGTCAATATGCCTGGGACATGTTTGAACTTAAAAATGAGACTGAGCCTTAAACATAGCAATATGAACCTCAAGATCATCTTACATTTTACTACTTGCTGGTTAATGCATTCTACTTCAATTATATTGTCTGACCAGAATATAATGGACTGATTGCGAAACTGGTCAGGCCAGATTGTGAGGGCCACCAGGTCGGGAAAAAGCTCCAAGAAACCTACGTTTGCCACTAGCCCTGATTGTAACTAATCTGCGGGCCACCGTTGGAGACACCAAGAAGGGTGCAGGATGGCACCAAATCCTACGCTGCCCACGGAGTCAGTAAACAAACCTAACCCACCATTGGTGTTAGCAGGGCTTGGCCACACTACAGAACCATTGAAGTCTTTCAAAAATGCCTCCCAAATTCTCATGTCCCGTCTCACCTCACTTGACAACCTGGTGCGATGGTGTTTCTGTTTCAAACTGGACATAGCCTGAAAAAAAGGGCAATCCATGGGAATGATACACAAAGCGAAATTCAGCTGGCCCACTACAATCTGTAGTTGATGCAACATCACCTTCTTGACCTCCAGGCACTCTTTAAATGCCCTTTTAAATACCTTGACCTTTTCTTGAGGAGGCTTGGACACACCTGCCTTGGAATCTAGCTCTAACCCAATAAGTTCAATTGTTGTGACCAGGACATGTTTTTGCCTGTGCAAGAGGAAACCCAAATACCTCCATTAGCTCTTGAAATTGTTATAAAGCCTCCCCACAGATTGTTGTGCCTGGAGGACCTAGGAAGAGGAAATCATTTAGGTAATGCATTACCCACTTGTGCCCTGTCTTCTGTCAAAAACTGCACTCCAAAAAGGTGCTAAACCATTCGAAGTAGGTGCAAGAAACTGATTAACCAACGTGCATGCATTTGTCAAAGTAAAAGGACCCCTCAAATTGAAAACCTAGCAAATGGAAATCCTGGGGATGAACTGGTAACAGCCTAAATGCTGTTCTACATCTGCCTTTGCCAGCAACACTCCAGGACTCAGCTCCTGGAGCCTCCTATTGGCCGGGTTGAGGCGTATTTGACAGCGCCCAGTGTCCCATCAATGGCCTCCTTGACCGACTGACCCATAGGTGCTGACAGATTATGGGTCAAGTGATACTCCCTTGGATCTTTTTTCAGAACCACCCCCAAATGGGAATACACAGAATTCACCAGTGGGATGAAGTCTAATGGGCCTGCTATCATCCCCAGGTTCCTTTCCTTTTGATTTTCTTTCTAGACACCTTACAATTAGCCTGCAATGATTTCTGATTCCTACAAAATTGAACCCCCACACAGCCTTCTGCAGGGATTCTGAAACCATTCCTAAAACCTCCATACAGCGACTGTGCCGCCGCTGTGTTGCTGTATGCACTGAACCATGCCACCACTGTTTGCCTGTTAACTGGGAAGGGGGCCTTGACCAACAGGGACAGCTTACTCATGCTTCTTAGGACCCCTGTCCTTTTGTCCTTTGAGTTTAAAAAAAAACTTGAACTCTGAGTGCAATCGGAGACTGCAGAAGGAGCAGCAGTGTTGGAACTTACAAGCCCTTGTGGCACTAGTACATAATCTTTTATTAAAGTTCCAACATGACCTCTTTCTTCCTCCCCCCTCACCTCTGTGTGGGTAGTTGCTCCTGAGTTCACCCGAAAGGGCTGCACTGGCGCAGCTTCAGCCTTTTGCACACTCATGTAACGCAGCCATATATTCACATCTATCTGATCCCACTCCAAAGTGGTTCTGGTAGCCTTTATCCTTCTAAATTCTTTATCATAGTCCCTCCATGCCATACCCCCAAATCCATCATGTGCACACACTAATCTGTTCTGATACCATGCTAATTGAGTCCCCATTGTAAGAAATTTCTCATCCATGATTACTTGAAAAATTGTGAAACCTTTGACCCAATTCATCATTGTTTCCTCCACCTTTTTCTTGTATGGCCAGTGTGCACTGTCCCTAGAAAGAAAGCATTCATTGCACTGCTCACTCTCCTCCTTTTTCAGGAGTATCTGAAATTAGTTCACATGTCCCCACATAACTTTCTTTCCAAATCTTCTCTTGCACTTTAACCTGACACATGCCTGCCCAGTTGGTCATGCTCAGAATGCACATTCCCGAACCCAATGCTTGGTAGTGGTGCATCCATACCTGCTGGCGTAAAGTCCTTGGAGAGGTGAGGTGCCCCAACTGCCACCTGTGTGGCCTGAACCACACACCCTGCGTTCTGGGTACCAGCAACGGCTGCTATCTGGGCTACCTCTGTAACTACCACAGACCTCCCACTAGCTACTGATGGTGGGCCAACCACCCCAGCTTGCTGACCCTGTACATAGTGCCCACCTGAATGGTCCAAATGGTTCAATACCCTCCTGGCCTTTTTGACATTATCGTTCTTAGCAACTCCTGCTAACGTACTCCCATAAGGGGTGAAGATAAAATGCCCACTTTTGATAACCATGTTAAAACACTAAGTTAGCCACAAGATCTGCATGCCCCATGCTAATCCCTGGTGTCACCTCAATTGCCATACAGCTACTTCCACTCAATGCTGTTGCTCTCCGCAGGCCCTATCACTGCAGGTTTGCCATGTTGCGCTTCCACCATACCTACCCTGCCAACTGGTACAATGTCCGGGGTAACTGGTGAACCATGGCCACTTTCACTACCTATAGCCTGCTTATCACCCTACATTTTCACTGGTAGGGATGCCACTCTTGGGGGAACCCTTGGCCTCCTGGGCCTCTCTGCTGGCACTATTGGCATGGGTGATTTTGCCCCTTGCAGGGCCCGTGACCCCAGAAGTGCCAACAATTCATCCATCCTGCACATCAACACCTCCATGTCTACTCTGGAGTATGGGCACTTGTTGCTCTTCTTAGAGCTACCAGGCATGTTAGCAAAAAATAGACAATACCCGCGAAAAATCAAATCAGCAAACAAGGTACCCCTCAGAAGTAACACTGCACGCTCAGTAACAACTTGCGCTTCCCGATTAAACAGCCAGCTACCCTTATGATGCCAGTTCACAACTCTTTCTTTGCCCAAAAAAACCCTTGCCAACACTGCTGGGACTTGAACCCTTGCCTTAATGGGGCCCCTGGAATCAACTGCAGAAGATTCTGCCCCTGAGCTACAGCTCCTGCAAAATGCCAGCACCTGAAAACCCTGTTTGATCAATTTGATCAGTGTATTTTGTTCCAACTGCTGCTACTTGAAAATTGCGGCCTTATGCTAAACAATGCCAGGGCCTTCCTGAGCCTACACCCTTTGAAGCACCAAAATGCCCTGCAAACAGGCTACTCACCACCAAAACAAAGCAAAGGCCTCGACCGCACACTTCCCTCTTTTCTCCCCAGCAAAAAATTGCTTCCACTGGGGCTTCTTGATGCCCTCCAGAGCCGCCACCAAGAGCAAAAGCTCACTTGCTCAGTCAGGAAACAAGCACCCTACCTGTGTGGCTCCTGGAGGGCAGGAAATTGAGAGGCTGGCAGCAGCTGGCATCCGATGCAGGCTTCAGAGATGGATGCGGTGGTGCTAGGTGTCCGTGACCCGAAGCGGTAACAAAAAGGGCCACTTCCCGCCTTGCCGCCGCTTTTAAAGGCAGAGCCATTGTGTCACCGACCAGCCAGAAGTTGTCTTTTGCCCTGAGGGACTATGTACTTCCAGGGGTGATGTAGTAGTTGCTATGTCCCCTGAGGCGTGACCATCACCACTATCTTTCAGCCCTGACACCCCTGCCATAGCTGACAGCTCCCCTGCATTGGGAGAGCCTTGTCAATTCTGATGATCAGCACTTACTCATTTGCTAAGCACCGACAATTGGAATTAAATATTATCGGACATGATAGAGAAGGTTTGCAAACTAATTTATATAAATCCAGCATATTTCTCCTTTTTCCTATTTTCTTTCTTGTGGAAATGTTTTTTAAAGTAAATGCAGCAATCTCTGACATTTGGAGTATTTTTATGTTTTGAGGAAGAATGATCCAATTATATAACTTCCAGGGAACCTTAATGTCAAAATTAGGATCATTGTGATGTTTAAATGAAGAAATCATATATATATGAGTTGTGGTGTCTGTTGAACAGCTTTCTTTAAGTGAATAAATGAACTGCAATGATTACAGTCTCCGGGAGTGCAGCATCTTTTTTGATGGTTATTTATGAGGGTGTTGGTGTTAACCCTAACGCTGCACCGGCAGGGAGGCGTGTCGCTATTTTGGAACAAGTTTTTGTGGAGATATATATATATATATATATATATATATATATATATATATATATATATATATATATATATATTATTTTTTTCACTGAAAAATACTAAGTTTATATGAATGTTATAGTTAGGAAACAGAATAAAAAAAACATGGAAATTTACTTAAAAACCCAAAGGTTACAGGGCCGTTTTAGTTAGGCTCACATTTTAAACATACAAAACCATAGAAATTCAGCTGTTATAGTTACTTATCTCAAATAACTATAAGTCGCACCATTGCCATGCACAATTTTTCCTTCAAAATTTTTACTGCAAATATTACATTGATATTATCAATGATGTTATCAAAGATGTCACGAGTGACGTAATTTGTGGGGTAATTAGCAGTGCATGGCAAGGTTACAAGCTATAGTTACCCTAGGGCACCAGTTATAGTTACTTGAGATAACTGTAACTATAACAGGTGAATTTCAATGTTTTTTTACGTTTAAAATGTGAGCCTAACTCTAACGTCCCTGTAACCTTTGTTTTTTTAAGTGAATATATATATATATATATATATATATATAAATATATATATATATATATATAGTGGCAGTCACCACTAGGAAGTTGTAGTTAGGTGTGCTGTTCCACATGAAAAGTGTTTTTGTATTACTAATAACTATGGCATAGTTTGACGAATCTCAATTCAACTTTCTGACGACATTGCACATGGAAAATTTCGGGGTGATCTGTTTAGCAGGGGATAAGAAAAAAGGGGAGTCCCAAAAGCAAAATCCCATGCATTTTCCATAGACTTCTTTAGACTAGGCTACAGCAAAAACTGCTGGACAGAATTATACTAAATTTGGCAGGAAGTTAGATCTTGGTCATCAGATTCTACTTTTTGTGATTTGGTGTAAATCCTTTCAGTAGTTTTTGAGAAATTAAGGGTCAAAATAAATGTGTATTTTGGCAGTTGGGATTGTGGGAGTCCCGAGAGGCTCTCACAGGAACATCAGTTTAAAGATAGAGCACTTTGATTGGCTCAGGGTGCTTTATTTCCCTTGGACTAACCCCTCAAAGGATGTGAGCAGCAGTAGGGTTGGATTTACGTATGATAATTAAATATTACTTTATGCTAAAATAAAAACCAAGAAATTCACTGAAAAAGCCAAAGGTTATAGTTAGGTGTGATAAGAAAATATGTTTTTATTTAGAAAAACCTTAGAAATTCAACACAAAACAACAAAGGTTGAAGTAGGTGAATTTGTCACTGACAACATTAACGTTTTGAACTAAATAAACACACAGAAATTCACCAGTTATAGTTAGAAGAGCTAGTTATATCTTGCACCCCCGCCATGCACTGCTTATGACCTCGCATAAGACATCACTCATGATATTATTTAATACATCTCAAATGACATCATTGATGACATCACTGCTGACATCATCCATTGAGTGTTAGGTATTTTATTGTTTACATAGTAGCTGGTAACTACAATATTACTTCTCAACCTAATTGTGTACCTACAGACTGTGACCAGCTAATCAGTATTTTCAATTGAAATTACCATTACTTTTGCACAGACATACAGTTTTACTGTTAAAACTATACAATGCACAAACAATGATGTATGGAAATCTACATCACCTAGTTTATTGATTTATTTTTATCTTATTAAAGACAGAGCCTAACGTGATCTTTACTTTTGTATAAACAGTAAATGTGACAAGATAAATACAAATTTAAAGGCCTGATTATTGCTAAAGGATGGTTAGTTTGGGTGTGCTTAGCACCCCCACTCCCAGCACCTATGGCATGGGTGTGAAATTGAGGAAGATGACTGTTTAAGTTATGCTATTTGTAAAGAGCATTGACCAAAATTAACAAGCTGGTAAACAGACCATTGTTCCTCACAGGCATGCAAGACTGATGAACTGGTAATGGCATAAATGAGTAGAATCAGTCAAGCAGAAAGATTGGAGATAGGAAACCCTTTCAAAGAAATACAGCATGTTTACTGCTTTCTTAACAAGCATACAAGGGAGACAACTGAACATGTGTACTCTTGTGGAGTGCCTCATGAAGAAGGAAAAAAAGACCTCCCATAAAGCAAGCACTCGTGAAACAATGCAAGCAGCCAGTCAGAAAGGTGGTAAACAGGCTATGCTCCACAAGAGAGACAGAAACATGCTGGACAGCCTAAAACAAAAGGTTAGCAAATAGAAAGTAAGCAAATGTGAGCTACAAAACACACAGCCAATAGTAAGTAATGAGAGGGATGCATTCCTAGGGAAGCTCGCAGCATGTCCCCAGTATACCTTTGCAACCTTTGCTGCCTGGTAGGCTTCGTCCCAAAAAGCAATCTTCCTGGAATTAGTATTTCTCCAGGTGGTACTTCCTCGAAGGATTATTGTGACTATTATAATAGATGTTTGTTGCTGTGCTGCGTAATATGACATGACCAGGCAGTTCAGACCAAGTTTTTCCTTTTGGGGTGGACGTCAGACTGATTTGCAACAAACCAGTTCACTGTTGTAAAAGTGCAGACAAGCTATACAAGCAATGCCAAAGGCAACAGATCTCTGCAATCCAAGAGCAATAGGCATTGGCAATATTAGTGCATTTGTGTACAGCTCTGGGGCTGGTTTTATTGATATTGAAACAGTAGTATTTATTCACAGACAGTTCCTCCCACTCCACAGTAGCATGACTTGCACATTGACCCCTTGTATTTTCACCACTTACTTTTAGAGCTTATTCAAACATATTCAAACTTCTGGGTTCAAGCTTGCTTGGGGTACTCATAAACCGTATGAGGTGGGCTAGGAACAGAAGAGTAGAGGGGAGTGAGGATAGCCAAAAGCAGGGGAACTAGAGATCTATTTGGCTTTCAATGCTTGTTAGAAGCCGCCCACAAAAAGCTGCTCCAAGCACACACAGGCAGGAGTAGTGATTGGTCCTTTTTAATTGGATTTTAACTAACAATTAAAACCTTTGCTCTCTGTAATAACCCAGAGCTCCAACAGCACTGCGATGAGTCTCTCCAGAGTGGGGTGGGGTAGAACTACAGTGGAGGAGTGATGCTGCAGGGACGGTCATTATGTGTTGAGAATGGCAAACTGCAAGATGTGTCAGTGAGGTAAGGCTCATAGTTGACATCAGCCTAGTCTACAGATCCTGAGTTCGATTGCAGCAAGACCAACTCAACCTTCCACCAATCCATGGTCAGTAAATTGACCATCAATTTGGGAACTAGAACACCTGTAATTTACACCATTTAGAACAAGCATTGGCAGAGCCAATAGGTCTGGATTTGACTGACATCTTTTGGCTTTGTAAAACTGAATAAGTGGACTACTGTTTGTGTATATGTGCAAGAGCAGAATGCCATCACTAACAGGGAGATAAGCCAATGGTAAAGTGGGCTAACCCATCGCCTAATGAAGTATTATGTAATGGGTGGAAATAAAATGTGAATGACACAACAAGAGACCAACGGAATAGGAGAGTTGATAAAAGTCCCTATACATTAAGTACATTATAAAATATTATTAACACCAGAAGGTCTTAGCAAACAGCAGATTTTAAAATCAGAAGTCCAGTATGAAGCGCTACATGCAGAACAAGTTATTAGTATTTGAAGTGTTGGGGGAGGACATCAGATTGAGTCTCTATACAAACCAAGTTATTAGTCAAGTGTTGAGAAGGATAAAATCGAGTCTTTAACAGTGAGGAGGGACACCTGGAGAGGGAATGACTGGGCAGTGGGTCACTTATAGCCACATACACCCATCTACACTATGTGCTACAAAGCGTGACGAGTACAATAGGAATGGTACACAACACAGAAGGCATACCTGATGAAGGTCAGAGCTGGGGTGGGGGGGACAGGGTCAGCATCAGCCATGCAAACTTTCAATGCAGTTCTGTGCTTGGGAGCAGTTTCAGAGATGCTGGCCCCAGCAGCCTTACTGTAAGCAATACATAGAACTGGCTTCAAAGACACTTTCACCATTTTGTTTATTCATCAGAAGCTGCGTTTCATTCAGAAGTCTGGGCGTGATGGAGTGTACATAGTGTGCACACTATAGTAAGTGTCAGCAGTGTGTCTGTGACTATCAAATGTTTTCTTTGGTGATTAGTCTTCCTCTCATGTGCCTAATGAACTCAGATTGCTGAAGCTAGCAGTTGTGAGGAAGGGAGGTCTCTTGTTCACTTCACAACACTGTGCCCGCTTCCGTAGAATATGTAAAGAAGTTCAATATATTGCTCGCTGGAGCTGGACATCCAGGGATGTTACACGGCGATGAGAGAGCACAAGGCTGGGGAAGTGTTCCTCTTTTAAGGAGAAGAGTATTAAACAGGGAGTACCGTATGTGACTGAGATTGTGCAGCAGATTGGGAATGCTGCAAGTGAGTGTTACAAAGCTTGAAGGGTGCGTATCGAAGCACTACCCTCTGTGGAGAGTGTACGTACTACAGCTGCATGGTTTAGGAAGAGCCTCGGCTGAGGGTACGTGAGGCCGTGGAGCCACTAGGGTGCTCACAGGGATGATTTGGATACAACAGAGCAAAAGGTGTGTGAACAGACCTGTGGAAATGATCTTGGTGTGACGCAGGGTTCAGCCGGGCCTGCAAGTGCTGGGAGGCAGAAATGTCATGAACTGAAAAAAAATTGTACAAGGGGCAAGCCAGGGAGGTAGTGGGGCAGGGCTGTATATGTTGTAGGCAGATTATATCACCAGAAAAACATTTGCGGGATTAACGAGAGAGCGCACCTGCACTCACCGAGCAGCAGAGCACCCCCGTGCAGCAGTTCCAATCGGAGCACAGCAGCTGGTCTTTTCTGGCTACAGCCAATGGGGAAATTAAAGGAGGTGGAGTTAGAGGCAAAGTGGAGCATAGGGGCACGATGATTGTTAAAGGGCATGCACTGGCCATTCAGATGAGTAGGCTGGGAGCAAACTGCTGAGACTCAACCCCATTTAAGAGCGTGTTTTGCTCAATCTAGAAACACAGTCTATTTCTTCACATTTGCAATAGGTACGCGTTTTAAAGATAATTGTTTCTTTGCTTGTAATATATTGTGCTTCACAACCCTCAATTATTAAAAAAAGATTTGCAAGCACACGCTGACTTTATAACAGTAAAGGACAGGGAACACAAAAAAACTGGCAACAGCAAACAGGGGCTGGAGATGAAAAATAAATAGTCCCACAAAATGAACAAAAACAACCGCACCGTAAAGATACAGTACTTGGGTAGTGCTCTGTAGGAGGAAACAAACCACAAAAAGGAGTTGACAAAAAAGAAGGATTCACCACTAGTAAACAAGCATTTTTAAAGGGCAATGTGAGGAACAAATAAAAAGGCAGTGGGCAGGCTGTAAGCCCACAAAGTGTATACAACATGTCTTGACGATATGGTGCACACGCTGTCTATCTTAGTCCTAAAAAGTGAGGAAATGCTGCTACCCAGAAAAATATCAATATTAGTTCATGAAAATGAATTACGTTCAGATCAGCAATTTGTAAGAGTTAATTAAAAAGGGCAATCTCGTGAACCCCTGAATTTTTCAACTTGTGGAACTGTGTATGTGCATAATTACTATTGCACTAGACCCATTATGAAAAAATCGTTTAGTCTAGGACAGAAGTCTTATTCAAATCATGTTGGGGAAATGCCTGAGGGCGCTTTAAGCATTGAATCAGAACACTGGTGATATCTTAATTTTGTGTTCAGAGTTTTTTCTCCTTATCTAACCTCATTGTCTGCCAGGTAAATTGGCTATCATGTAAAAATGTAAAGGATTATTTTGACCATTATGTTTATATGGCTGTGATACCATAACATTCAAAGCTCTACAGAACAAAACTTCTTCCCTTGCAGAAATATGGGTATGTTTTAAAAATGTCACTTTTGTAAGAGTTCTTATGCAAAGTGAGTTTGAAATGTCTAACTGCTCTGAATTGTAGATAAAATTAAAAAGCTTATTTGAGAAGCTTTTTAAAAATATAGTAAACATAAAGGTCTGACAGTGACTGACAAATTTCACTAAGATGGATGAAGCCTCGCTAGTTGTCTAACAAAGTCTCTGATCTATTTTGCCTTGAAAACATGGCATGATAAGAAATCTACGTGATAGGGATAAAAGTACCTGCAGTATAGTAATTTCATGATGTAAGCCTTCCTATTTATCTGTCTACATTATTTCCATCCACTTCTGTATGAGTGTTTCTCCAATGGGTCCTTAAGCGACACTTGTGGGCTTTTCTAAACTTTGTTGGGAAGGTGCAGTTCTGTTGTACTCATAGGGTGGGGTTTCAAAGGTGTTACACAGTATATCAAAAACAATGTGATCGAATTTTTTAGAGAGAGGGATCTCAAATTGATAAGAGAGGAAGGGGACATTATAACTTCAAGCAAAATTGTGGATTAAGCGAGGAGCTTCGCTCACAAAGAAAACTCACTCTGTGCTCCACATCAAGACAACTGGGGCATACCATGCATCATCCCAAAATTGCCGAGATAGGTCGACCACTTGTTAGGGTACAAAGTGGAGCAGCACCAAGGCCAGTGAGTGTGAGCAGTTTTGCAGAACTGGCCTTTGTTATGTCTTTCAGTACAAAAGGGGGTGTGTTTTGAAAAGGTTATAAACCACCCTCCATTTAGTTGCATTTTGGTTTGGTGCTTTACCGAGGTCATAGTGTAAATGAAAGACCTCAGGGCATGGGCTTGAACTCTTTGAGCATAGCAAGCCAAAGAATTGTTGTCATTGTTTCAGCATGCATGCACTGTACCTGATTTCACATAACACGCCAAGGTGGGTCTCCCCGCTTTTCCAAGAACTGTTTTTGGTGGTAATCCCTGTTGGCTTCAGCTCCTGCTGCTAAACGATAGTAAAGAACCAGACAGACTGCTCTTAGCGTCCTCTCCTGGTGATGTGCGTTCAGTACCCTCATGGCCCTACCTTTGAGCATGGTTTGGTGTGGTAACTTTGTTCTGCACTGTGCTTAATGGTCTGCCATTTGCCCAGCCTGACAAACAGCTACCATGTCGATGCCTGTCCTGCTGGCTTCTCCTGCACGTGTTGGCAAATACTTCTTCATCCTTCAGACTGCCTTTGGCCCATGGGATGTTGGGGCAGTGCTAAGGCTCCTCTTCACTATCAGTGCAATTCACCTTTGTCTCTGTGGGATGGGTCCAGCGTGTTCGGTTATGCAGTTGGAGGGACACTTGACATGTCTCTCTCTCTTCCATGCCCTGTGTTTGCTGTGCATGGCATAACCTACACACCCCGCATAGAAAAGGGAAGCTTTCCGCAATCAGCACATGGCTTGATGGACATTTTATCTTTCGCTGAGGGGTCCTTCATTCAGTAGATTTTTTCGGGCCCTGGCTGATCTGTGGTTAATATTGTCCGCTGGGTCAGCTCCTGCTCCACCTCCACCATGCTACAAAATCTCATGTCTGCTGTGTTGCTGTTTGATAAGTTGTCTTCACCATCTTATTTGAGCCGAAGATGGTGGCTCTACATGCCCAGAGTTTAAAACCAACTTCTCTGCTACGAACTATACTGATCTCTTACAAAAAGGGCTATATAACTGTATTTAGCTGATGAAGAGGTCCAAAAACTATGTTTCACTTGCCTTGCAATTGGTCAGTTGTATGATTATAATGCTAAAGGGCTGCTCTCGATATTGGCAGTTTGGCACACAATCTAACCTTGATTAAAAACATTTTATTCTGAAGCCAAATAATAGGGTCCAAAGGAATCCATTCATGTGTCTCATGCTTGACTTGGTGGGGTGGCAGCACATGGGAATTAGCCACACCAGAGGACTAGATTTACACTGAGATTATTGAGTGATGCAACTCTGCCAAATTTAAGCAATTGAGGTTTAGAGAACAGAGGATGATGCTACCTGTACTGCTCACCCTAGGCCACTCGCATGAGCTTTCGGAAGTATGTGTCACCCCCTATTAAGGAATACCCGGCAAACTGCCCTTTGATACCAAAGCCTGGAGAATCAGTAAGCAAAGCTGGTGCTCATCTGAAGAAACCTTAAGATCCGAAGACAAGCCTATCTAGTGGCTACTCTTAAGGTACTCTTCCCCATGATTCTGCATGTCCGGCAACAGGAAAGATCTGTTTATTTTGTTGCAAAGGTAATCACTATGCCAAGATGTAGGTTCAACTCCAGCATCAAACCCCGCAGGCTGGCATCAGTCACAAACTTCTCACAAGACTGCGATGGAGTTACGAGAATAAAACAAGCCTGATCCTGAAGGGTAGCCTGGTTTGGATAAAGAGAAAAAGGAAGAACACACAGGATCACACAATATCAGACCTGGGTGAAAGATGTAAGAAAAGAACCTCATAGCGCAAGTGCGAGCTGGAGATACCTGAAAAACCAATGGCTGCTCTAAATACTGGTGAACCTGGGTGTGTTCTGTAATGGAATGACTGTCAATCACTTAGCCCCCTGCCACAACTTACAGCAATTCACCCCAGAATTTACACATTTGGTGGCATATCTCCGCCTCCTGTTGCTGCCAGGCTCATAACAAGTGTCATCCAGGAGCCTAAGACAATCAGAGCTAATTTCTTCAGCACCTGCATGAATGGCAGACCTTTCAGCAGCTGCAAGGAGGTGGAAACTCTTCGCTTCATATCAGTTGCTTTTGGCATTCAGACAAGTGAGCTAAACAACAGCTTGAGAAATTCAAGGATATTCTCAAGGCTTTGGTGCTTAAAAGAAAAAAAAATACTGAAACTCCAGATAAACTAGTCGGCATAATCTCGGTTTTTAAGATATGGGTGGGTCGTGTTCCACGTGTGTGACGAGTAGAAATGGAACTGTAAAAACATGAGAACGCTGGAATATTCAAGAATATTGATGTTCCCGTGCCTTAGTGGTCCAGCATTTGTTGTTGCCTAGAAGCGCAAATTACAGCCCGAAATTCAGACTTGTGTAGACATTTGCATCCCCAATCACCCCATAAAAGTTGAAATGCACATAACTCCTACAGTTTATGTCCAGGAAGCAAAAGTAAATGGATCGAAATAGTTCTCTAAGAGTAATCTGAATGCAGGACACCACCAACTGGTTTTGGATGAGTACTCAAAGTATATAATCACGATCTCAACATACATTATGCTACAGTGTCAAAATGACCTCAGTTTTGGCACTTCTCTATTTGAGAAGCACTGTTGCAGCTTCAAGGGGTACCCAATGTCGTCCATGGCAAGACTGATGCATGCTACATCACTAGAACAACAGCACTCCTGACTCCCAGCTGCATGATGCCCTTACCAAAATCAAGGAAAATTAGTTCACATTGTACCACAGCAAGTGAGAATTTCTGAAATTGGAGATTGAGTTTTTCAGATACCATTTTACACCTGCAGCTCACACAGTGCTACTGTGTGTCACCTGTTTCACCTGGTGCAGAACCTGTCATACAATGAAAAGAAGGTGAGCCAGAAATCCTACATAGAGCAGCATTCCAGCTCAATTGTGGATGCACTTCAAAAACTGCCTGACGAGCTTTCCCACTACCAAGATACGGAGTAAGGCTAAAAAGCCTTTATTCATATTTTTGGTGAGGAAAAAGAGGCTGATCAAGCCACAATGGACCTTAAACCCTACCCTCTCAATTATCCCCCACTGTTCTTCAGTCAGACTGGTGCTATGCCACACCCCCTTTATATGTCCACCTCACGTTATAACGTGTCAGACACTGGCCAGCTCGAAGCACTAAAACCTTCAAAGCCCCACCTCCTTTCTCAAACTGTAGAAGACTGGTTAAGGTTGTTAGATGTGCAACTGCCAATATTGTGCCTGACCCTAAGATTATTCATGATATCAAAACTGCTCTTCCTACAGTCCCTCAAGTCTGAAGTCTTATGGGGAAGGTAATGTACTGTCGTTGTTTCATTCACAACTTGATGTCCATCCTAAAAGCTCTAAGAGACCTGAAGAAAGCAGATGCAGCGTGTGTGTAATCTGAAGAACAAAAAATGCTACACAAAAGGCCCACTATTAGCAGGGGGTGGCTATCTATGGTGAAGCAGGTGCAGTGGCACCGCAGAACAGAGGTGCTAGAAGCCTACTTCAACAAATGAGCGTCTCTTTTTTTTAACTATAGAACTAGGAGATGGGGGTCTTATTGCCTTCCTTGCATTAGGGTCTACAGCACCCTTACTATGCTACTGACTAAAAGCAGATGACACAATATATTTCTGTGACACAACAATGCTGAGTGAACTATTGTGTAACACTGTCCCCACTGGCTTAGACACTGTTCTTCTACAGCAGGAAGAAAAGGATCAGTGAGTATGGTTTGCCTATGCCAGCTGTGCACTAACAGAGACCGAGCAATGATATTCTGATAACAAAAGTCATTCTAATGGGCTGCCACAATTTTCCTATCAAACTCTGTGGAAATCAAATCATGGTGTGCACTGACCAGGAGCCTTCCATATTGCAGTTTCAGGTTTCAGCGGCAAAAGCCCTCTGTGCATTGAGAAGTGGCTCTTACAATTACAAATAGTCATCTACAAGCCTGGAACTGGAAATCCAGTTCATCATCTGTCGTACCATCCCTAAGGGACGACTGCTGAAAGAACTGACCAGGCAAGCGAGACGGAAGAATGTGCTCAGATTGCGGTGAGTGTCTCAAGGCCGCATTCCCACTGCAATAAAAGATAAAGCTAGGGTGACTCAAGCTGATGAATATACCTCAGTATGGCTAAAAGAATGATTGAGGAGATCATCTGGTCACAAATGCTATCGAAACTGTTTCATCACAAAACTGGAGCGGAGAATGGTACAGTCGCTACATAATGAAGGCTCAGAGCTATCAGTGACGGAAGAAGGGCTACTACCAAGAGGTGGCCTGACTGAGCTTGCCGCTTCACTAGTACTGCACCTGCTGCGGCCAGCGTATACGGCACTGAAAGGAGTCTTAAAGACAAAGAGGCAGGTGTGTCAAAAAGTCTGGCTGTGATGTTTGCATGCGAGTAGGGAGTATGGAGGAAGGTTGCCTTCCTTGCCAAGAGAGCAGCCTGCTCATACAGCCATAGAGGAGATCTGTCCAGCCCCCTGGTCTTGTGTAAGTGTTGATTTTGCTTTTTTTTTCATCAATGACCCCATCTGTTCTCCTTGCATGTCATGCAGTGGAACATGACACCAAGATGGTCGCAAGCGAATCCCCCATTCGCACTTTTGTATGACAGCCCTGAATAAGATACCGAATATGCTAAGACGGGGTAGGACAATGTTGGATGAGCCATCTACAGGTTTCTGTGGGACTACCACCATGCTCCACATGCCTCCAGTAAAAACACCCCAGCTGGGATGTTACTAGGGCTTAACACCAGTGACACAATACTCACCCATTCCAGGTGGCAGACAAAAGTTCATGGTCATGAAGCCATCCAGAACGTCCCAAGTCCAGAGATACTCAAGTAAGCAACAGAAATCGCTTTGGAGACAGTGTGATTCGTCTGGGATATTATGCTCTCCTGTGTGGTGGCATAGTAAGTTTTGAACTCCACTGAAGTTTGACGAAACAGAACCATGGTATCTAATGAAAGGAGCAAAGAAGAAATTAGCAGAAACCTTGCCCATCTCTAGACAATACCAAGAGAAACGGAACCCGCGGTGATTGAGCAACCTATGACTAAGATGCTAAGAGTTAACCAACTCCTTTGTCACCAGTGAGTTGCAGCCAAATGGTGTCAATGCCCTCCGGAATGGGCCTACTGTCTCTTGGCATCCTCTACCACTTCAAGGCGTCCTGACAGCGGTAGCACCATACCAAACTACTCGTTGAAACCTCATCCCACGAGGATCACGATGTTCTGATGTCACAGGTGCATTTTATTGGGCTTTCATGCCTTGTATGCTTTGCTAATGTTGTTTAATGTGTCCTGTTTTTCTTAAACATACACCTTGGTAGCAATATTGCCTGTTTCAGTACAAGGCGGGCGTGTTTTCAAACGGGCCGGACCAACCCCCGTTGGCTGTGGTTTAGTTTCGTCCTTTATTGACGTCATAGTCAGAGACCTCTGAGGACGGGTTCGGGCACTTAGGGCACTGCACACTGAATCCTGCTTTGAACCTGCGTGCGCTACAACTAAGTGCACACATCACCTTAGCGGCCTTACAAACAACCACTTGGTTTCTGATGTGCCGTGCTTTTGTAAGTCACTTTTGGTCTTTAGCTCGACAACGTCCAAACCTTCTCTCCCTCCCTTCTCTTTTCCTTGCCGTTTCTATTCTTCCTTCTCCCTCTCTCTCTTTCCTCCTGCTCCCCCCCTTGTATGTTTTTTGTCCCATGGCCCCTCCCCTCCTCACCTGCCCCTTCTCCGGGCTCCTTCTTCCATGCAGCTTTTGTTCGGCGCTTGAACAGCTGCTATCAGATGCTGAGGCAGAAAGGTCACTGCCTTTTCAGTCTCCATCCCCGCTCACTGCCAGCCATGGGGGTCCTCTGGCTCCAGAGACGGAGGGGAGACGGGCCCGTGCAAAGACAACGAGGTACAAAGAGCACAGTGAAGGGTGGACAGAGGGTGCAGAGGCCGGTTGTTACTGTGTGCATCGCGAACAGAGACGAAAAAAACAGAATCCGCTATGAAAGGGAAGAAGTGGGCCTCTAAGGATATGGCTGCGATGTTAGCGAATCAATACTGGTCACTAGGGCAGGCTGCTTCAGCGCCAATACCTAAGTCCAGTACTTGTGTTAAAGGTCAGGGGGCATACGCTGCCACAGTCCTAGTATTAAAGGGTGGGACAGAAAGTTCCGGGTCATCAGGGCAGGCTGCCCCAGTCTTGAAATTAGGGGAGGCAGAAAGATTTGGGTCACTCACTAGGACGGGCAGCCCCAGTCATTGTAATAAATTCAGATGGCGCACAGAGCTTCCAGGCTGTCAGGTCCTGGGGGGGGCCTGAATTAAATGCCAGACACACAATGGAGGTGATACATCTTGCTTTATTCAAAACCCCGTTCACACTGCCTTTGCGCCCTTTCTTCTCCCTTGTCACCTCCCCTTACCTCGTCACTGACCTGGCCAGAGGGGTGGTATGGTTTCACCACTCTCGTGTTCCTCTGGTGGTGCAGTCCTGTGCCAGTGACGACACCACATCCCTCCCCAACGGGGAAGGGAATCTTTTAACATGAACATCAAAACTGAACTGGAAACTGTTTACTTTGCCAGTGTGGCTTTTTCTGTTGAAACAGTTCTGGGCTCTCCGGGTGGGTGCCCTGGGGTTGGTCAATCATCGGCATAGTTCTCGTATCTCCGGGATGGGCCTGGATTGTGCCTCAGCAGGTACCTTCCCGTCTTGGACCGGTCTGATACCTGGCTCTCTTCTGCTCTTCCGTCGGATGCCATTTCTCCGCTGGGTTGTCCTCGTCTTTGCTCTGCCGTTGGGTGTGTTCTGCTGTGTTCCGGAGCGTCTCTCGCTTCTCCACTTGCGGATACCGTTTCGTCGGCGTCCCTGTTCGGGTCTGTCCATTCTTCTGTGATGTCCTCGTCTCCTTCGCCTCTCGTCGCACAGGGTACGTGTTTGAACAGTGCTGCGTTGCGTGTTACTGTCTCTGGCTCTCGCCGAGCCGTTATCATGGTACCATTCATCGTCGTCACGGTCCATGGTTGTGCTTCGAACGGAAGGCGGAACTTCCCTCCTGGGTGGCGGTCTTTTCTTGATTGCCAGGTTTGGTAGGCGCATGTCGACGCAAATTCTGACCGCCTCCGGTTGTTTGGGTTTCCGGGCAACTACAATGGGGGAGACCCACGGTGTCGGGCCTGACACCTTTTCAATGATTCCCGCCTGCTCTAGGAGACGTAGTTCCTGTTCCACTTTGGGTCGTAGGTGGAACGCTATCCGGCGATGTCTGAGTGCTGCGGGGGCTACCGATTTGTCAATGTGCAGGCGTAGTGGCGGCCCTTTGAGGCATCCGATGCCTTCAAATAGAGACTTGAAATCTTGCATTAGGACTTGGAGCGTGCTCACGTGAATTGCGAAGGCGAAATGTACCAGGTTGAGGTCTTGAGCCGTGCGGCAGCCAAGTAGGAATCCTGTTCCGTCCTTGGATACATATACTTTGGTGGCCATTTCCGTGTTATCGTGGGTAATTTCAGTCGTGAAGACTCCTGCTATGTCTAGCGGTCGGCTGTTTCCAAATGCAAACACTTGTATGTTTGTGGGCCGGAGTGCTGGTCGTGGTTGTGACAGTTTGTTGTACACGTCTAAGGCCATTAAGTTGATGGACGCGCCTGTGTCCACCAATGCCTGTGTCGGGGAGCCCTTGACTGTGACGGTGCATGTGGGTAAGCGTCGCTGTCTGAGTCTTGAGCCAGAGAGGCTTCCACCATCTTGACGGTTTTCCTTGCGGGGTTGTTTGCCTGTTTCGGTGTTGATTTGCAGACCTTTGCAAAATGATTGAGCTTCCCGCATGCACTGCATATCTTTCCCCAGGCTGGGCAGGTGGTCGGGTGTGGTGCCGGGCCACCGCACCACTTGCACGGCTTGCCCCACAGTCTTCCTTTATACGGTTCTCTTTTTGGCCGTGGTGTGTGTGCTCTTACCGCGTTGGCCGTCTCCGCTTTTATCTGTGCTGCCGGCGGTTGTTCCATGTGAGCTGCTCTAGCTCGTGCTAATTCTTGTGAGCGCCCCAGTGTGAGGATGTCCTTCATCGGCATGTTGGGTTGCTGGAGGATGCGTTCTCTGAGTTTTGACGATGAGCACCCCTGTATGAACTGTGCCCGGATTTCGTCCTCTTCGTCTGGTAGAGTGCAGGTGCTGGCTAGCTCTTTTAGCCTTGCGTAGAAGACGTAGACGGACTCATCCGTGATTTGGCGTGCTTGACGTAGTAGGAACCGCTCGTAGTCTGAGTTGGCATATGGCTCAAAATGTGCTGTGATTGCTCTTTTCAATGTTTCGTACGTGCGCAGTTGTACTTCTGTCACTGACTTGAAGATTTTGTGGATGTCCGCTCCGCCGATGTGGAGGAGGAGGGGTCTGCGTCGTTCTGCCTTGATGTCCAAGGCCTCAAAGTACGTCTCCAGACGTTCTACCCAAACTTTCCACCTCGCCGCTTGGGTGGGGGGGGTGCCTGTGACAGTGAACGGTTCTAGTGGCGGCACGCCGGCCATCATGAGTAGTGTTGTCTGGGTGGGCGGTCAAAGGATGAAGACTCTTGCAAGGGCTTGTCACTGCGCCACTCTGTGGTGCCTTTCGTTGCGTGTATTTTTTTTTTTGAGGGGCAGGAGGATTCTGCCCGGTGTGGCTTGCTTCCCTTTATTTTCCTTTTTTTTTTGTTTGTTCGAGGTTGGGCCTGCGGTCCCCGCCTTCTTTCAGTATTAGGCAGGCTGCTGGCAGAGCTTGGGGGAGCCTCGGTGTATTTATTTCAGTTTAATTTTCTTGGGAGGGGGCGGGCACTTCACTGTGTGGCGGCCGCTTGTTGCCGGTTTAGTCCGGGGGCGGGCGTTTCCTTATGGCAGCTTCTCGGCTGCTCGATTCCCCTTTTTGCTGTTCTTTTTTTTTCTTATGGGAGGGCGCGGAGGCGCCTCCCTTGCTGCCGCCGCAGTCGCGCTTGGGCCGCGCGGTGCAGTTAGCAGCAGCCGCGCTCGCGCGAAGGAGTGCGTGCCTCTTCTTTCGGGGAGCGGTGCCCCTCCTGCTGCACGTCTCTCGCTGTGCAGCCGCGCTCGCGCGAAGGAGCGCGTGCCTTTTCTTTTGGGGAGCGGTGCCCCGCCCGCTGCACGTCTCTCGCTGTGTGCAGCAGGGACGGGACACGCCCGCACCTGCGAACGCGTATACTGCTGGGGATGGGGAGCGCCGGTGTCTGGATGCGGTAGCTTACCGGCCGCTCTCCCGTCGCGTTGCCTGGTCGCGCACCTCTCGTGTGTCCTTAGGGACCGTCGTGCGAGGTAGGTGGGGGTTTCTTTTTTTTCCCCTTGAGGCTGCCGTCAGCGTGCGCCTCCTTGTCTTGGGCCGATGCGGTTTGTCTGGCGTCTGCGTGGGTGTGTCACTACCAGGGGTGGTAGGCCCACTCTTCGTCGCCAATTGTCAGGTCCTGGGGGGGGCCTGAATTAAATGCCAGACACACAATGGAGGTGATACATCTTGCTTTATTCAAAACCCTGTTCACACTGCCTTCGCGCCCTTTCTCCTCCTCCCTTGTCACCTCCCCTTACCTCGTCACCGCCCAGTCCATCCTGACCTGGCCAGAGGGGTGGTATGGTCTCACCACTCTTGTGTTCCTCTGGTGGTGCAGTCCTGCGCCAGTGACGACACCACACAGGCCACTGGTATCAACTACCCCAAACCTGATAGAAAGGTTTGGAGAAGCACAGATCACTGTCGTGACCAGGTATTAAAGGCAGGCGAGCACAGAGGTCTGGGTCACTGGGAAGGGCCAGTTCAGTCACGGCGTTACCGTTCTCTGAATTAAAGACCTACAGGAACCTGAGCCCATTAGTGCCCAATGCTCAGCGCTTGGAAGTAACGCAATCGCCCGGTTCCGGATTACAAGTAAAGGCAGCAGATAGCCCCTAGTTGTGTATGGGCGACAGTGCCCATTGCTGGATGCCTGACAGGGACGGGCTGGCTGCAGCCCAACCCCCGCACGAGTGCTCTCTTGTTGCACGCCTCATTAGTCTGCCACCAGGCTGTGCATGTCACGGGCTCATTAGCACGACCTCGTACGCAACACTTTCACTCTGTGTGTGAGGAGGTCAGCGGCCCCAGGTAAAAGCCCCCTCCCCTTCCCGCCATAGCTCAACCAGCACACAGGCCTCCCTCTCCTCTGTGAGTGGTTAATGGGCCCTGGGAAGATGCTTAGAAGGGCATTTTAAAGGCACTTCGAGCAGCAAGGCAAAGGGGACTTTTTACCCCAAATTGGAAATCCCTGCAGGGCGCCTGGCTGGTGATTGTACCGCCTCGTGCAGACTGATAGTTTTATCTGCTGCCCCCAGGGGGCGCTGTCAGGCTCCTAATCAAAGACTGAAACAGTGGCTGGCGCTAGCCGCCACCACCTCCTCCCCTGCCTCCCCTATCTCAAGTAATTAACTGATTCTACGGCTCTAATTAGCTAATTAGAAACTGGCCTACAAGTATGGCAAGTGCTCCCTTTCTGCCACAGAGGATGGAAATGGTTCGCCTTGGGACACGCAGGCGTTTGAGGGGGGCTTTCAGAATCCATCTATTTAGAGATGATGATAATGCACTACTCGGATGTTTAATTACTTGAAACCTGTGGATAAAATGGCAATTATTGTTTTACTGACACATTGGTGTGAGGCTAACAAGATCTCTTCCCATGGAGCACAGAGCTGTAGGGCACTGAGGGGAACTGGTGCTGTCACTATTGCCAAGCTAGGGGGGTACAGATCTCAAAGGCATGGGAACAGGTTGGTCCAGTCATGGCGTTAAAGGCAAGAGGAGCGAACAACAAGGTGATGGGTGGAATGCTTGAATTAATCTCCACCACTGGTGAATCCTCAAGCCATATGACAGTGCATCTTTTTAACTCACCATACCATGAATTATAGAAACCACAGCATTATTCACCATCTTGCCTGTGTCCCAGGGCTGTAGAAGCATTTTCTTCTGGTCCTGATCACACCTGAACGCTATTGTTCAAAAAATAATTTGTCATGCTATACAATGATCCACAAACTGCCATGGTATAAAAACATCCTCAAATATTTTATGCACATGCACAACAACTTCGCTGTACGTCCGGACCTCTCATCCCTCCACTTCCTCCAGACTGAGTCCAGCACCATCTCAGAACCCCTTCCCCTGTATGCCAGCAATCACCAGCATGGAAGCTGCCACTTGGGAGCCCTCTCAGACCCGTACAACACCCCATTTTTGTCAAAGGTCTAGACCCTATCTGCACATCCATCACCCCCCATAGTCAACTTCATACTCGCCACCACACCAAACCTGGTTTCCTGGAAACAAATCACCATCCTACCCCCTCTCAAAAAAAACATTAGCAGATCACAGTACCACGGCCAATTAAAGGCCCATCTCCCCCCTTCCCTACCTTCTGACAAAGTTCTGGAGAAACTCATCACCTCTTGCATGGCCAACCACCTTGATGCAGACACCCTTCTAGAGCCTTCAACATTAGTCTTCAGACCCATCCACAGCACCGAGGCAGCCTTCACCTCAGCCGCCAACAACGGGGCTTCATCACGGACAAAGGAGACACAGCAGTCCTCCTTCTCCCAGACCTCTTGGCAGGCTCGGTGAAGTACCCAAGGGGTCCTCCCTGAGCTCCACCCTGTTCAACATCTGTCCCCCTTGCCAGCATTGTCCATTCCCACAGCTTCAGCATCATAATTTCCACAGACGAAACTCAGCTAGTCATGTCCCTTTCAGAAAACACATCCCCTACCCAAGCCACCTTTGTTAAGTACATGTCCTCAGTAGCGGATTGCATGACCAAGAACTGCCTCAAACTCAGCAGTGACACAACTGAAGTAGTTCTTTTAATCAAAGACACCTCACTCTGGTCCCTTGCTCGGTGTCCCACCAAGATAGGACCCACCCCTGCCCTCCATTGCCACCAGAAACTTGAGCATTGTGATTAACAACTAAATAGTTATGGCCATCCAGGTCAACACAGTTGAATCATACCTACTTCCAGGCCTTCAAACCGCTCTGTAAAATCTTCAAATGGCTCTTAAAGATCACTGACTCAAACCTTCATCATCAGCAGGGTCGACGGTGGCCGCGCCGTCTATGTTGGCATCACAGTCCAGCGCACAAAAATGCTGCAAGTGGTTCAGAATGCATCTGCCAGGCTCATGCTCAACCTACCTCACTGAACTTACATGACCATCTTTGAGCTCCTCACACACACCCTCAAAGCTCTACATAACTTAGACCCAGCCTACCTTAACAATTGCATCCATTTCCACACCTCCGCCAGACACCTCCACTCAGCCAGCCTACTTCTCGCTCACATACCCTCATCTGGTGAGCCAAAGCTGGAGAATGCTGTTTCTCATACTTTGCTCCTAAAGTTTGGGGCAAGCTCCTCTTCCCCATCAGAGCAGCCGGCCCTGTCCTTGAATTCAGCAGGAAACTGAGGACTTTGATATTTTAATAGGCTTCCCTCAGATAGGCCACTTTGCTCCTTCGTAGGTGTCAGAATACTCTTTTGGATGATGTGTGTGCCCTACAACCTAACATTACAGTGGTACTTGGGTACCATATATGCTGCAAGCCCAGCTCAAAGGCGCAAGTGTACATAATAAGCAACCTAGAGGGTGGACCAGGAGGGCCATGAGGAGTGGGCTTTAACTCTGAGGAAGTCTCAGATTTAGACACTTATCAACGTGGAAGTGGTGGAGGTCTTACTGCTCTTCTGAGAAGGCCTAACAATTAGGCATTAATGGAACACAAATCCACCTACTGCCTATTGAGTTAGTGTCCCTGCATGCTGCATCACCTAAGAGACTTCTAGTTCTTTACACCTGCCTATTAATACAACTAATACATATATATTGACAAGATACAGTGATATTAGCAAAAGGTACATCAATATTGAAAATAGAGATATTAAAGAGATACAGGAATATCAACAAAAGATACAACATTATCAACACTAGACTCTGATCTTGAGAGAGAAAATGATACAGATATGTTCACAAGTTTGGAAACATGACAACAGATACAGAGATTGTGAATACAAATTATAGTTACTAACCACAGACACAACAATATTGACAAAATTGAGACACTGACACAGATTAAAAGATAGCGAAACCAGATAGAGGGATATTGACAACAGATATCTACTGCAGATACTGATAAGTGTCAACAGGCTCAAAAATACCAAGAACTTCTACAGGAACATTTACACAACACAGAGGTATTGATAATAGCAATAGAAATATTGATGACTGGTACATAAACAGTGACTACAGTAAAACTGGTGTCAAGAACAGCAAATGATATTGATAGTAGATAGCTTTAACTGACTGTAGCTAATAGATAGGTGATATGAACAATTCATACTAGAAAGCTGGCTGTAGGTGTATTGACAATAATTAAATAGACGCTTGTAATTTATGAATAGATACTGATTGCATATAAATATATTCACAATAGACACTGAGATACTGGCCACAGAAACATAGATATTGAAAACTGACAAATGTATATATGCATAAATGTTGACTCCAAATACAGATATGTTGATGACAGATACATTGGTATTGATGACAGATACATAGATTGGCAAGTTATACAAAGCTACTCACAATAGGTCCAGAGATATTGACAATGAATACTCAAATATAAATACTCTGTACATCAGTATTGATATAAAAAAAAACGTTATTGACAATATGCACTTTGATTTGATAGCAGATACTTAGATATTGATAAAAAATACAGATATGCTGACAACAGATACAGAGCTGTCGACAAGCGATATTGCCAACTGTATTATATATTTACAATAAATACATAGATTTTGACAGCATACATTTGCAATAGATACAAAGATATTGACAGTGAATAGCCATTCCTCTGCTACGCCGCTCTAGTACCTAAGGAACATGTACAATGGTCACGTTTCTGCTGCACAAGCCTACAAGCTCGTCCTCATTGATGATGGAAATACTCTAATTTACCAAGGAAGACTGTTTACAGTCCATTCTTGATGGTTCCTCCCCGTCTGTAATCAGCACATGCTATGGGCCTTTCTGATGCTACTCCTGATTGGATTCTATAGACATCTGTGGAATCATTCACAGCATTTAATTACATTGAAGTGCACAAAGTCTATCTCTCACTCGTCTTGCCATCATTATGAGGTTAACAAGTTCTACCTAAGACCGGATACAGCACCATTCCAGTCAGCATTGTGTGTCACAAAAACGCTTCACACACATGGCCACCCTGCACTTCAACCCCGACCTGCTACACACACTGCTACAGTGTAGTGTGAAGGCCGATGTAGCATCCTTCGGAGCCTCGTTAGGCTGTGAGCCGCGATGTAAATGAAATTACAAAAAAAAGACAATTATAAAAATGCTATACATGATTATGCCATTGTTCAGTGATATTATACAATTAGGTTATTTGAATATTTCATGCATTATTGTTTTCCGTAAATGAGGACAATAGATGATAGTGCAATATAATAAAATATTTAGTGGAAATTTAATTGGCATAATTTTTGTTTCGTTTGCTCAAATGTATTCATGTAACTTAACTTGTGAGAGACTTGGTGAAGGAGAAGATGTCCAACAGTCATGTGTGAAACTGGTTGTGTGCCCTCGCTACTTGTGGTACATTCGCAAACTACACCACATAGATTTGGAAACAGCATGGGAAATACATGGAACATAACTTTGCATGTGAGGGGATACCTTACGTGCAATTTTAACGCATATGAACGCCAAGAGAAGTTTCCGTAATATATGACATCTTGTGAAAATTGCGTGTATTACGCCTGGAAGAACTGCACAATTTCGCCCACTTCTACACATATTCAGTTGTTAATTGAATACATTTTGTACAGTCACTCATTGTACATGTGACATAATGTAACATGTGATATCTCTGCATGATGAACATTCATGGTGATATTAAATAAAATAATGACGTTTTATGTTGAAGTTACAGGTGTCTGAATTGCCCCACTTTGCTAACATTTTGTTTGAATTTCTCTAGGCTTCCTACCTCTCTCTTGTCGTTCTCTTCCCCCACATCTACTTGCTTCTAAAACTGACGACTTGCAATGTTTTTTCCTGTGTTTGTTTACTGTGATCTCTTTCCTCTGTCCGCCTCTGTGTGAGCTGAGATTATTTTCTTCTTCCCTCTGCCCCCTCATAGGTATGCGGATTTTGGTGAACCTGCTTCTGGACACGCTCCCCATGTTGGGGAACGTTCTCCTCCTCTGCTTCTTCGTCTTCTTCATCTTCGGCATTATTGGGGTGCAGCTCTGGGCTGGTCTGCTCCGGAATCGCTGCTTCCTGGAGGAGAACTTCACCATGTGAGTACCGGGAGTACCTGGATTCAGTGCGCCTCGCCGACCCCTCGTACCCTTCCTTACTCATGGTGACTCATGGGCTTGAGAGTACTGTGCAGCCCAAACAAATATATATCAAAAACATCTATCCAAAGTGATGTTAATATAAAATATGTTTGTGAATAAAAATGTTGAGACAAACGTAAAAACCGGTAATTACCGCCCTCATGAACAACAGACTTAAATTGTCCTGTAACACATAACATGTACTGTCTGTAGGTGACAGACCCACTACTACTGAATACATAGAACATTATACATATTTTCCAAACATATTTTCTCTGTGGCAAATGATTGTCACAAGTGAATGTGTTTCAGCATGCACTGTGGTTGTGCTGGCCTTTATACACATACTCACGTAGAGGGAATACTATTTGTCATGCACTGAACATTTTGATTAAAATGAATATTTAGGTTAGTCTGGTTTTGACTGTTCTCTGTAGGTAGGCACTAAGGGGCAAATTTAAGCGCCCCTAGCGCCTCCTTGTGCCACATTAGCGTCATTTTTTTATGCAATCACAGCGCCAGATTTACAAAGTGGGGCAATGCATGCATTGCACCATTTTGTAACTCCTTGTGCCACATTATGCTTGCACTAGGCATAATGTATGCAAGGGGGCATTCCCCTGTTAGGGTGGCTGAAAAAATGGCTCACAGAAATCTAAAAGGTTTCTTTGCATCATTTGTTTTGGCATTTTTAACGCCTGCTCAGAGCAGGAGATAAACCGGGGCATGCCATTATTTAAAATGGGCCTCAATGTACTGTTCAGTGTTAGCGCCAAAAGTTTGGTGCTTACCCAGAACAGTACATCAATAGCGTAAAAAATTCTGATGCTATTTCTCCTTACTCTGCGCCATGGTGCACCGTGTTTTAAATACGGCGCACACATGGTGGCAGTAGTGGGCGCTAAGGGGCGCAAGGAAAGTGGCGCTGCACTGGGTGGAGCACCACTTTTAATAATTCTACCTCTAACTGTGCAAGGAACTTAGCTGCTGTGGGCAAAGCATTACCCATTGTGAGTACAGTATCTTTTATATAATTAATCACATGGAAGCTGTTGGTGCCTTAAATTTATTCAACCCCTTCAAATAGCGGGGATAGTCAAGGTCCAGCACCAATTTCTACACGGGGAGAGCAGTAGTACTGAAGAAGCTCCACATTGAGAACTTACCAGAAAGCATGATATTGTCGGGAAAATAGGTAACCTGTGTGAAGCTTGAAAACTGAAATCATTTGATGACCTTCGTAGGCAGTATGACTTGCCGGCAGGACATTTTATTGTCTATTACAGGCTATATGGTATAGGGAACTTAGAATGAGGAGTGAAGTAAATATTGAACAATGCAAATGTAAGTAGGAGGAACACCTAGGTAAAATACTCTCAGCGACAGTGGATAGGCTTAGACGCTTCCCAAAGTCAGTCTATAGGAACACCAAATTCAAATATGTAAATTTTAATTACCTACATCTGACATACGTGACTCCCATGAAACTGCATGGCATACATTTCTCAGTGCCTATGAAATGTTCAGATGTAATGAGTCGAAAGCGTCCTTTTTAGGTCTGGTTTGACAACCTGTCACCAGACATAATGTGATCAACCCAAAAAGGAGCTTTAAGAAGTACTACAGATAAAGGCTTTGACTCCGCCCACATGTTGGTAGCCAAGAGCACATGTTTTGATAGGGCCGAAGCTGTGTGCATCCACAGAAGAAGCCCTTTCCCTCCACGTAGCTGTGATTATTTTATTTGTCCAGCTGCCTGAGTCAGTAGCAGTATGCCAGCAGTAATATGGCTGTCTAAGCTTGAACTTTCAGGGGCATAAACATGATATTGTAATACTTTTAAAGGATGTTAGATAACCAAATTATTTATGCTGTTTGTTTTATCCTAGCAGCAGCACAGATAGGGGAGGGCAGTTATGGGGAATGTATTGCACACTCGCACCCTCCATTCCATCATTAAATTTAGACTTCAAAGTGCAAATTTGTGTTTGAAAGCAATATAGGATGTCCAGAGCTAATTTAATCTATATGGATTTTCAGGCCTGGCTTGACACTTCAAGTGTTGCTGCAGCTTTTATGAGCAATAAAACATAGCTTTTCAGAGTACTGAAAGAGGGGCTTAGCTCCACCCACATTTTGGTCGCCATAAGCACAGGATTTGATTGGGTCTGAATATGTGTGCTTCCAGTGAACAGACTGTATGTATTGCACTTTGTGGCTTGTGGTAAAACTGATAATAAATACAGCAGAACTGAGTTCGTTTTTGTGGCAAGCCAATTATTATAGCTATATTTGTTTATTATAAAATTCTATGATATAGGCACTATGCCTGGAATATCTATTGTGAAAAGCATATACTACATAAAAAAGTGTAGCTTTTGCATACCTTACTAATTTTATGACTGTGTGTATGATGGTTGCTTTGAGGAAAAGCTTATGCTGAATACTGTAGCCCTAAATTGGTTATGGTGACAAGCAATAGGTCTGATTGCTGCACTGGATGACATTACGACCAATACCATTGGTCTGGTCTACTTATTATGCCATAAATGACAAAAGGTCTAGCTTATGCAGTGCTTAATTTGTGCTTGTTGTTTCCGGTGCTGAGCACTGGCACTTATTTTTGAGGGCCGGGCTTATTCTTCTGTCTCAAGCATTTGCTGCAAGCAAAAGACACATATGGGAAAGACGGAAGAAGGGAAAAACTAAAAAGTGTCACAAAGGGAGAAAGTAGAAAACTGCAAGAGTGAGCTAAAGGGGCAGGGAGTGGCTTTATATGGATTGAAGAGGCCCGGGATTGCTTCAGGATTACACTGCCTTAGTATTCCGTGTTCCCACATTTAATTGCAGCAGCCGCGTGTTTAAGAGGGGAGCTTTGACCACCGGCACGTTTTTATTTACAAATTAAGCACTGAGCTTATGAATTGGGAAAACCATTTGTTTAAGCCAGTATGCCTTTAACAGTTGGTTGTTATATTGTTTTACAGGCTATAGACATGTATTTTGTAAGAACTGCATACATTAAAGTCAATAGGCATTTATGAGTACATTGGATTTACTTTGAATTGAAGAGTACAGATAGTGTTTCAGGTACATGGTTACATGGAATCTCACGGATTAGCATAGTGGGCAAGAGTTTAGTTGTTGTTTGCCTTCTAACCTATGCAGGATAGCTGTCAATAAACATGATACTGGTCTATGGAGGGGCATGAAAGCACTTTCTGTAGTTTAGCAGGTCCTGCTACAGCCATACTGATTTGGTTCAACTTCTTGTTGTCCTCAGACAAGGCGACATCACCCTTTCACCCTACTACCAACCAGAAGAAGATGACGAGATGCCCTTCATTTGCTCACTTTCTGGGGATAACGGCATAATGGGGTGCCACGAGATCCGCCCCCTACGTGAACGAGGCCACCAGTGCTGCTTGGACAAGGAGGATTACTATTACTACAATTCCGTCAGGCAGGAGTTTAATGTCAGTGGCATGTGCGTCAACTGGAACCAATACTACACTGTCTGCGGCACGAGCAACACCAACCCACACAAGGGCGCCATCAACTTTGACAACATTGGCTATGCCTGGATTGTCATCTTTCAGGTGAGAAGGTGGGGGAAGAGTGGTTCCCTGAGGCGCACAAGTCTAGTGCTCTAATGGTACTGAAGGGTATGACCAGGTGACTAGCAACACTTTTAGTAGTAGTACTGCAGGCTGAACCAAAGGAGGAGAATGCAGTTTTCTGGTTTGTGATAGTTCAGGGTGGAACTTAGGTGGATCAGTCCCTGAAGTGTTGGCAGCGCAGGGCAGAAGTAGGGACATTTGCTCCTTCCAACTGCAGTACTTCAGAGGCGAAGCACCCATTCTGGCTGTAGTACTGGAGGAGAGAAGCTGTGTTTGCAGTGATTTTAGGGCATGGTGGGATTTGTGGAGGAGCAGTCCTTCCAGGGGCGGTACCTAAGGGCAGTACCAAGGGACGATCAGGCCTTTAAGTGATGACACTGCTTGGCAGGATCAAGGAGGGAGCAGTGTTTCCAGTGCTTGTAGTGGTTGTGGTTTCTCATGAGATTTTCTGTAAAGTGACATAAGTGATACTGTTATTCCAATACGTTACGTAGTGATGTTTTGTGCTACAGCTAAAACGTTTTTGGATCAACACATTTCTGGATTGGATTGTGTGGGAGGCAGATTATTGAAAGTGGAAAAACATAGTTTCTGAGCTCCCAAACTTTTTTGGGGACAGAATATATATATAGCTGATATCTTCTATTAAAACAAAAACAGTAGCAGCTAAATAGTTCTGAGGACAGCGCAATTTATTATTATTACGACTAGCGTGTGCAGCATTTGCAGACAATAAGTACTGAATACGTATTTGCATAACTAAACCAGGTACTTGAGTAAGGTGAGGTGAAAAAAAGTGTTTGCAAGCTTTGCAAGTTTGTACAGATAATGTATTCTAAAGCTACAACTCCTAATTCATTCTGGTGTGTTCTCTTAGTTTATAGTACATCAGATGAGCTTTTTCGACCTTGAATAAGTAACACTTTCTTTCGGGTTGCCGGCAGTAATTTTGGCCTATACTTGAATCCCAGAAGGCCCACTTCAGGCCTTACCAAGCAGCTGTAGTGCGATTTCAACAGGGCACCCCTTCTTGTTTAAGAGTCCTAGTGCTGGCAATATACGACAGGGCCAAAAAGGCTTTCAATCCTGCAAATGTTTCTCATATATGGATTACGGGTGTTTGCTCTTCCACCACTAAAACTAAAGGCAAGACTAGATAAATTGTGTCCTTCCATGGCAAACGCTGAAAGCATGACATGTGACATATCCCTGTCAATTCTCACAGATTCTTTGGATCTTTCTGGAGATAATTTGTTTATTGGGCTGAGGAACTCTATTCAAGTCTCACTCCTTACACCCTCTCTCTCTGTCTCTCTCTCTGTCCCCCTCCCCTTTGCAGGTCATCACATTAGAGGGCTGGGTTGAGATCATGTATTACGTGATGGACGCGCATTCCTTCTACAACTTCATCTACTTCATCCTGCTGATCATAGTGAGTAATGGGGTGACCCTGCACCTGCCTGCACATAGAGTTCCCCCGACACCCGAGGGAGTCTATGGTGCTGCAGTACTTGGTGCACAATGTGAATGTGGTACATGCATCAGATATTACCAAAATATCATGATCCGCGTAGCCCAATTCTGGAGTCTGTCAACATCCTGAGGCATTTAGTGAGGTAGCAGGGTCTGAGGGGAATGTCTTCGACTGACTGGCTCATGCCTCTTGCTGCATTTCTAATAAATCCAGGTCTGTGGATCTCTTCTAGGAGACTGTGCCTACAGCTGAAGGTATGTAGAATACTAGTCTGGAAATCTACCTTTTGTGGCTGAGCCTAAAGTCATTTTCCACAAATGCAGACTTGCAAACTTCTAATAACTTTTCACTGTGTGAGAGGAGGAGGCCAGATCTAAGGGGAAGTTGGGTCTGGAGAGGAAAGTTGACCTTGATGACATTACTGTCTAACTTGTCACTGAAAACCATTTTTGGTGACCATGGAGAAAGGTGTGGAGATATATGCAGAGCCTGAGAGACTCCTCTATCCTCTACCCCACAAAATGAAAAATGCTTCTGAGGCTACTGCCAATGCCTGGTGTGGTTACTAACCCTGGAATACACTTCGGCTGCACAGAGCCTCCAAACATGAGCTGAAACACCCACGCTGTGCAGGGCTTTGCAGCTCACCTACCATGTGATACTAGCTGATCACTGGGTGATGATGTGAGTGGAGCGGATGTCCTGTGCAACATGGTGGCATTGCGTGACACACGGCTGCACCAAGTGAGTTGGCATGTGTGCATGTGGGATAGAGTAGTGGTTCTTAACCTTCTGTCTTCTATGGACCCCCAAGCAATCACTAATGTAATCCAGAGACCCCCACTGAATCATTACTGGAATCCGGGGACCCCCACTGAGTCATGACTGGAAGCTGGAGACCCCGACCTTGGCATTTATGTCATTTGAACTGTAAAACAATATGCAAATAAATACATAAATAAGCATTCATCAAACAGATACACAAATTATGGAATATATAATATAATATAATACATAAGTTGGAGCTTTTCTAATTTTATTTGAGGTCACTCAAGATCTATACTAAATCTTGTTTGATGCATTTGCACTGTTCCAACAAATGAATCTGAGGATACTAACCTAATTTTACCCTCCAATTTTACATTTTGCTTCATTTATATACACTTTATTAATCTGTTACTGTTATTTAATTTTCTAAGCAGTCACAGGCCCCCTGAATAGGCTTTGCAGACCTCCAGGTGTCTCCGGACCACAGGTTAAGAAATACTGGGATAGAGAGAAAGATGCTTCATATAAATAGAATAAAGATTCAAAAATAGTCTTTAAAGTGGACTCATGGGAGGTAAGTGTGTAAATCATTCCATAAGGACAGTAGGTTAGAAATGAGCCTCCTTCTGGTACTAGAGGTAAACTCACTTGAGATAGCTGGATTGAGAGTTGTAGGTTATCTGCTAGGAGGGTATTCTCTAAGAAGTCTGGGTTTCCCCCTCGTAATTATTTCCCTTACCGTAGTTAAGTTTTTCTCCTTCTACTAGTTAAGTGCTCCAATGTGTGGCAATTAACTCAGATCTTGAGTTCTCCTCTTCCAGGGGGTGTGTGAGGACTCCAGAGCTCCATCCTATAGGTAGCTTGAATTACGGCACGCCCATCCACGTCGAGGCACGTGGCTCGCATCACACCATCCCCGTGTGCCAAACTGTTGCGCTCTTTTCGACCCACTTCTGAGGTTAAGGAAAATAACTTCTCCACCCCCCACCACCCATGCCCCCCACCAGCCCTTCTAAGAATCTAGAGAAACAGGTACGGCTCTGGTGAACACAATGCGATTCTAGGCAAATGACTTGGGGCCAGATGTATCAAACATTTTTGCGATCGCAAAGTGCCCAATGGGTCGTTTGCGATCGCAAAAATGCATTTTGGTATGTAACAAGTCCAATTTGTGATTCAGTAACTTGTTACCGAATCGCAAATTGGATTTGCGACTACATACCGATTCGATATTAGGAAGGGGCGTGTCAAGGGCGTCTCTTCCTAATATCGAATCACAGAGGTATGTGTGATTGTTTTGTGACCGTGGAATACGGTCGCAAAACAATCGCAGTTACCACCAATTTCAAATTTGTGGTAACCCATTCGCAAAGAGGAAGGGGTCCCCAAAAAGGGACCCCTTCCCCTTTGTGAATGCATGCGAAAACGTTTTTTAAGAGCAGGCAGTGGTCCCATGGACCACTGCCTACTCTTAAAAAATGAAAAGAAAACTTTTCATTTTTCATGTTTAAACACATCCCGTTTTCCTTTAAGGAAAACAGGCTGCATTTAAAAAAAAAAAAAAATTGCTTTATTGAAAGGCTAAAACTGATGTGGTCTGCTGAGCTCAGCAGGCCACCATCCCTGTGATTGTAGCCATTTGCAATGGCTCACAAATTGCGACCTTCCTTATGTATATTAATGAGGTAGGTCCATTTGCAAGCCCTTGCTAATCGCAGTATGAAACTCCTGGAGTTTCATGCATTCCAATAGCGATTACTTAATTGCGATTTGCTAAATATCGCAATTAGGTAATCGCTATTATGAAGAATGATACATCTGCCCTTAATCTCCCCATGCCTTGAATGTGTCCTTGTAATTGGTGCGCAGGTAAAGCGCCCCAATACCTACGGGCAGGGTCGTAACAAAGGCCCCAGCGGTGCGGGCGCAGGAGGGGCGAGCTCCAGGGGGCACCCTCAGCACAGCACCTGACTTGAGTGAGTCGGGAGAGGGGCCCTCCATGTTCTGTGCAAGGGGTGGGCCTCTCCAGTTTCCTTACGTCGCCGCTTCGGGTCGAGTTTGCGTTATATAAAACTGCAGAAACACACACACAACATGCTGCTATATTCTGCTTCCCCTTCATCCGCCCATGTGCGCAGCAGCTAACAACCACATCTGCGGCTCGCACGCGCCTGCCTACCCGCGCTGTAGCTTTAATTGCCTCTTTTGAAACCGCAGTGTTAAATATTGGGGTGTGCTTCTCAGTGAGGAGCAGGGATCCCTGCTAGATGGGAAGCCTAATAAATGGACAATGGTGAATGGGGGGATTTTTCTACACTGATTGATTTCTATGCTAGGGCCTCTTGGTCTACATTTAAAAGTTTGCATCTAAATGTCTATCAGATCCTAGTTTATGAACATAAACTGCAAATTTCCTGGAAAGTATAGGTTCTGGGTAAATGCCCTCAGACGTTTGTTTCAAGTCACCAATCTTCAGCAAGGCATTTAGATGGAGGAAAGAGGGACCATAGCACCTGCTGGGTCACCACTGTAGGCTTGGCCCATTGTACCAGCTGACGTCACTTACATACTTAGAAACAAAATAAAGATGCTAAACCAGGGGTGTCCAACGTAGGTAAAGGAAAACGAGACTCATGCTAAATGTTCATTACATTCAATGTATGTAAATATATCTTACGTAGAGTTACTGGACATTAGTTCATTTGTGGGATACTTATGCAACCAACTTTGAATTCACAAATCAGATCCAAATTGACACGAATAAGCCCTTAAAGTTGATGTGATTTGTCTGCTCTGCTGTATAAAAGCAGGATTCTTGAGGTGAGAGTGGGTGATTGTGCCTAGGAGCTGCTGCAGAACTTTGTTTTCTGAAATTGGAGCTGGACTTCGCCGATTTGTCCTAGTGTGGATCCCATTTGTCCTTTTCAGCATCCATCCTGACCACTCGCCTATGATCTGAAACAATTGTTTTAAAATCTTTTTTTCAACATTTTATGTTTTTTGCGGAAGACATGCAATCAAAACAGAAAAGAATACATGATATTTGTAACTGGGAATGCGTTTCTCAATGGCATATTCTGTTACAATATAGGTCCGCTCTCGCACGGTTTCCTGATTCCATAGTTCCAGTGTTAACCAGATGTTATCAATTTATCATTGATTATCAAAGTCATTTCCACGCCGTAACAGTACAATTAACAAGTGGGGCGTCCGGGATATATCATCATCTGTCGCCATCCGAGCCTCTACCACCCACCTAACACCAAGGAGGAGGGATGCTACATACAACCCTGTGTCACTGTCGCAGCGCTCACCTCTGAAGCCCCGGAACCTGGAGACGAGAGGATTTCAGCGCGAGGAGGGCCTGATTGAAACGGAGAGCAGTGTCCGGCTCGTCTCCCCTGTATCAGCAGCACTGGCTCCCACCGCAGTGCCGGGGCCCCCCCTGGTGGCTGCAGGCCCTTACCCGGAGTCCTGGAGTGCTCCTGACCTGTCAGTGGGCAGGATGCCTACCCGGGATCCGCTGTGGTGCTCCGCTCCGGGCGGCGGCCCCAGCACTAGGCGACTAGATGTGCTTCACTACGGCCTGGCCACAACTGATCTCCGGGGTCCCCACAGTCAGAGGGGCTGAACTGCACTGTCGGGCTCTCCTGACTGCAGCAGCCGCTCTCCTTCGGCCGAGGGTTTCCAAGACATGCACCGGATAAAAGAACAGAACTTCATTGGCATGATGATCCGTGATACCAGCCCTGGGGCAAGTAAGACTGTGTCCACTATTCAAGGAGGGTATGCTCCCTCCCCGATGCCTCAAACCCGGCAGGCCCTAACCCCATGACACTACCCTATTCTTGAGGCATTCTGGACGAGGAACTTTATGCGGGCGCACCCAGTCCTGCAGTATTGGTTGTAAGGGGGCACTAGTTCAAACTTGAGGCATAAAAGCTCAACTCCTGACTGTGTTTAAGCTTACTGCTGACTGCGCCCTGCTGATGCCCAGGTGCCACCCTTCCTGATCTGCGGCAGCGGGACGGCCCTCCGGCCTCTCCTCTCATTCACATCAATGTTGTCTTACTCAAACAGATTTCTTCACGCATAGACGGGGCCCAGTAGTTGATACCCGTCCACAAATAGGGCTCGACTAATCTAGGCAGCATACTGTTGTGTGGATTAACTAATGCATGTTGCCATGGACATACACACTTTATAGCACCTACACCTCTATTAAGAGGCAACTGTACTGAACATTTCTGACTCCCCAGGATGCCTCCTTCCCTCACGCATGGAGACAACGTGTGCATGCTGATTTGATCGTCGTGTGAGGGACATCCTCAAACACCTCTACCTAGCAGCACCATCTTCTGCTTAGTAGAGGGCGCTGGGTAATTGACATGCCTAGGGGTAACCAGACTGTGGGAGGAATTCAGCTGCCCCTTTTTGCTGGTGCATCCGGTGCATTGTCCGGGCTCGGCAATGGGACCAGAGATTACTGAGTTTGTGAAAAATAGAGAACACAACTCCAATATGGGTTGTGCCAAGGGAAGAAATCCAGGTCAAACATCAAGCCAAGGCGATCGAGAGGGCTGGCAGACTGAGACAGTCCACTCTGACAGATATCCAAACCGTACGGGAAAGACTACTTTCGACCAACAAATCCCCAACTCGACTCCTAACAAATTCGACTTAATCCTGAAGGAAATCTGTGATTCAAGAACAGCCATAGAACATCAAATCGGCACACTGTCATCGAAGTTGGGCATACACCGCGATCACATTGCAAGCTAGTACACAGAGTAAAAACAAGTGGAGTAGACCTTGCGACTATGGCTCGTCAACAGAAAGCTCATGCACACAAGTTGGAAGACTTACGCTCACAGCTATGCCATCTGCATGGTAGAGCAGAGGATGCAGAGGGCAGAGCATGGTGCAACAATGTGTGAATCATAGGAATGCTGGAGAGCAGTGAGGGCTCTAATGCTATACTATTCATAGAAAATTGGTTGAAAACAACAGTGACTCCTTAGGGACTCTCAGGTCCTTTCCACAGTGGAAAGGGCTCACAGGGTGCCCACTCGTAGGCCACCTTCTGGGATGCCCCCACAGCCCATTGTGGCTTGCGTCTTAAACTTTAGGGATGGCAATGTTTTAATTCAAAAAGCCAGAGAAAATGCTCCCCAACAGGTGGATAATGTAGCTGTGTCCCTATTCCCTGACTATACTCTGGAAGTACAACGTAAAGGATATTCGTTTCTTGTTGCATGTTGCGACGGTAAGTCTTCTGCATGTCTCTGGATAGCGTGCTTCTTGTGCCTTATGGTGATCTACAGGCAAGTCACTTAAAAGTTACTGTATGGTTTCTGGCTCCCTACCTCAGTGAAAATGACATACATGTATGTTCACTGAGGATCTTCCTGTTTACATGGACTGAGATCCTAGAGCTTAGCTCTGAGGTCGAGGGGGACATGCATAGTGCTCCCCTATTTTGCAGAGTGGCTACTTCCCTCTCTACCAAGGCAGTGTTAGACTGACAGTGGTGGCAGCAATACAGCTATAGTCAGGGATACCTGTAACCTTGAACCCTTGGTGGGGGGGAAGCTACTAGACACCCTCGTGATCACGTCTGTGCAGTCTTCTTTGCCTGTGGTTCCTGTTGCCTTTGTCTGCCTGAAATGTGTGTTTGAGAGCCAGTAGGTTTCCTAGGGGAGAATGGTGAGGTGAGCCATTGTGTTTAATGTGAGCTGAGCTGTTCTGCTTGACATTCCAGCTCCCCTGTGCCCCTCCCTATTCCTTGGAGAAGCCTGGTGGGCTGCGGGTAGACACTGGTGCTCATTTGTGTTTAGCTGCAGTAACAGCTAGGATGGACTACACCCCACTTTTCTGTTTGGTGATAGTCAGTGCTTCCTGATCTAGAGTTAATTAATATTCCTCTCTGGGGAATAGCCCGGGCTGATACCAAGTTCCTGTTCTGAAGCACAGTAACTCATCCTATACATGCCTTATACATACAGCGAGCATGGCACAGATACGCCTCATGATTGGAGAGGCACACAGGATTCAAAAGTAGCAGACCCTCTGATTGGATCAGCCTATCAATCAGAGCTGACAAAAGTCTGGTCCGAGTGATCAGTGGTTGTACAAGACTGGTCTTCGGTTGTAACAAGCATTTACAGAAGCCAGCTTTGGGCCTGCGGTGTAAGGGCAAGGAAGCTTGCTCACCACATCTGAACTTGAGAGTTTTCTCTGTGATGGATGGATTCTGCTGTGAAGCAATTTGCCAGCTGTGAAAGAGCAAAAGGATCAATCAGCAGCCTGAATGCAGAATCAGAGGACCAGCTGTTTGTGAGGCTTGTCCAGCAGGATTGACTTGGAAGACAAGGCAATTGCAAACAGCTGCTCAAGATAAGGAAGCTTGCAGGACATCAACAGCGACAAAGAGAGATGCGGAAGCTTGATTCCACCAATCCTTTGTAGGTGAGATAACTTTGCCCAGACCCCTCCCCTGTGCTGTTGGAGCCTGTGATACTTACAGTTACCATCTGTAACCGGGGAAGAGTGTTCTGTGGAACAGGCCCCCTACCTTTTTCTTTGTGATACATGGGTGTACCAGGGTGTACTGGCACTCTGGCAAGCTAATACCCTCCTACAGCTAGCCAGTGGCTTTTGGTCCAGTGGGATTCCAGTAAACTGTGCCAGGACATCAGGCACCTATGATCAGATCCCTGAAACCACCAGAGTGGTGTCCTCGCTAAGGACGGAAGACACTTCTGTTCTTTGGGTGGTGTGTTCTAGAGCTGATCTGAAACGTTTGACTTCACATCATATGCTGAAACTACACCATTGCGGTACAAGGATTGGTATAATGGTTCTAGCGAATGAGAGCAACCCTGTGCAACATGGTCTGCAATATGCAATGCTAATTGTGTGTCTACATGCTAACTGTGTATAGTGCTTAGCGTCCAGACGCTATAATACTGTTTGGAGTTAGAACTCTGGCCCAGAGGCTTGTATAGATGTCTAGTTTTCACTGTTTATCCTAGTTTTATGTGTAGTACATTTCTCTTATGTGTATTAAAGTATTTTTCTTTTTAAAAAGTAAAGCACCTACTGGACATTGATCTTATTAGCTGGTAGTACAGTGCACCCTGTATTCTGAATGTCTACACCCACCTCACCTCCTTGAGTAAGCCTTGGACTGCTTTGTCTCATTATCCTGAGAAGAGTCAAGTGCTGGAGAGGAATACTTGGTTATCCAGTTTTAGGTCCACTAGTACTGAGTCCCCAGGACACCAGTGGGGAACACTCCAGTTGATGCAATTGAAGTGGGGTAGCCCCTGAATGCCCTGGTGCCCAGGAAACTGAGTCTAACACTGCAAAAAACACAACTCAGGACAGAAGGTTTATCATACACCCTTATGTTCCCTGCTCGACGGAGAGTTGTGTATGACCAACGCACCTTGTTCTTTGATACTCCTGAAACGGTGTGGGCCTGGCTCGAAACACAATACCCAAATGCTCATCATAAACAACCTAGCGAAGCACAATGAGGACCCCGTAGACCTTCTCAATGTTCTCGTCGAATGGGGACACACATACAGCTCTTCTCCAAAGCCACTCCCGTTTGCAACCCCTTAATTTAAAAGATGCTGTACGTAAGGATACACTGGCTACCAGCATCCCCACTTACTTTAATGAGAACACTGACTCGGCTACTTAATTCCTGATAGAATGAGAAGCCTTTCAGGTGGTTATATGAGGAGTTTCATTATCCAAGATGGCTATGGCACATCACTGGGTCCTGCGAGACCTCACCTCCACAGAGTTGCAATTGGGAGGGCTCGAACAAGAGAATGCAAGTGATGACTCCAAAAAGGGGGAACTGCAGGAATGTTGTATCAATTATGCAGAACTGCTAAAACGTCTAAGGGTCCTCGATTACAACACATACACTCACAAACTACATTCAGAGGGAGATAAGCCTGGTGCACGTCTAGCAAGCATGGTCCACCCTCCATTGGCCCCCACCCCTTGACTGTCTATAAACACACCTGTGGGTATTCAACAAATGTCACAACTGAATATTAAGGAAACATTTAAGGAATATTATGCTCACCTTTAAGGACCTCGTACACCCTCATCTCCAGCAACCCTCACGAAGTTTCTGTCAGAGTTATGCTTACCCCAGGTATTATCTCCCTGACAAACGGAATTGGCTGCCTCCCCTAACTCATGTGGAAATTCTCAATGCTATTTTAGAGCCCCCACGCAATAAGACTCCTAGCCTGGATGGCTTGTCCTCTCCATTTTACACCACCTTTAGTGCCCGTTTAGTACCGCAACTTGAGAAACTGTATAACGTCTCATTGGAGTTAGTTACTCTTCTTCCTTCGACCTATCAGGCTCCAATGGCATCATTGCTCAAACTGAGTTGTGACCCGGACAACATGTCCTTTTATAGACTGTTATCCTTATTAACAACTAAATGCAAAATCCAAATCAAAGTACTGGCAACAACACTGCTGCTGTTGTTCCCAGACTTAGTCCACTCGGACCAAAGTGGATTTACCCCTGCCGCAGTGCATCCTTGAATATTAGGCAATTCTACCAGGTGATTAAAGCTGTTAGAACTGACTACCCAGACGCTGGGTGTCTCTCGCTTGACCTATAATAGCTGTTTGACTACCTTGGCTGGGATTAAATGTTTGCAACCCTACATAAATTTGATATACCCTCCACATATATTAAATGGGTCAAGCGTCTGTATTAAGACCCAATTGCACAAGCACGTACTGGGGCACACATCTCAGCTTCCTACCTGATCCACAGAGGTACCAGACAGGGCTGCCCATTGTCCCGTTTATTATTTGCCCTTGCAATAGAGCCTCTAGCACAAAACCATAGACAATCATCTGGCGACTGGGGAATAGTACAGGGATCACAATGCCATGCAGTATCTCTATGCCAATCATATCATACATCTGTGACGTGACTAAGGATCTTACACCACACAGTACCCTTTTCTCTATGTTCGGAGACCTTTCCAGACTTAAAGTCAACTATCTTAAATCATATATATTCTCTTTTAGAGAACGGACACTAAATGACAGCATAACACTGGACGAGGCTATTATACCAACTGCTCCCCACACCTTTTGTTACCTGACTGATTTGCTAGAGGGCATTTTGCTGAAAAATATTAACTTTCTCAGTACGCAGGTCCGGTTTTGGATCGGTCAGGAGGCGCTTGGCACTCTCTAAAATGGTGATGCTTCCTCGGTTATTATATTTTTTTGTAAATCTCCCTGTAGTGGTCCCGTCAATTTATTAAAAAAAAAATCTTAATACCTTACATACGGACATGATTGGGGGCAAAGAGAGACGTAGAGTGAGCCTTCCCAAATTGCAATTGCTCCCAGAAGAGGAAGGTATGGGAGCACCTGATTTCTGTGCCTATTGCTACACGGCCCAGTTGCAATGGCTAGCATACTGGTTGGCTGGTTTCCATTTATCGGAAATAAATTATAAACCCCCCCCCCCCCCACCCCCCCCCCCCGAATGCTAAGGCAGGGCATGTTACATACTTTATTGCTGCCTGGAGTACCTCATTTGGCACATTTACCATTGCTCCTCGATAATGCTCTTAAGTATTGGAGTCGAGCCCTCAAATACACATCTTCTACACTGCAGTACACACCTAACATACCTCTACGTGGATTACCAACACAGATGGGCCCATTTTCTTCACCAGTACTTGCACCATAGGAATTGTCCGCTATCTGTACATTGGGTGACCATCTTACTAACGGGGGAATTAATGTCCAATCGAGACTTGACCCAAATATATAATTTACCTATGGCACTGTTGATAACACATACTACTGTCAATTGATTTAGCAGGAAATATTTGACCCCCACTGGCGCACTCACACATACAGGCACTACATGAAATGAGTTCCAGGCGATATTTGGTTAAATGGTTATACAAAGGATTGTGTACACATCTGCAGACCTCAATAATGCCACTCCCAACACTCCTGGAAGGGGACCTGAATAGAGCGCTGTATGATAAGAAATGGCAATTTCTCACAGACCGAAATTCTTGATTTAAATGTATACAGTTTTCCATATTACAAAGGGCATACCCTTTGTAATATTACACAGAATCTTCCCAGCAGTATCTCCTACTTGTCTCAAGTGCCATACGTATCAGGCGGATTTGCTGCACATGATGTGGGCTTGTCCCACTCTCCAGTCATATTGGTCCGAAATACACAATTCCCTTTCAGAATTAGTGGGAACTCCCCACTGGAATACTATAGAAAACTGTCTTCTGGGATTATTTCCTCGCCCTAAACAGAATAAAACCCTGGCACGATTTATTGATCTGGCCCTCTTATCGGCTAAGCACCAAATTACTAGGTGATGGAAATCATCCTGTGTCCCACGGTATACTGCCTGGTGGAAGGAGTTTTTACGCTAGGGTGAGGATGAGAGTCAGACATTACGACTAGAAGTTTACCAAGGGCTTAGGAAGTGGCCGATTGCAATGATGTAGGATCTCCATCTGGAATCATTTAAGGCCGAAATAGATGATGACCCAAGTTCAATATCATGAACCAGTTATCATACTGCTTACTAAGATGGATGATCCCCAACATTCCAACACTAACTCCACATGGTAGACGTTTACTTGAGGTCTGGAACTGGTGGTGCTGGGAGTTCGGTGCTGACCTTTGGATGGCCTGCAGCCTTCTGGCTCTCCCACCATCCCCCCATTTGCTTCCTTTAGACGTTATTATATTGTTTACACATGAGAGCCAGCTACACACAACAGTTCCTTCGTTGGGTTTAGGGAGGGGGGGTTGTTATTATTCTACCATAATACACTGTTTCGATTCTAAGGGGTATTGCAATGCAACATCCTGGATACCTATTTGACCATGGCCACAACTTTACTATAAGGGAGGGCAACCATCTTTCTTTGTATATGATGATAATGATGTCACATATGATGTAAGACACAATTGTGAAAGTTGTGATCCCTTCCATAATGCATATGTTACCGGCAAAAAATCCAATAAACTTTGTTTGAAAAAAAAAGAAGCAATTTACCACATTTCATTGTCTCTCTTTCTCCTGATTGCTGGGGCTACTCCCCTATTGCTGCAAAGGTAGACCCGAGCTCTACCCACTGCTCCACTATTGGTTTCCTATGTAAACCTCGGCGTTCCTCCATTCTTAGGCCGGTTACCACTGCCAGTGCCCATTTTCAACTTCACCTTTCCGGCGATTCTGTAGGGGGCCCTCTCGGACATACCATTGCACTGAGATTGCTATTTTAGCCAAGACCTCCGCAAGTTACAGGAAACTGTACCCCACCTTCCTCAGCATCTGGCATGTACACATAGCCAGCACACATGTCCCACTGTTATGCAGGTTATACCTATGCAGTAGGGTGTCTAGTTCCGCTATTACTTTAGTCCAAAAGTGGGCAAACCATATAAATGAAGTCTGCGTTAAGCAGTTGATATCTAGGGCGTGCCTTATTGTCTGTATCAACTATATTATTCAACCTCTGGGGCGTAAGACATGTACTATGCAAATAGTTGAATTGAGAATATTTGAATCTGGTGTTTCATGACACCCTATGATTGAGTTCCAAGACTTGTGCCCATTCATTGTCTCAATGCTCTTTATTCGGTACAGATTCCCACTTGGTTTTTAGTGCAGGAATAACTTATCACCAGGCATCAATGAAAATGTGCACCAGAGCCATGGAATAAGACGGAGCCTATTGCCTGATGTGAGTTGAAGCTGCAGTATGTCTTGTGGTCGCGGCTCCTCTGGGGTATCACCCTCAGCAATTCCTTATATACCAAAAACTAGGACTGTGGTAAACCCTCTTCCTCGATCAATGATTCTAGGCTTTGGAATGACTCATTTATATAGCAGTCCCCTAAGATGTGTACGCCAGCAGCCCTCCAGTCCTCCATTCTTCTTGCCACAAAGAATCCCCCTCGTGATGTAGGCAACCCTACCGAAGGAAGCCTTGGTGTGTACAGTACAGTCTGTCCGGCCTTCTTTACTGTTCTTCTGCAACAACTGAGTACAATTTTGAGTAGCTAGGGGCGTTGAGTGTGTTTCACTTCTACCCCTTCAACAGCGGCAGCAATGCTCCCCTATGTCGAAGTCTTGCCGTGTCCCCCATTTCTGCTACATCAGTGTCACCTAACCATTTGGCTGTCCACTGGTTCTCTGCCACAAAATATTATTTCCCATAATCTGGTACCATCAACTAGCTTTAAGGTCTACATCCAGGGAGATTAGCAAAATAGTACAGGACTCTGGGGAAAGTTATCCTTTTGGACATAGCAATTCTTTTCATGACGGGCAAGTTCAGAGTGATCCAGAATACCACATTACTTTCAAAATTTTCAATGCTTCACCTAGGTTCCCATCTTTGAGATCTTTGTTTTTGTGGCAAGTTTTGATCCCTAGAAATGTTAACATGCGCGGGTCCCATTTAATACCCAACATGGTTGCAGCCAACAGTGCTTGCTGTCTTGATGCCCAGGACCCTACATGGGCCGTGAGCAGGGGCTGAAACATATCGGCTTAACACCAGAAAATAGGGGTAGTAGCCCTCTGCTTAATTACCCCAAATTTTACTTACATTTTAAACAAATCAATGGTACCCAAAATAAAGGGAAACTGGGGTGACTACAAGGATTATTTTTACATCCACTCTCTCCGTCAGGATTAGAACTTTATCCAAAGTACTCCCTGGGAGATGATAGAGCTCACCCTGGTTTTTTTGGGATCAGGGTGCGATCCAGTGATGAAACATGACACCAATAGGGTCCACAATAAAAATGCTTAATATTCCTCTAGGAGCAATAGGACCAGGTATTATTCTATAATTGAGCACAAGATGTGTAGGATACATTTTGTAAGATTGATTTTAGATAGGAAGACAGTATCCTACAGTCCCAATAACAGAATTTTTTCTTCCTCCCCTTCCACAAGTCAGGGTGGATTTTCTTGGATTGGAAGTTTCCTTTTCACCCCCCTAGGGTGAAGAAATACTTTTTCCCGAAGAAATCAGCCGAAGAGACATGAGATAAAAAGCGTCTTTTTTGAGGCAGCGCTCGATGTCAGGAGGCTGCGCTGTTTTCTTACTCTCAGCCACAGTAAGTCAGCAACTGGGTATATCTGGACTGTAGGAGCACAAGAGAGGGTCCCTAGTTAATAGACTTTTATCCATAGTGGGTTCATATGATATCGGACAAATGGTTTCTGGCAGAGGTAAGACATGACTACTCCATAGAGTTTGCAAACCATTCTCCTTGTCGTCAGTTCTAAATCAGCCCAGTTCCGAAAGACCTGATAAAGAGATGAACAATGTTGGATGGAGTTCAAGCAATGATCCAGAAGGAAGTCAAAGTGCCGGTCACTGTCTCGCAGAGTGAATGGTGTTTATTCTGTAATCTTTCTGGTGCCTAAACCTGGGGGAAAGTGTAGGCCAGTCCAAGACTTGATATGACTAAACAAGTTTGTGCGATACATTTGTTTCATGATGCGCTCACTACACATGTAATTCCAATTCTGACGAATCAAAAACGTCCTAGGGACCCTGGACTTGCAGAATACTTATTTTCAAGTCCTGAAAAAGGGAGGGGTCATCAGTTCCTCATATTTGCTATTTAAGACCATCACTTCCACTTCAGAGCACTTCACGGTGGACTCTCTTTGTCGCTGAAAGTGTTCTCAAAGGTACTGGCACCAGTAGTTTCTCTTTTACCGTTAAAGGGGCTTTCATTGTTTCCATCTCAGGACGACTGGTTGATTTCTGGCTCCTCTTTGTTGAAGGTGGTGGCCGGTGTGCAGATAGTGTTATCCTTTCTGGAGGATCCTAGATTCATTGTGAATTAACAGAAGTGCAGTCTACATCCAGAGCAGTTGAATACAATGGGGTACTAAGGGATACTCAGAAAAGGTATTCTTGGTAGAAAGGAAAGTCCAGCCTCTTCAGGCCGGGGTCCCAGGTAATGTCAGTACTCCAAACGACAGACAGACAGTGGTTAGCAATTCAGGGTTTAAAGTCAACAACAACAGCTGTAGCTGCTTGGTCGTGTTACCACTTGAAACTGGCGGTTTGCCATTTGCTAGACAACTGGTCCCCAATGACTCAGGAATACAAGGCATGGATCCCAGTGTCAAAGGTAATAAGGAGACCCTTACAGTGGTCGTTAGATCCAAGAAATCAATAGAAATGGATGTGCTTGTGCTCCCAAGCCCAAAGGTTCAAACGTCGGATGCTAGTGCATGGGGTGGGAGGCACTCTCGAAGGTTTGGATGCAAAAGAAGAGTAGTCAAACAGAAAGGTTAAACTCCCCAGGTTGGAGGGACCTAAGAGCAGTTTGGTGTGCCCTTCAAAGCTTTTCACCCATGACAGAGAAGGCTGCAGTGTTTGTGAGAACTGACAACCATGTAGCCTTAGAGGCTTTCTAAACAAACAGGAGGGCACAAAGAACAGGAAGTTGGCAAACCTGGCCTTGGAAATCTTCACCTGGGCAGAGCAGAACCCGTTAGATATGAGGGGTATATATGAGATATATCCCAAGGATAGTGAATGTGAGGGCACACAGCTCGAGTCTCCCAACTTCATTCTCTTATCATCTGAACACGGAGGCTTTTCAGTGGATAATGAGGTGTGGAAGGCCCTGGGTGGGTCTGTTTGCATTAACAAGCATTGCCCTTCTCGAGCAGTTTTGCTCAGAGACTTGGCACCTGTGGGGTGTGGGCAGTAGTTGCAATGTCAGCCCAGTAGCCAACCGGGCTACTATTTGCGTTCCCTCACATACTGCTCCTTTCGTGGTATTAAAGTAGTTTCGAAGAAGGCAGGATCAGGTAATTATGTTAGCATGTTTTTGGCCCAAACAGCCTTGGTTTCCATTGTTGAGCCTGTTGGCACAGGGCCAATACTTCCACCCCCCGCGTCAGCCTTCACCCCTGCAGCCTGCAGCGCTGTTGCTAGCATAGTTGAAAACTTTGAATGTCACAGTTTGGAGATTGAATGCCAATCATTACAAGGATTAGGCTGTTCAAAGGAAGCTCATACTGATATATAGCCTTGGATAAAACCATCAAATCTTCACTATATGCAGGACAATGTCAGGATTTTTGATAACTAGTTCCAACAGAAGTGAGTAGATTCAAGGTTGTGTGACCAGTTTCTTGTTTTGGAATTTTTCACGTAATGGTTTTGTGCTGGGGTTTTTCCTGTCAATGCTGTCAGTACAGTGAGCAGCGATTAAAGGTTGGAAAGAGCCATGTGGTATTGACAAGATTTTTCTTTAGTTTTTAAACGTTTTAAACGTTTTAAGTTGAAAAGGTCACTTACCTACTCCCATATAGTTGCATGAGATTTGTCCATAGTGCTTAAGGATTTACAAGAAAAGCCTTTTGAACCTTTGAAGTCTGTAAATATAGTTTGGGTCTCAGTAAAGGGGGCTTTTCTGTTGGCAAAAACTTCTGCAAAAAGATTTGGGGTGCTTGGGGCCTCCACGCCTGAGTTTCTTTGTTGATAGAATAATATTAGGACCAGGTTCGAAGTTCAGGCCTAAAGTGCAGGAGCAGGTTCACTGTTTCTAGGAGATGGTTTTGCAGGTGGCGCCAAAGTTGCACGTTATGTTATGTTATGTCAAGGAGATTTCTAAAAAGCATAACTGCCCCAGAACGGGGCTTCCCAATGCTGGCCCACTCTTACAATCATGCAGCATGAATCATACCGAGAAGCAGGACATAGAGAAGCACAGGGAAACCTAGGCTGAGAACAGCTAAGTCTTTAGCTGTTTTCTGAACCTCAAATCGTTCTGAGGTTTCCTTAGTTTTGTCGGTAGAGTTGTGGAAGTAAAGTATTCCATAGGACTGATGCCAATGCTTGGAGAGCTGTTCTCCATGGGACATTAGATGTAAAAAATGTTTGGTGCTTTATCTGTCCCGAACACGGACATTTTGCACAGCAAATGCTGTTCTGTGTAGCCCATGGAGCAGCAAATAAAGGTAAACACGCATTTGCAATGCAATCAGTCTTGAATTTGCTAAAGTTACAGCTATGGCGTTGTAAATGACAATGTTTTTACCCATGTGTTTTGGTTTGGAATGGAGTGGATGTATGTTGTGTGGTGTGGAATTATGTGGTTATGTTGTGTTATGCTATGATTTGTTGTGTGATGTTATGCTATGTTGTGTTATGTTATGCTATGCTGTATGTTGTGTTATGTTATGCTGTGCTATGTTGTCTTATGTTGTGATAAGCTATGTTGTCTTATGTTGTGTTATGCTAGGCTATGTTGTCTTATGTTATGTTATGATATGTTGTGTTATGTTATGTTATGTTATGCTATGTAGTCTTATGTAATGTTATGCTATGTTATGTTGTGTTATGTTATGCTATGCTATGTTGTCTTATATTGTGTTATGCTAGGCTATATAGTGTTATGTTATGTTGCCTTATGTTATGCTATGCTATGTTGTGTTGTGTTATGTTATGGTGTGTGGTCTTATGTTGTGTTGTGTTATGCTATGTGGTTTTATGTTGTGTTATGTTATGCTATGCTGTCTTATGTTATGTTGTTCATGTTATGTTATGCTATGTTAAATTGTGTTGTTATGCTGTGCTATATTGTGTTATATTATGCTATACTATGTTATGTTATGCTATGTTGTGTTATGTTATGCTATGCTATGTTGTGTTATGTTATGTTGTATTATGTTATGCTATGTTAAGTTGTTGTGTTGTGTTATGTTATGCGCTATTGTACTATGTTATGCTATGCTGTGTTATGTTGTGTATGTTATGCTATGTTGTGTTATGCTATGCTATGTTGTGTCATGTGTTATGCTAGTTGTGTTATATTGTGTTATGTTATGCGATGCTATGTTGTGTTATGTTGCGTATGTTATGCTGTTAAGTTGTGTTGTTATGCTGTGCTATATTGTGTTATATTATGCTATACTATGTTATGTTATGCTATGTTGTGTTATGTTATGCTATGCTATGTTGTGTTATGTTATGTTGTATTATGTTATGCTATGTTAAGTTGTTGTGTTGTGTTATGTTATGCGCTATTGTACTATGTTATGCTATGCTGTGTTATGTTGTGTATGTTATGCTATGTTGTGTTATGTTGTGTCATGTGTTATGCTAGTTGTGTTATATTGTGTTATGTTATGCTATGCTATGTTGTGTTATGTTGCGTATGTTATGCTATGTTGTGTTATGCTATGCTATGTTGTGTTATGTTATGTTGTATTATGTTATATGCTATGCTGTGTTATGTTATGTTGTGCCATGTGTTATGCTAGTAGTGTTATGTTGTGTTATGTTATGCTGTGTTGTGTTATGTTATGCTAGTTTTGTGTTATGCTATGCTATGCTATGCTATTTTGTGTTATGTTGTGTTATGTTATGCCTTGTGTTATGTTATGTTGTGCTATAGTGTGTTATGTTATGGTATGTTATGTTTTATTATGCTATGTTGTGTTATGTTATGCTGTGCTATGTTGTGTTATGTTGTTATGTTATGCTATGTTTTGTTGTGTTATGCTGTGCTATAGTGTTATGTTATGCTATGTTGTGTTATGTTGTATGTTATGCTATAGTGTGTTGTGTTATGCTATGCTATCTTGTGTTGTGTTGTGTTGTGTTATGTTGTACTTTGTTGTGTTATGTTATGCTATGTTATGTCATGTTATGTTATGCTATGCTATATTGTTTTATGTTATGTTATGCTATGTTGTGTTCTATTATGCTATGTTGTGTTATGCTATGCTATGTTGTATTATGTTATGCTATGTTGCGTTGTGTTATATTGTGTTACGCTATGCTATGTTGTGGTATGTTATTTTGTGTTATGTTGTGTTATGCTATGCTATATTGTATGTTATGCTACGTTGTGTTATGTTATGTTGTGTTGTGCTATATTGTGTTATGTTATTCTATGCTGTGTTATGTTTCCATTGCACGAGAACATGTATAAGTGTTCATCTGATGACCGCCTCAACAATCACACAAATAAGAACAAAAGTAAATAGGGAAAAAATCCACAAAGAACTTGTTCCTAAAACAGCCTCTAAGCTATTTAACTAAAATCCATTATTGTGTCATTGTGTTATATTCAGCCACGGCTTTTTTTGCTTTTAAACGTAATTCACTGTACAGGCATGTTCAATTCGAAAGAATGTTAATATATGTTATCGCAGATTTTCAACATTATTTTGAGACGTATGCTTTTCTATAAGGGGATGCAGGTAGTGCCTTGAAAATACGTTTTAGATCGTAAAGTGTGAGGCATTGTCACAATACGTACTTCAGTAAAATAAGTAGAGATGAAAGCTACTTCATTGGCAATTACTGTATTTTACAGTTCAACGCCAAATTAAAAAGTTAAGCACGAACGCCAGGGGCACTTCATTTTGTGTGTATCGCTTTAAAAACAGCTATATTGTTTCTCCGAGTAGCTCGTTTTTCCCTGACAATTCTACAGAAGATTAGCAGTAGGGAAATAAAGACACTAGATACTGTATGTTACCTGGATTTACATCAAAGAAATGTCGAACGGTTAATTACGTCATAATCTGATACACCTCCCAATTGAAGCGCCTGTTCCAAGCTTCCCGCTCTTTCACGGTGCATATCGCAGTTTATAGTGCCACCCATCTACATCAGTGAGCCGATTCATAGAGCCATGGCTGCCATGAGCATGAGGGGAAGGACACAAAAGGAAAAAGAAATTCACTCACAGTCTAACATATTGGCAATAGTGCAATAATCCATGTAACAGGGGAGGTCTGTAAGGCGTGACAAAAACAGCCTCAAGGCGGGACACATGTAAAGCATTTACTAATGACCAGGAGCGGCTCTCGTTGGGTGTGCGGGGGGCGCGGGAAAAAAAGTTAAATAATAATAATTTTTAAAAAACTTACCACTGCTCCCGCACCCCACCGCTCCTCTCCCGGTGGTGCTTCAGGCACAGACTCCCAGCCTGGCCTACGCCAATCCTGACGCTGCTCAAAGCACCGTCAGGATTAGCTGGCAGCACCCAGCCAGGGCTCTCCCAGGTAGACTGGGAGCCTGTGCAAGCTCTGCCTACAGCGCATGAGTGTTTGGCTGGCCCGAGACTGCCGGCCAAACACACATGCGCTCTGAGGGGAGTGCACAGAGCACTCCCCTCGGCTCGTCACCTCCAATGCCACACCCCTTTCACACAGAAAGGAGAATAAACAGAGTTTATTATACTTTCTGTGTAAAAGGATTTGCAGCGGTTGCTGCTGGCAGGGGGTGTGGGGGGGGGGAACGCTCCTCCGCCCATACAGAGGAGCCACGCCTGCTAATAACATCAAGTGAGCTATGAAAGGTAAGCCCACAAACGAGTGAAAGTGATGGGTGTGGATAAAAGCCCACAATTCTAATAACAACAGGTGAACACGCTTGCGTGCTCGACCTAAAAAGATTCCACTCCAACTCTGAGCAGATGGATGAAACAGGTAATCACTTAGACGTACATTTCTGCTGAATGTGATGTCCCAGAGGATATGCAAGGGAGGTCTACAAGGGCGTTATTCACATCTTGAGTGGAATCTTCTTAGGTATCTCTCTGAGAAATTTGAAAGGCTGCTTCTTGGTCCACGTGCAAAACTTTTGTGGCACTTCATGGGTTGGATGAAAATGATGATGAAACTTCCTTACATTTTGCGCCAGGAGTAATTAAGGCTACAAAGAAGTTATGTGGTATTTTTTTCTGACTAATTGAGTAGACTACTTGTAGTTAACTAAAAAAAGTCTATATGGGGGTATATTTTGTTTGACTGCCTTGTGTATATCTTCACGAATTATGACTGGGACGAGGAGCGACGATGAGGAGGCAATTAATCTATTACTTTTCTGTAATCTGCATTACCCTGAATCAGGAGCTGCTCGGTCCAGTTCCAAGCCCTTCCTCCCTATCACGACACTGATGAAGTGCCCTGTAAAGACAAGACATGCCTTGGGGCAGGGAGGGTCTTTAAGGCATTCCTAGAAACAAAATGAGTACTACGTTTTATTAGTATGTCTGGTGAGGGCGCTGGCTGGAGGCAATGCTTCAAGCATTAGGACTGGTAGGAAGAGCTCCTTATCTGGAGTAATAAAGATTACAGATAAGTAATAGATTCCTTGTCACTGCACTGGTGTTTAAGAGAGTAGTTGCTTGAGGCCTAGCCTGGCTGCCCTGTGACAAGCCAGTAAAAATCTGTGGCATAAAATATGGGTAGGATTGCTGAGCATGAATTTCACCTAAATACTCATGAGGGGCGGGGTAGAGGGTGATCTCTGTGTGGTTTCACCAGGAAGAAGGGAACATGGGAGAGTGCGGTGCCTAGCATGTGCCAATGTGTGCAGGTTGTGCGCACCCACATTCATTTCTGGGGCAGGGACTTATTTTTCTTCATCCAGATTTGACCCGCAGGAAGACAAGAAATAGGGAGGAAAAAGGAGGAAATGAAAGATTGAAAAAGGAGAAATCAGAAATGAAAAAAGAGCCTTTAAGAGTGAGCTAAAGAGGCACGAGGAGCAAACGACTAGACAGAACTGGTGACCATAAAGTTCTTGAGAAAAAACTTCTGAACAAAAACTTTGGGCCCCTCTCCACTTGAATGCACCCCATACCAATCCAATCGACCCCACTCTGCCTCAATCCAAACCACCCACTCCAGTCCAACCCACCCCACTCTTCCACCGCGCTCCAATCCACCCCACCCCACCCTAATCCATCCTACCCCAATTCAATCCACCACACCCCAATCCACACCCACCCCACTTCAATCCACCCTACCCCAGCCCAGTCCACCAACCCTGATTTAATCCACGCCAGTCTATTCCAGAGCACGCTAATACAACCACCCTAATCAAATCCACACCAATCCAATTCACTCCAGTCCAGTCCACCCCACCCCACCTCATCCCAATCCAGTCCACCCCAATCCAATCCACTGCACCCCATCCCAGTCCACCCCACCCCAATCCAATCCACCCAACCCCAATTTAATCCACCCCACTTCAGTCCAAACCACCCCAATTCAATCCATCGCACCCAATCCACCTCACTCTAATCCGCCCTACTCCCACCCACTCAAATCCAATTTGCCCCATTCAACCCACCCCACTCAAATCCACCCCACCCCAATCCATCCTACCCCAGTTCAATTCACCACAGCTCAATCCACCCCACCCCACTTCAATCCACCCCACCCCAGCCCAGTCCACCTACCCCAATTTAATCCACACCGATCCAATCCAGAGCAGTCTAATCCAACCACCCTATTCAAATCCACACCAATCCTATTCACCCCATTTCAGTCCAGTCCACCCCACCCCAATCCAGTCCACCCATCCCAATCCAGTCCACCAGAATCCACTGCACCCAATTCCATTCCACCCCACCCCAATCCACCCAACCCCAATTTAATCCACCCCACTTCAGTCCAAACCACCCCAATTCAATCCACCCCACCCAATCCACCTCACTCCAATCCACCCTACTCAAACCCATTCAAATCCAATCTGCCCCATCCAATTCACCCCACTCAATCCAATCCACCCAACTCCAATCTACCCCTTCCAGTCCAATCCAATCCACCACTATCCTCCCCACTCCAATCCAATCCATCCCACGGCAGTCTAGTTCACTCCAATCCAATCCACCCTACTCCATCCCTGCCTAATTCACCTCACTCCAGTTCAGTCCACCCCACACCACTCCAACTGACCCACCCACAATCCACCCAGTCCAATCCACCCTACCCCAAGCCACCTCGCTCCAAGCCAATCCACCCCGGTTATATGTCGGAACTACGGGTGCCTAAACCACCCGTGGCTCAACAACGAGGTCGGAACAACGACCTTGTTCTAAACACTAATGCCTTTACCACGAATGCGTTTACAACGATTTTACCGTTGTAAACGCATTCCTGGTAAAGGCACTACCAATCAGCATGCACGACCCAGCATGCTTCCATCCCAGCCCCCCACCCCACCCCTTAAACCTAAACCATGACCCCCCCTAAACTCGAATCACCCCCAGCCCCCCACCCCACCCCAAAAACTAAAAATACCGCGAGTCCCCACCCCCCAAAACCTAAACCCTGCCCCCCTAAACCGTAATGACCCCCAGCCCCCCCCACATCCCCCTGCCCCCCAAAACAGCCCCAGTCCCAGCCCAACTTACCTCCTCCTTCACCCTGTCCACTCCGACTCCCTTCTGTACCTTAACCATGCATGTACGTTGTTCAGACATGCGTGGTTAAGGTACCGAAACCAGGGAGTCGTGAAAAACGAAAGCGTTGTTTCGCTTTGGTTTTTCACAACCTCGTGGTTCCGGACTCATTCTTCCGGGTGTTTCCCATACACCCTACCCCATTCATATCCAATCCACCCCACTCCCATCCAGTTCATCCAATCCACCCCACCCAATCCAGCCTACTACAACTCACCGCACTCCAATCCACCCCACTCAAATCCAAGACACCCTACCCAATCCAGTCCACCTCACTCCAGACCAATCCACCCCAATCCTCATAATCCAATTCACACCTGTCCAGTCCACTCCAATCCAACCCACCCCAATCTACTTCACGACTTCAATCCATCCCACTTCAAGCCAATCCACCCCAGCCAGTCCAATCTACCCTACTCCAGTTCTATGGACCCTACTCCAATCCACCCCACTCATATATAATCCACCGCTCCAATCCAATCTAATAAATACCACGCCAGTCCATTTGACCCAACCCAGTCCATTCCACCCCACTTGTGTCCACCCTAATCCAATCCACTACACTCCACCTCCAAATTGCTCCACTCCAATCCACCCAACCCACCCCACCCAGTCCAATCCACCCCAACCAATCCAATCAACCCAACCCATTCAATGCACCCCCACTTCAATCAAATCCACCCATTCCTTCCAACTCCACCCAGTCCAACCCACTCCAAGCCACACCACTCCAATCTACAGCACTCCAGTCTACCCCACTCCAGTCAATACACTCAATCCATCCCCTCCAACCCACCCACTCCAATCCACACCAATCCACCCACTCCAGTCCCATCCACCACAATCCACCCCTCTCAAATCCACTCCAATACACCCCAAACCACCCCATTCCAATCCTATCCACTCCACCCTAGTCCAGTCACTCCAATCCAATTCACCCCACTTCTATCCAATCCACCCAACTCCACTCCAACCAAATCCACTCCAATCAAATCCACATCAATCCAATCCATCTCACTCCACTCCATGCCAATCCACCCCGCTCTACGTCATTCCCCCGACTCTACTTCCATCCATCCCACTCTACTCCAACCCACCCCACACCAGCCCACCCCATCCCATGACACTTTACCCCATCCCAATTCACCCCACTCTACCCATCTCCAATCCATCCAACTCTACGCCAATCTAAACCATGTCACTCTACTCCAATCCACCCACTACCGCAGTCCACTCCAACCCACTCCACCCCATTCTATGCCACACCACTGTACGAAACTGCACTCTATGACACTCTCGACCAATGAACCACTGAACTCTACTCCACTCTACGACATTATACTCCCCCCCTACTCTATAACACTCTACTCCATAAAATCAGCTCTGCACCACTGTACTCTCCCTCCTCCACTCTACGACCCTCCATGTCACTAACTTTTAGCCATGCTGAACAACAGCCACACCGGTGTACAACAACCAGTGCTTTAAATGGGCCGGTACTGTCCGGTACTGAGTACTGGCACTTTTTTACTTCTGAGAGGGGGAGTACCGGCACATCTAAAAAAAAAGGTAATACTTTTAATTGGAGAGTACCTGCACTTCTCAGAAAGAAGCAGGTACTCTAGCACAGAGTACCTGCACTTTATTTTTTTCATTTCAAGCACTGGCTAAAACACACTGGCAAAGCCAATAGCGCTTCTACAGGCGAAACCTTTTGGCTATGCTAATGCTTGTTTTATTTATTTTTTAAGAACGTAAGCACCGGAGAGGAGAGTGGAGCTCTCTGAAGGCCTTGTGACTCGCTATGCATGCTTTATGACCTAACTTTTGTGTGGTCGGCTAGGCGCATGGATCCAGGCCCCTCCCCTCTCTTCACCCCCTCTTTCCGACACAGGTGGTCCGCTGTCGCTGCTGAATCGACTATCAAAAAGCGCTTTTATCGTTCAAAGGAGCTGGGTGCCTTTGAACGCATCGGCGATTTATGAATTAGTTTTTGCATATGATTTCTCTGAAAACCTCCACCGCTCTTCAAAGATTTCCCCTCCCACCGCGCATCAATCTCTTTTAAAGGCCGGGTGGCTAGCAGTCTGTCCCTTGGTGTAGAGGAGGACGCACGCTCACGCACTTCGATTTGCCATGAAGTCGGCATATAGTGTAAAATGAGCGATCGGATTGGACTGTAGGCTCCTCCCCAATTACACAGATCTTGCTTACTGAGTACTCATGTCCCTTGTGTCTGTCTGAGCCCAGCCACAATACTATGAACCCTGCCTGGCACAAAACCTGCATGGCCTGTTCAATTCCATACCCAGGTGGGGGCGTCCCCTGGACGTGGTTTTACCGGCCTGGCCTTTACTTGTAAGTCCAGGCCGGTAAAAACATTGGGACAGGAAGAGAAATCCGCTGTTTATCCCTTCTAATACTTAAACCTAAAATAGCAAACACTTGAAGAAATCAGTCAAAAAGCGATTGTGAGTTATTTGCACCGTGTCATCTCGGTTATTAGAGTAAACAGCGGAATCATCGCTATGTTACAAGAGAAGCTTGCCCAAGTTACATGAATCCTGTTTCACGTACCCACCCTTGGCTGTGCCAGAATAACATAGCATAAACAAATGGCTGTTTTTTTTCTTTCGAAGTAAGGTGGCAACACTATAACCCAGGTCGTGTGCAGGAGGTGCCCGGCGGACCCCTCTTGGAGGGCCACCAACAGGAAAAAACATATGCAAAGTCTTTGACATAAGACATAAAGGCGGTGATTCTAACCGCGGCGGGTGGCGGTCGCCGCCCGCCATGCGGTTACCGCCAAATGACCGCACCGCGGTCACAAGACCGCGGCGGCCATTCTGGCTTTCCCGCTGTGCTGGCGGGCGACCGCCAAAAGGCCGCCCGCCAGCACAGCGGGAAAGACCCAGCAACGATGAAGCCGGCTCCGAATGGAGCCGGCGGAGTTGCTGGAGTGCGACGGGTGCAGTAGCACCCGTCGCAAATTTCAGTGTCTGCTAGGCAGACACTGAAATTCCTTTTGTGGCCCTCTTACGGGGGCCCCTGCAGTGCCCATGCCATCGGCATGGGCACTGCAGGGGCCCCCAGGGGCCCCGCGGCACCCCCTACCGCCATCCTGTTCCTGGCGGGAGACCCGCCAGGAACAGGATGGCGGTAGGGGGTGTCAGAATCCCCATGGCGGCGGGAGGATTCTCAAGGGCAGCGGAAAGTCGGCGGGACACCGCCGACTTTCCGTTTCTGGCCGCGGCTGAACCGCCGCGGTCAGAATGCCCAGCGGTGCACCGCCAGCCTGTTGGCGGTGCTACCGCGGTCATTCGCCCTGGCGGTTTTTACCGCCAGGGTTAGAATGACCCCCAAAATTCGGAAAGAAGTCACCATCTTTAGTCCCATCCAAGCAGTCCTTCAGCTTCTGGTCAGTTGGCCGGGGTAAGACAGAATGTCAGCGAGGACTAGTGACTCATCTTTCACATCCTGCATCCCTTCTAACACTACATCACTCCTTCTGCCACATTCTCTACTACCTCGGCACCCTACACAGCACCTAACCATGCAGCCGCCAGCATTCTCTCCTACCACAAATACTGCCTTCTCCTCCACCCATCACCATGGCTTCAGCCCCGCCTATTTCTCTTGCCACCCCTCCGACTCTCAAATAGCCGTTTGTACAAAACAGTTCAATTTTTATCAGAGAAATCATAACCATAATTCATAAAGCAGAAACCATTCCAAAAGGGAGATGTTTTTCACAACAATTATGGTAATCAGATTACGGTTCAGCGTGGGAGGTAATATGTTCCTTGATCTTCTAGATATCAGGGAAGACAATCTTTGATAGGAAAGAAAGCTGATTCACTTACACCCAGGTTCTGAGAAATGGCAAGGCTTGATGACCTCCAACTGATGCATTTGTCAGTTTTGATACATATGTTTATATTAAGTATTCCATCTCCTGGCGAATTTGTGCTTCCACGGCATCAGGCACGCCTGGCCTCTCTCCATGCAGTTAAAAAATAGACTTTTGCTTTTGTTCCCGAGGGAAAAACACTCAACCGATAAAAATATGTAGGTTCTCAGCCAAGAATGAATCTGATGTATTCGGTGTTTTTTCAGTGATGCAGAGACCTTAGCTGAGGTCTACTTATAGAGGGCCAAGAAAACAATGGTGAAAATCGTGTATGGAAATTTCTTAAAGTTTTATAATAACTCCAAGGTGTGATAGCTTTTCTCTAATTGTGGTTCCAACAGTGTCCTGAAACACAATCCCCTCTCCTGCCCTTCATGACTCTGTTAACCTCAATGCCTCATTTTTAAATCTCGGCTATAGCAAGCGTCAGCTCATTGTTGGCCAGACCTATTTTTTCCTAATACATATATTTAGCATGGGCTTCTGGTCAGTTCTTTGCTCATGAATGGTTGACTTTGTTTTATATCTCACTTACCTGCTCCTGAGTCAATCACATGCCTCACTATTCTTGTATTTATCTTGCCCAGTAGCATTTAGGTGTCACAATGTATCCCTCCTCTGCCGACATCAGAATTGCTGGCACTATTGCCTGTCTTACATTGTACATACATCTATTATTATTTGGCGTGCCTTTTCTAACAAGAACATTGATTTAAAAAAAAACATTTAACATGCCTGAATGGTGTTCTTGTCTATGATAGTTTTTGTAGCTTATTTTTTTCTTATTTTGCAGTATGTTGGAGACACATGCATGTTATTAACAGGCCTTTAGTGTTTTTTTTAGTGCTAATAAATCCCTCCTATGCAAGTCTTGAAAAAGCCCGAGAAAACTATGAAAGGATGGACCTAAACTATCGCTTTCCTTCACAAATTTATAAGCTTTCTTTTAATCCCACTCCACATCTTGGTTCTACATGTGACTCACTCTATGTCTCACATCACGACAGTGAAGGGGTACACTGCTCAACCTAACACTTATAGGAACCCCCAATTGGGCAATAGTCTTCACTACGCTTGTCTGACAACTCTCTCAACTCTTCCAGGTGGGCTCTTTCTTCATGATCAACTTGTGCCTGGTTGTCATCGCCACGCAGTTTTCTGAGACCAAGCAGCGGGAGCACCAGCTGATGCAGGAGCAGCGTGCCCTCTACTTGTCCTCCAGCACAGTAGCCAGCTACGCTGAGCCGGGTGATTGCTATGAGGAGATCTTTCAGTATGTGTGCCACATCCTGCGGAAGGCCAAGCGGCGGACGATCAGCTTTTATGCAGCCCTTCAGGGCAGGGATGAGGGCCGGGCAGACGTGGGTGGACCACGACTTGGCATCAATGGGAAGGAGAGACGTCAAATCTGTAAGGACCTCACAATCTACTATTTTTTTTAATTTAAAAAAAACAGTCCTAGATTTCTTGCTGCCTCAATTCTCATGTGACTCCTGTAAGATATATTGAATTAGAGACAATCAAGATTTGACTTCAGTAAAAGAGGTATTATTAGATGTATTCAATGTTTGACTTTTTTTGATCAGTGCAACTATTCGTATTCAATATCCGTTCCCTATAAAAGAGGTGCCACTAACCCCATTCAATATATTGCTTCTCCACAAAAGGTGTTTCTAGACATATTCCATATTTGACTTTTGGTATGACAGTTCTAAATAAACCCATCAATATCTGGCTTCTGTAAGGCAGGTGGAATTAGAAGCATTCAAGAGGTTTCACTAAATCAATGCATTAGTTGTCCTCAATTAAAAGTTGTGTAACAAACCCATTTAATATCTGGCATTTATACGATTGGTGCATTTAGACTCATTCAATATCCAACTTCTATAAGAAGTTACTAAACCTATTCAATATTTGGCTTCTGCATTACCGTGTAACTATCCCACTTAATATTTGACTTATGTACAATAGGTGTAACTACATCAAATTCCAATATAGACCTTCTGTAGGAGAGCTACAACTAAACCCATTCAATATTTGACCTACATGTGACAGGTCTAACTAGATCAGTTCAAAATCTGACTTCTGTAATATAGATGCATAAAAAAACTATTCAGTATTCAACCTTTGAAGACAGATGTGAGGAACCCCATTCAATATTTGACGCTTATAGGATAGGTGTAGCTAAACCAATTTAACATCTAGCTTCAATAAGGCATGCAACAGAAACCATTCGCTATCCAGCTTTTGTCAAATTAACTATCTCTTAACTTAAATTGAACCAAGAGCAAGTTGAGTCTGAAGTTTGTAAGGTATGTGTACCACTAGACCTATTAAATGTGTGATTTTATTTTTAAATAAGTGTAACTAATCTTATATTATATCTGGCTTCTAAGAGAAATATGCAACAAGACTCTCTGAATATCAAGCTTCTGTAAGGGTGATATAACTAAACAACTAGTACATTCAACCTCTATATGTTTTAGAAGGTGTGTTAAATATGTAGCTTTGATAAAGTAGGTGTAACCAAACAGTTAAAAATGGCATTCCTATATGTCAGGATTAGGTATATCATTCAATATTTGACCTCTGTAAGAGAGGTGGAACTAGTATGATGAAATATCCAGATTCCCTAACATAGGCATAACTAAATCAGGTTTAATATTTGAGTTCTATAAGACAGTTGTAACTAAACCCATTTAGTATCCTGCTTTTGTAAGCTAGGTGTGAGGCCAACTCAGTATGTGTCTTCCCTGAGATTGCTGTAATATACTCACTTAATATAAAGTTACTATCAGATATATGTAACTAAACCATTTCACCATTTAACTTCTACAAGATAGGTGAAACTAGACCAGTTCAATATGTGTGTGCTTAATTCTAGTTGTAACTCTTGCAGAATTTGACCTATGCACGGCACTATCTTTATTACTGAATAAGAATATTTGCACCTTATGTTGTTGGAATTGCAAATATATCTGTTCAGCACGAGAAAATCCCGGTATTGCACGTTATCACCACTCTTCATTTGTCAAACTAACCATCTCCTAAATTGCACTAAGAATGAGCTGGGACTGAAGTTTGGACACTGATCATAAGACTTGGACGTTCGGTTTGTCCTACTTTTTAATGATGGCAAGGCTTATACCTTTGACTTTTATACAAGTTGGTTTGAGCCGTACCTCAGCATAGAGCCTTCATTCACATGGAGGACATCTCTTTGCCACATCCTATTTCCTTTTCCTATATAAGAGCTCATCTGTCTCCTAAAAAACATATAGGGGCAATTTGGTTACCCCAGATAAAAACCACACAATTTTAACATCGAACATTTTGAGATTTGTTTTAGCTTTCTAATATTTTTGTCTTTACTTGCTGAGAAAATATTTTGAATTCTGAAAACATGGCTTAAAGTAAGAAATAAAATAAATAATTAATAATAAATAATAATTAATAATTAAATAAATCACAATATTTTGTAAATTATATTAAACATTGTTTAAAGACTTTTAAAAGCTACCCTTTCGATCATTTAGAAAAGTTATTTAGGAATGTGGCATTTGTTCCTTTTGGACATTTTCTATGTAACTGAAACTTGTTATTTTGTGAGGCTGCAGCAATTTTGCATTTTTTTCCTTTAACTCCATTGGCAAAATGCTAATTTACATTGACAAATGCACCAAGATCTCATACATAAATGAATTATCACATATTTTCTATAAAACTGAAACGTTTAAACTAACTAAAACGTTTGAATTGTTGATTGAAATATTATCAGTGGTCTAGGATTGTGGTGTGAACCAATGGAAGGAAAGCCCTTTGCATTCAACAGGCATTAGCTATTTGAGAGAAAATAAATGGTAAATTATGTTTTTGCACAATGTTTTCCCCAAAATAAAGTGGCTTCAAAATGTACAACAGCATCATCTTGTTGAAGTCTTTCCCTTCATTTCTTGAATGTGTGCGAGGCAGAGATTAATAATTTCAAGCATCACTCACTATTATCCATTATCACAATTGAAGATAGTTAACTGCTTCTGAAATTTAACCTAAAGCCTATTAGGTTAAGCATCTACCTGCTCTTAGGCCAATAGTAATACGAATTTGTGGAAGCAACTCTTTTTAATACTCCCTGACTGTTCTCTTTTCAGGGCTCTGCAATAAGCACAGCCAACTGGACTACACCCCGCAGTCCATTGTCCAACCCATTGCTGTGACGTTGACCTCAGACTCATCTAACTGTCCACAGTGCACCAAGGTCCACTGGGTCTCCTCCAAGAAGACTGGCAGCCCAAAACCCACTCAGGCCGAAGCCCGCGATCAAACCAGCGAGGGAAGCAAGAGCAGTGAAGACACTGCTGAGGTGGAGGTTGGCGATGAGGGCAGGAGCGACGAGAAGTTCTGCGATCGCATCTGGGTGGAAATTCGGGTCAAACTGAGGGGGATCGTGGACAGCAAGTATTTCAACAGGGGAATTATGATCGCCATCCTGGTGAACACGATCAGCATGGGGATCGAGCACCATGAGCAAGTGAGTGGCTCTTTAAAGTATTATAATGAGAGGGAGAAGAGCGGAGTGTGTGAAGGAGGAGTAACTAGGGTCTGAAATATTAATAAACCAAAGGCAACTAGCTTGCGCATTTCCACAGACACAAAAGATGAATGCCTTGTATGGCTGCTGCAATGTTGTTTGTGGACGTAGCCATTTAAGAGAAGCATTTGAGTCTTGTAGTGACTCATACTCTTTATTTGACCAACAAAATGAGTACTAAAATCGATTACAGCAACAGTTTTCAATCCCACACAGTCCTCTTCATTAGATGTTACAGATTGCAAAGGTGAAGAAACGTTCACATAGAGCCAGCACAACGACTGATGATGGGGAAATGGCTGGGATTCAGAGTGTTTGTCAAAGCCACATTGGCAAATCTCTTTCTTAGCCATGTCATCAGTTCTGAACTGTGTTATCACCTTAATTTTTAAACTCATACCATATCCCTCTACACACACAGCATTGCCAATACCAAGGTGTCAGATGGCTTGGAGCAGAAAATTAATTTCACTACAATTCTCAATAATCAGTGGTTAGTTTCTGTACATATTGATCTGTGTATTATTGATAATCCTATATAAATGTTCTTCTTTGTGCCACCCAGGGTGGTGCTACATGTTGGCAGACCTTCACAATAGAGCACTAGAGCTCTGCTGGCCCAGCATGCCACCTGATCTCTCAAAGATAAAATGAACCGCTCTGTGAAGAACAGCTGTGTGCAAGTGCCATGTGACTGAATCCAGCCAACCCCCTACATGGTTGACTGTGTGAGATGACGCAGTTAAGAGCTGAGCACTGCTCAGGATTTGCTAACACATTGTATTTAATCACACTGATAAAGAATCATTCTGTGTGGATCAGATTCATGATTCATCAGAATTTAGTGGGTGTATCCTACTCTTGACATAGACATATCTTACTTCTGAATTTCACAGATTAAAGCAGACATAAGGCGTTTGAGTTTGAAGGGAACTGCAAATCAGGAGAAATTCAACCTTTTCTATGATGTGAGCTACTTCTGATCAGTTAATATCACACAAGCTACTCATGAATATTATCACTGTTACAATATGATCACATCCAGTAAGATTCAATTTTGAAAGTCCTATATAGGATTACCTATAGTGGCAGTCCTTTGCAGACCCACACACAAGTTACTCTACCCATTGCTCCTTCAGGCACTTTTTCATGGCTGAGTATTCATTAACACAGTGTGACTGGTAGAATGAGGCCTGCAATGTGATCATTCTCTAAGCAACTTTGCTAGTCTGCAAGTGGAGATAGGTGGTGATGTTGCAGGCTTTGTCAGTGTCCCAGGTTGTCACTGTGTGTGTTTATTTGTCTGTATTTTTTGTCTGTCATTGGTTTGGCTAAGTGCTACTCCAAGGATCTGATCTACCCTTCCATGAGCTACTTCCAGGGAGCTGGCGAGCTATCAGTAGCTCCGAGCTACTGGTTGGAGATCCCTGCTCTAAATATAGAGTTGAATTCCAATGCTTGAATTTCCTCCACAATACTGCACTTATGTTGGAGGAAACTTTGAAAATGCAAGCACCAATGCTCTGCTCAACGACTGGTGTACCTGGCCAAGAAGGTCTAATGAGTGCAAGACACAGAAACTCTGTTAGCGAGAGAATGTAAAACCTAACAATCAGACCTGTAAGTTCTTGGAACAGTTATCTTTAACATTCTTCCGCAGTTCCAAGAGGTTTAAGTGAGGCCTTTTTTGTTTTAAAGGTTCTCTTTTGAGAGACCAAGGGCACACCATCCCTGTAGGGACTACCACTAGCAGCAAAGGGCAAACAATGACTATTGACTTTGGAGAGAACGTTTTTAAAGTCAAAATATCAAACAGATATTCTATTGTTAATTTAATAATTACATCTCATGTGAAGCTTAAGCAATCACTACATTAATACTCTGTGAAATAACAAAGTTGGTCTGCGTATAGAATATAGAAGTCAACTGACAGGGGTAAAACAAGATCAGATGCAAACCATCTTATGCATTTCAAATACTTGTGAAGAACTATTTAGCTTACTTAATTTAATTTTTAAAGGGCATGCTGACAGTTGCCGAATTAATCTGCTATAGTGCAAGCACAAATCAATACTTTCAACTGTCTAGTCAAACACAGACTTAATACTACCCACAACGATGAGTCATAATGATCTTCAAGACTCTGAAGGGCTTTAGACAAGCCTATCAAGCCTGTTCAATACACCCCAACCATGGCAACTACTTAGACTTAGGGCATGACTCTCAACACTTTTTGAGTGAGATGTGGACAGGCTTTCCTGAGCGCAAACCTGGAGGTTTGATACTCACATCCACCTGATCCTAGGTGGACTCTGTTCCCACATTATTGCTGTTCTATTGGGGGAACTTCTTTTTCCTCTTGGCTTTGCCCGTTTGGCGTTAGCAGTCATCCACCTTTCTCCGTATGTTTGTGTGTTTTTTAATATAGTGATATATGCAGATGGTGCGACAAGTGGGAGACGTATTTTACTGAGCTATGGAAATGATTATGACAATGACTAAGGACACTGAATGAATCATGACAGTCACAGAAATGTTGCAAAACAAATTTTTTGAGGCCCTGAAAACATATCTCTTACCAGAGATACACTTCGTGCAAACTCAACCACTGCTGTAGCAGTAGACAATTTAGTCTGCCAGCTAAACCTCTACTGCTCCCACCAGTAGTTGAGTTTGCATGAAGTGCATTATAAGCCACCAATCAGGAGGTCTGATTCACAAAGGTAAACTTACACTGTTATGTAAGTTCAAAACTTACACTGTTGTGTGTGTTCACCCTTTTTTTCTGTTCACAAACAAATGACTCAATAGTAAGTTTACGACTGTGGAAACTCCGCAGTCTGGGCGTAGAACTCAATATGTAAAAGGTAGGCCTATCTTTTTATGTGGGAAGCTCCCCGCCCTGACTGCGGAGATTCTGCAGTCTTAAATGTACTATTAACTCATTTGTTTGAGTGGGGTGTTCAGGGGGGGGGGTGTAGCCAGCCAGGACAAGATGGCAGTCAGGTTTTAGGATCACTTCATTGGGGGACCCACAATCCGTAGTCACCCACCACCATACACACCTGGAGAGCCCTTGAATAGATCTGCCTGGTGAGAGGAGACAATGTGGAGCCTACTGAGGCTCCCTGAACCCAAAGAGCCACCTGCGGTGCTGGACTGCTCTGGGCCCGGGTTCCTCACTGTGTGGCCTAAGGCTTCGAAGAAGGCCTCTGACATGCAAGAAGAGGCGCTGCAAGGAGAGGCGCGTTGCGAGGCGATTGGTGCAGCCGGCCCGGCCCTGATATTTGTGTTCCCCATCCCTGGATGTAGTGGAATCTGTGGTGTTGGGCCACTCTGGGCCTTTGATCCATGCTGTGTGGCTTTGAGGTCACTAAATAGGCCTTTACTGGGAGGCAGCTGGTGTGGGCATCTGCGTCATCAGGCCAGCTTCGCTGAACTTTGCAGACTGCCAGAGCACTGCTCTGCTGACTGCACTTTCACTGCACTGCAGCGGGCAGCGTGGGGCCACGAGACAGATTGGAAAAGGCGCTGAATGGACAACTGTGAGTACGCCCATCAGGGGAGATAAAAAGGGTGGGTGGCGGTTCCTGAAACTTGCTTTACTTCTTCATTCCCCTCAGCACCCCCTCATACCATCTAACCTCTCATGATGGCACGTGAGCCCTGTGGACTGGTGTTGGCTCCCAGGCAGGAACTGGGATGGCTGGGGTTATGAGCACAATGATACTTGGCTGAACTAACTGAATGACTGTACGGGCCTCTTAAGTATTGTTGGACCACTCCCCGCCTGCAACTCCTGTGCGGCACCTCGCTACCCAGCTTCATAACGCCATTGAGAAATAGGAAACTGCACCATATCCTATAAACAAAGGAATAATCAGGATTGACGCTTGACAGAGAGAGCCCCTGTACCTCAGTGTGCCCGAACTTATGGCAGCAGCTGAAGGCCCCAAAGGACCAACGGAGGAGTGGAGGCTCAAGTGCCGGTCTGGAAGGGAGACTTGTTTTCTCCCTGAAACCCAGTGGCATTCCACAAGCATTAGCAAGAACAGCATTAGGACTTCTCGTGCCCCCATGCTACATGAAGTAGGGGTGAGGTGGGTCCTACAACAAGCATTACTGGACAGGAAGTGCAACAGGGCGGACATTAGCTGTAAGCCAAGTGGTGCAAACAGACTTGGAGTCAAAACTACTGTGATGGAGATGTGCTCTATTTGGCCATGGGAACCCCATGAAACATAGACCTCACTTCTTCACAGGACTGCTTGTGCTGCCCCACTCATCAAACTGTCGGAGGATTGGGTGCTTAGCGGGTCCGGCTCAACAGTTTGTCACCCTCATAGTTTCCGTGCCTATGCCTGGGGGGTCCCTGCCACATTGCTAGAACCATTGGATGATGAAACACAGAGAAGGAATTGGCCCTCAACAGCTGTGGCATCAAAGCGGCGGTACCATGGCCCACTCGGAATAGGACTAGCCAGCAGATGCAACATCATCAGTAACAAGCGCAGAGCTTAAACTGGACAAGATACTTGCAGCCTTCACAGATACCAGACAGGGTCTGAACACCAAAGTTGATCCATTTGTGATTGAATTAAGCCTACTTCATTATGACCCACAGAAACTAGCAGATCGTGTCACCTGCACTGAACATGAGATCATGTAGATCCGCCAATCTATATAAGAAATGGAAGAACAGGTTTGCTCCCTTACTGATAAGATCAGTGAACTAGAAGCTAGAGCAGAGGACTCAGAAGGTCTCTGATGTCAAATTAATCTCTGCATAGTGGGCTTCCCAAGGATGCGGAAGGTGCAGACCCTATAAAGGTCTTCGAAGCCTAGCTGTCGACGGAGGTGGCAGCAGGACAACTATCTGCACACTTTATCTTAGAACGTACCCATTGTGTCCTGGTACAGCTGCCACTGGTGGGGGCTCCTCCTCGGTCCCCAGTGGCACTCGTAATGAACTTCAGAGACAAAGAAGCCCTACTACAGTCAGCCAGGGAGGCCGTGCCACTTCATTATGAAAACACCAGAGTCTTCATCTTCCCGGATTACACTATGACGCTGCAGCGCCACCAGGACACTTCCTGGGGGTGAAGCGAAAATTGAAGTAGGCAGGTCTTCGCAATTCCCTCCTTTTCCTGGTAACGCTCAAGGTTATGGTTGGGTATAAAAGTAATTTCTTCACAGAACTGGCAGATGCTTGGCGCTGGGTGGAGCAGCGTTGCTATGAAATGTCTGTTCCCTCTTCACTGACAAGCTGACAGTATGAGGTACAGTCATCCCATCGCAAGAAATGTAGGGAATGTAAAACTGGTGGCACTGTGATTCAAGGGGCACCCACTCCAGGATAGAAAAGGGAGAGCAGGCTCAAGCTCTGAAGGCAGTAGTTACATTGTGGGCAGACCGGCATTCATGTTTGCTCATGACTCGGACGATGAGATTCCTGACATTGGATCCACTCGCTCCACCAGTAGCACAGTCTTGTGGCTCTACCGGAGGTGACACCAGAAACAGTGAATGAGATTGAACAACTGGGCTGCCTTTGCTTCCGTGCGCACCAAGCAAAAATGCATCAGAAGAGGGTGTGCAGCGCAAATCCACCCACAACAATCACGATGATCAGGGTTTCCCCAACACTTGTAACCACTAATGAGTCTGAGATACACAAAGCATTTACCATACGCTACTAGACTATATGACCCTCCCAGTATGGACCGTCAGGACGCCATACCTCACTTCCTTGCCTCTGTGGACTTACCAGTCCTTACACCAGGAGACAGAGATGACCTCAATGCATCCCTCTCTTTACAGGAGATGTAGGGGGGGGCCATAAAGGGTGCATCGATCAAAGGGACACCTGGGATGGATGGATTCCCAATTGAATTCTACAAAACATATGAACACTTCGTAGCCCCGAAGTTACTCGAACTCTACCAAGAGGCCCAAATGGAGGTTCTGCTACTGACAACCCTCCGCAAATCCCTATTACTGTCGCTTCCCAAACCTGGAAAGGACCCCATATAGCTTTCCTTTTGCCATCCACTATCTATAATAGGGTCTGTTTATAAAATCCTGACTAAGGTTATAGTGGGCTGGCTATATGAGCACATGCCACGGCAGGTGCACCCAGACCAGAATGGTTTTGGGAGTGAGCAGGGTAAAGCAGCAAGTTTGTCCAGTGTCCCCATTACTATTTGCACTAGCTATGGAACCCTTAGCTCAGAGGCTTGGACAACGAGGGCCAGCCGGGGGTATCCCATTGTCCAGTGAGACCGTTATCATCTCGCTACATGCAAATGATGTATTACTCTACATCCAAGACATACGGGAGTGTATAGCGAATGTCCAGGATATACTGCAGGAGTTTCATACTGCTTCTGGGTTGGCGGTGAGTTGGGCTAAATCATGCCTGTTCCCACTGCATCCAGATTGTCCCAAGGAACATATTTTTGTAGATTCTTATCCCCCGCATTGGGAGCCCCGCATGTTCCGCTATCTTGGCATTAACATCTATCATGAGGCGAAGATTTAATAGATAGCAACCTCGTAAAAGCCATAGCATCACCAAGCCCCCAAATGGCTTTTTGGACCACTCTGCTGCTTACAGTGTAAGGTAGACTGTCCCTATCTAGGATAGTAATGCTCCCCCTGGTTACTCTACTATTTTCATAACATCCCGGTCCACATACCCAGATCCACATTCCACACCCTGCACCCAGCCCTGGGGAGTTTCATTTGGACAAGGGGAGATGCTAAATTGCACTTCACTTGCAGTTGCCCAATGACAAAAGAGGTTTGGGATAGGACTGGGCAGAGTAAACGGAGCCCGGCTCCGCGGAACTCCGCGGAGTTGAAAAAAAAAACTAGAATTCTGCAGAGGGGGAGTTCCGTGACCCACGGAGTCCTCCTGAATGCACTCATCTCAGAAGTGCTAAGCAGGGTCAGGCATGGTCGGCCAGGCCCGACCCTGCTTAGCGCTTCCGAGGTTTGGCGCATTCAGGAGAGTTGTAGGCAGAGAAAGCTGCCATTTCAGGCCTTTTTATGCACCAGCCTGTCACAGGGCAGGTCGATAAACAAGAGGCCTGGAATGGTAGCTTTCTTTTGCTGCTTACGCCCCTGGCATGAATTCATGAAATCATGACAAAACAAGCATTGGCACAGCCAAAAGCCCGGCAGCCTATTCCTGAACTATTGACTTTGCAAATGCTTGCTTGTTATTTTTGCCTAACTGCAAGAGAATGGTGATTGGAGTTTGAGAACAGCGTTGTCACCTTTCTCAAAGAAAATACCGGTAATTTATTCTGGTTTTCTGATTCTGTGAGAGCCAGATGTTGGCCCTTAAATATGATTGAGTGTAAAATCCTCTATATTCTTTTTTTAATGTGCCAACTATGGCTCAGTTTCATAATCATTAATACATATTTTAGTCAGTTCTAAAATACTTCTGAAGTGAATTATTTGTATTTTTACTGTATCTTATGTTCATGTTTCATAAGGTGAAACATAACACATTTAGCTGATTTTTCTATTTTTTTTAACCAGGTCTTGACTAAAATACCAACAATGCCGGTAAAATACTAATACCGCCATGAGTTACCATTTGAACTTATGCAATCATCCCACAAGGCTAGCAGGACGTAATGTTGATTATAATGCGGACTGAGCTTATGTCCACCCTGAAACTAGTGGTGTGCATTTTGTTCTCCTCAAAGTTTTTGCAAAATCATAATTTTAATACCTCCCTGAAACGTGCAATTGTTTTCTGTTCACTGCATTTTCACAACAAATTAAGATCATTTTCAATCAAGCCAAAACGAAAACATGCAGTTTTTATATATCTTTTTATTGGTTTTAATTCATTTCAAAATAAAACAACAATGCCTTCCTGGCAGATACATAATGGACAAGCACGAGGCATATGAGGGAAATGGTAAGCCTACTCATTATGGCAATTAATGGACAACATATTTTATTAAGTCAGGTACTTGGGATAGCCAAGAGCCCAATATCTTTTGAGGCTTTTCTGCATACCCCCTCCATTTGTAATTCGCATTTTCTTCTATTCCTTCTGACCATTCACTCAGGAGGGGAGGTATTTTGTCACCAGTCTTGAGCAATAGCAAGCCCAGTCCTGCTAGTGTCCCCTGCAAAGCCGACCAGGACTCCACGAGGCCTAAGAGTATTGTGGAGTGGTGTGTGCGCGCGAGATATTTGCAATGGGCTCAATTAATCTGTCTCCAGTATATTTTAATGCGTGGGCATTCCCATATAATGTGATAAAATGAGCCTGTGAGGCTGCCACATCAAGTGCAAGCAGGGCTTATTGCTCTACCCATCTTCAGGACCCTTTCAGAACTATAGTAGGTCCTCTTTCCATGCCTCTTCATCTAGCTCTCCCAGGCTTCCTTCCTACACAGCTCGTATCCTGCCCAGTGGGTCTGGGGTTTTGAGGAGCAAGGACCTGTATATTCATGAGCTACTTTTGCGGCCTAGTAGTTCACGTGGATTAAAATCGGGGACAGCATCTAAATCATCTTTGTGTGCAGCTAGTGTGTGGCAAAGCTGCAGATGTCTGTAGAACTGGGTCTTGTGCAGTTCAAAATCCGTTGCAGTGTGTTCAAAGGATTTAAAATTATCATATTCCCAGATCTCTCCCAGGTGTGAAATTCCAATAAGGTCCCATGCTGCGAATCCTGGGAGCTGCCTTAGTTGCACCCTCTGTGTCCAGCACCACCACGGAGTCTAGTTTGGGAGTTTTCCTAACTATTGGCTGTGCTTTAGGGACTCCTGCCAGCACAGGATTGGGAGTCATGTGATTTGTTGGAGGGAGTGCTGACAGGCTGTGAGGGGTTGGGTGTACTGTATACTATGGCTATTGAGTCCTATCATGCAGCACCCTCTCAAACACTATCTTGGGTCCAGTCACGTATGTTTACTTAACCTTAAGCTCAACCCATGGTAGCTGTGGCTGTGAGCAGTAATGCTTAGCAACAGAACAATGTGTATTTAACAGTACCAAACAACCAAATAAGAAAGTCACACAACAAAGAAAACAAGAAAGAAACAAGACACCAATATATAAAAATAGTGCTAAATTTCTATAACATTTTAGAGACCTTAATGATTAAAATCCACCACGGGGTTCCGGAGTTACAGATTTTATAAGCAATAAATAACTTTTAAATCAACAGCAAACAGGTATTGGCAAACACAAAGTTTGAAAACTTTCAAAAAATTTGAAAGAGTTTGTTCGATAACTCTGACCCGAATTAAGCAACCAAATCCAGCAGGACAGAGGTTTAGGGGGCCAGAATGGACACTTTGGATAGTTACCTGGCCACGAGGGCATTTTAAGGCAAGATCTAGCCTTTACAGGATGACTACCATAGATGACAATGGAGTGGTCCTGATACTGAGGGATGTAGACTTAAAGATGCTCAAGGATGCTCCTGATGCTGTGCAAGCCACGGGGGTGAAGTTAGATCGAGTCCTCGGTCATAGGTGAATGGCGGTGACTGTGTCCATGGATCTCTGGGTCCCACAAAGTCCTCTTTTGCAGGGTCCCAAGGCCTGCCAATGCAGACCTTGCATTTTTGCAATACAGCAGTCATGGTGCAAATCTTTGGTGGAGGCTGGTGTCTGCCTTGGGTGACGAATCTGGCCACAACCTTGAGTCCAGCAGACAGGAGTCTACCTTTTGGCTATCTCCGAATTGTCCTATGTGCTGCCTGGCATCCGGTAGTGGCAAAATCTCTGCGGTGGCTACCAGAGATGCAACTTGGGCTCTTTCAGCTTTAATGTCCCCAGTGCCATTTCCTGACCCTTAGAGCCTCTGCTTTGGACTGGGGATGGGAATCAACTTTTCCCCAAAACAGGCACTCAGAACAGGGTCCAAATTCTGTGAGCCCAGAATGCAGCAGGTGCAGTCACTCCGGCGTCACAGCCTCTCTTTGTGCGCTTCCAATGGGTGCAAAGTAGTTTTCTTCTCATCCTCGTTTTAAATCCAGCAAGTATAGAGGGTCAACGTGCCCGGGGTGCCATATTTACCCAGGATAGTGTTCAGAGGGGACCACGCAGTCACTAGTCACAGGGCTACTGGATCCCCTCCTACCTAGTGATGAAGTTCCTGTGATGAATAGCATCTTGCTATCCCAGAATGCCAGAGTCTGGCCACTTTTAAGGTAGCACAACCCTTCCTCGATTGTGAGGAGCAAGGTAGCCCACATTAGAGGTGTGGCTACCTGAGGGCAATATGCCCATGGTAAAACTGGTTTGGGGCAAGTTTCCCTTTCTCGCCCTGTCTGCACGCTGTCCATAGGAACAAAAGGCATCCTGCTCATGGGTGTTGGGCCAGGTGGCCCATCAAACGCTGCTCACCCTTTAAAGCTAACCTCTGGCCTAACCACTTGAGTAGTCATTCAGGCAGAGGTGGCGTCACCTCGCTGCTGCGGCACTCCCCTTTGTTCCCTGGCCTGGGTGCTGTTGACACATCTCCCCAGGTGGTCAGAAACCTGTCTGAGTATGTATGTCTTTCTGAGGCTGCAGAGCACAGAGGGGCATCTTTCTAAAAGCTGCCTACTATTAATAGTGACATTAATTTCGACCTGGGCATCAGGTCCCATTTAATGTCACAATTAATTTGATATGGCACATGACCCAATTTGGTAGACCCAGTCAAAATTTAGCCAGGTGGGGATGCTACACGGTAACCTTAACTTAGCCAATGGGACTACAAACTTTAACTGCAGCAAAATCACAAATTTAGAAGTGTTGCTATCAAGACATATCATAAAACATATGTCTTAATAAAATATTGCTCCCTGCCATAGGACTTGATATGCCTTCCTTAGGACAGACTTACATATAGGGGATCATTATGATCCTGGTGGTTCTGCTCTGCCATGCCGGCGGTGGCAGCCAGATTGCCGACAGTGTCATAATATGGCAGTCTTGTGGCTGGCGGGACTTCGGCGGTCCACGTTGTAGACCGCCAAAGTCATAATGAGGGCCATAGTGTTAAAAGATAGGTTGACCTTGACATTGGTTTACATGACAATGTCAAATTGGCAGTGCAAGCACTACCCTTCCCGTCTGCACTGGCAGGCTGGAAGCCATTTTGTATGTTGTCACACAAAGGGTGGCACAAACAGTCCTGCAGCCTTGAGTGGACAGTCTGTCTTACACACCCTAGGTACCAAATACTAGGGACTTATAAGTAAGTCAGGCCTTGCCAATTGGGTGTATCCAATTTGACATGTAATTTGTGTGGGGCTAAGACACTGGAACTGAGGTCTGTTTAGCAGGCCTCAGTGCACTCTCAGAGTTGGAAAACCAGCAGCATAAGTCCAGAAATGCGGGGGTGAACATTCAAAAAGAGCCATTTACTTATCAAGCTCAAAGGGCCTACCTTCTCAAGGGCATCCAGCTACAGCCACAAGTCCAAATCCTGTCTGTCTCCAAATTGCAAGTCATCTATTAGGACTAGCTATGCTGTCCAGTAATAGACGCAACGGTTGGGCATTCCCTGGACCCCTCTGTATGAAAACAAAGGGTCTTTCTCGTGAATACTCTAGAGAGTCTACTTGCCCACATTTATTTTGTGATCATTGATGTAGGTCTGATAAGAGAATAGAAGATTAAAATGGTAATTCTGTAACACGTACAGGAAATGTGGCAACATGGTCATTTTATAGAGGGCTATGCTGCCCATCATGGAAACGGGTAATGAGGACCACCTTTCCAAATCCCAATGATTGCATTGCATTATTACAGCAATGTTTAAGTCTCAAGCACTCTGTTGGTCTCAGGCTACGATGATACACAAGTATTTTAAATGGTCTTCAGCCATTTGAAGTTGGGTATGCACAGGACGCTGTGGCTGAGTGCTGCGTATTTACATATAAGTGGACTTATTCTAATTCTCTGTTAACTCAGAGGTGTCTCCATGGAGGTTTAGCATCTTTGTCAGCTGCTTTAATTTGTTCTCTAGGTGCTGGATGAAAAGAAACATGTCGTCCACATATAGGGACACTCTGTCCTCCAACGCATTTGGCAAGAGAAACCCTTCTGTCTGTGTATCTCTCCTAATCCATCCAATAAGGGGTTAGATGGATAGAGGAAACAGGAGAGGAGAGAGAAGGCAGTCTTGTGGATGCTTCACTCAACGGGGAACAGGGATAACTCAACCCCATTTACTCTAACCTGTGGCTGAGGGGCATCATAGAGAGCTGCAACAAATGCAAGAATGGAGGGCTTGTGTTAATTTTCAGAAGGATTGTGGTTAGGAAGGGCCTTTGGACCGTGTCAAAAGCTTTTTTTTAATCTATAGGAACCAGTACTATAAGAACCTGTAGGTCGGCAGCCCTGGCCAAAGCCACCTGGACATGACACAAGCAGTGCCTCGTGCTCCTGCCTGGAATAAAGCACTTTGGTCATCTGGGGCCAATGTAAGTGTCACACCAGCTAGCTAGGAGGCCAGCCGTTTTGCAAGGTTTTTGGTTTCTACATTGATTAATGAGATGGGTTTATATGAGGCACATTTATCTGGTGACTTTTTGGGGTTTAAAATGGTGGTTATCGCCATGCCAAGTAGCTTCTCTAGGAGGGAAATGCTTTGCCTAATATCCTCAAATAGGACTAGTAAATGTGGTGTTAGTAGAAACGAGCATTTGAATATTTCCAAAAATCGAGGTGTGTTTTTGATATGTATCTCAACAGTAATCTGTAAATATTGCTGCAGTAGCTAAAGAATATGAGACCCTGGGACTTTTGAATTGAGAGAACAAATCTGGACCAGTAACCCTATGTGCTAACCAGTAAATAAGCTTGCCTGTGTTATTGCCCATCCTCCTTATTGGGAGATTGTTAATGCCAACCTGCCAGTGTCCATACGTTTTTGCTTTAGCACAAGGGGGAGCTACTCAAGCTGCCTGTGCGCTGCCTCCGTTTACTCCCTCGGCAGATGCTTTTGGAGCGCCAGGATTTGTTCCTCTGTCCCTTTCTCTTCCCTGGACATAGAAGAATGCCCATCGCTAGATCACTGCCTTGAAGGCCTCCCACAGGGGTACCAAGGGTACTACTGAGGATTCATTCAGCTTAAAGGAATCCTTGATGTAATTGCACAGAAAATCAGCAAATACATTGTCCTTTAGCCACCATGCATTGAGGCACCAAGGGTCCCACGAGTCATGCTGAGGTCCGTGAGGTAGTACCCCCACAGGGGCGTGATCAAACAACCCTCTGGGCAATATGCAGGCATCCACGGTGGGGATGAGGTTAGTGGCTGGGACAAATAGGTAATCAAGGTGGAACAAGCATCGATAGGGGACTGAATATTATATGAATTGTTTCTCCCTCAGGTTCCATTTTCTCCATGAGTCACCTACCCCAAGGAGGTCACCCATTTAACAAGGGGTGCCATTCTGGCTGGGGAGGGAGTGTCCATATAGAGTCATATTTATGACAGCATTGAAATCCCTTCCCACCAAGGTCATCCCTATCAGGGTGTGGCGTAGGACACTAGAGACTGCTTGAAACATGGTATTAACAAGAATAGGCGGAACATAAGCACTAAGATAGACCATTGCGTCCCTTTCGGCTTCTCCATTATAGCTACAGGCATACCGAAATCATCTGTATGTACCCTGGAGACAACTTAAGGGAAGGACATGTGTATTAGGATCAGCCTTCCTGGAAGCCTCTAGTAAACCATGCTTGATAAACTCGATTATGCCCATGTTTCTTAAAACTGTATAACTGGGGCCAGAAGCTGCATCTCTTGCAATACAAGGAATCCCGGAGTATGGTATTGGCAACAACATGTCCGGTGGAGGTCTTTGACTGTGTCTTCCAGAGCCACAATATGACTCTCAGCTTCGGCCTGATGTGTTGAGTAGATTCTGTCTAAGAGGGGTTATGTATGCACCAACTGCATCTATTTTGGTTTTGAGTGCATTCCTGCAAGATTGGATGGCTTGGAATTGATGATTAAAATAGAGTCATTGCCCTTGAAGAGGTCTTTGTGCCCTGTCTTGTTCAGACTAGCGAACTGCGCATTTCCCATATTAGTGAGGACATTGTTGAATTAGTCCAGCTTCCCTTACTTATGAAGAGCCTTATCCTTTTGCTTGTCAGGAGCGGGGATCTTGCATTGCCTCTTGTCGCCCTGAGATGGCCCCTTTTGTGGCAGATAAGGGTTCAAGATTCTCCTGGCCCACCTGTCCCCAATTTACAGGCAGCACTAACAGTCAGACATGTCCAGGAGCTATCCAGGCCTCTCAAGTCAGTAGTGTCTCCACTGCTTGAATGTTGAGTCACTGATGGTTATCATAATCTGTGCACCTCTTCATCAGACGCATGCCATCGAGGGCGGTCAGTGCAAGTTCAGGGTCACCAAATTCACAAGTCCAACGGTCTGTCCTGTGGTTTTGGGGTAGACGCAGTGGAAAACTCTCATCTGCACTTCACCACCACTCTACTTCTTGGTTACATTGCTGCCTCATAGGTTTCTTGAGCCAGTCTTCTTGTGCCTTCAGGATCGCATTTATGGAAGCCTGGGTACTTTTAGGGTTATTTGTATTATTGCATTGTGGGCTGTACAGCACCGTACCCTGGCTTCTAAATGCAACAGTTAGTGACTGTGTCATGATATCAGTGGTTGCTTTAAGGTGGGGTAGCAGGGCTTTCAGATTGGGCCACACCAAGCACAGTATCTCCCACCTGACTATTCTGGTATTTTTGAATGCCCTGCGCTGGCGAATCAGGCACTCATTGAGCCCCAAAGCCTCTGTCTCCTTAGGCCATGAACAACCTACCCTTGCAGCTCTGCCCCTTCCCATCATTTCCAGATTTCCAGAAAGCACTGAAGACCTTTTCAACTGGGGTTTAGCACTCTGCACTTCACAAATTGACTGATTGATTGATTGTACTGATGCAAGAATACCACACCTAGTAATTACCGAACCTAGTAGGATCAGTAAATCTGGGTGCAGTATTACTGCACTACTTTACCAGGCAATTTGTAACGTGGGCCAAACAGTTTTTTGTGTAGTGTTTTTTTTTTTTTTATGAAGGACCTTTATGTTAAGATATAGGATACAAATTAGGCCTGGTCGAAATTTCGGTCATGCTGTAATCTCACATAATTTCAGTAATTCTGAGTTATGCTTGTTTCCTGAAATTATACCACTTTGCATAATAATGTGTGGTTTATGGCAAAAATGTAGTGCAGCACACGGGAACATGAACAACCAGAACATGAATGCTTCCTATTTGTAGAGCGGGTGTGTTTTTATTCATTTTTAGAGCTGCTTACACCTTTGTTTCCAAAATGCCTTTGGGGACACCTTTCACGCCAATATATAGTGCCAAGTGCCTGGTTTGCGTTTCAAGTAATTATGTGTAATGTTTCAAAAATTGTGCACAGTTAACAAAATCCAAGTGTGCAAATTTTGCACACTCTAGTGCAAATCCAACATAAGCTTTCACAAAATTCTCCTTGTTTATGTGAATGCGACAAAGCAAAAAATTTTGCAACCTTCGAAATTGCAGAGTTTTCCTTAAAACTTTGTAAAGGTTGAAAAAACGTCACGCTTCTAATCTGAAGATCCTCACCCTGTCTTTTGAACGGAGTCAGTGTTAGAGGCGCTCCGGTCCAAAAGTCAGCCATAAGGCGAAGGTACCCACTTGCGCCACGAGGGCAGGACGCCTGCCTTAAAGAAGCCTGTGCATTTTTAATAAACCTGTGTACATGCACCTGCCAGAGGCCGGACAGTAATCTTTAATAATACTCCCAGTTTATTTTTTTAACTGGGAAAGGATATGAACTGGATGAATTTTGAGAGGAAATATAGATTATGCAATGTTGTCCAAAGATCTCTTCATCTCAACAAAAGATGTAAAATGACTTGCTTTATTTGGTATTTTACAGACTACCGATGGTTACCTTTCAGAAGAAAATGACTATTTGGTATTTGTAATTAATTATCATGCTCACCTCTAATGGTTGTCTTGTGGGTGAAAAGAAAAGAGCGTTTTGATGCTTAAGATATCAGTTTATACTCACAGAAGGGTCTCTCTGTGCCAACCTGGCTGGTGTAAGGGGCTGCTCTATTTGGCAAACGGTATCTTTCAGTGGTCATTGAAGTCACTTCTCTTGGCGTACAAGTGTCTTTCTGTGTGAGGCTGAGGTCCCTCGCCTGCTGTTAATGTGAGGCACCTCTAGTGTTATCTGTGTCTCTGGTCTTCGAGATGCACGATGCACCACTTTTGATGTCAGTCTATGGTTTTGTGGTATGTGAGAGGGCCCTTTCTCTGTTGCTCTCACTGTATAGGCTTGGTTTGTTGGTCAGTGAGAGGTCCCTCCGTTGTTCAGCATTGGCGTTTCTATGGTCTGTGAGAGGCCTCTGTCTCTGAGTCAGTCTATATGCCACCAGTGGGAGCGAGTTCCTTTTTCCTCCTGTCAATGTATATTTTCCTTTTTTATGTTTCTATGGTAAGTGGGAAGCCCCTCTCTTGCCAGCGCTTTTCCGTTCTCACTGAGAGACCAGTTACCTTCCGTTATGTACATGTCTGAAAGGCACCTTTACAACTAGCTTTTTCCGTTTCTAAGCCCATCACCTCGGTGACCGGCCCTACCCACCTCTTGCTGTCAGTTTATATGTCTCTCTGGCCTGTGAGAGGCCCCTCTTGCTGATAGTGTAAATGTCTCTATGGTCTGTGAGAGGGCCGTCTCTCTCTCTTGCTGTATGGTACTATGGTCTACCTCTGAGAGGCGTTGAGGCACTTCCCATGTCCGGAGTTAGTGATTACTCCAGTGGTTATTGTTCTTTTTTTTAGATTCTTTTTTTTGCATTCAAGGAAACCATTCCATGTGTTTCCCCAGTTTCTTTGTGGTAGATTAATTTAATGGAACTTAGTTGTGATCATTACTGAGGGGCTGGGAGAGGATGTGAGTTCATGCATTTGATTGGTGGGATTGATAGATAAACGAGTGTCTCATTTACGAGATTTTGCCGCAGGGCTGCGCAACCCTGCATCAAAAGGAAAGGGCAGGAATGCACTGTATTAATGAAATATGGCGCATTCCTGTCCCTTCTTTCTGCGCCTGGGCACAAATTGGTGCCTAGCATCAACGCAGCACCCTTGCACCATGGTGCAAGGTCATCTGTGTTGTTGATACAAATGTTTTGTGCAGGAAGGGTCACCTTCCTGTACATTAACAATCAATGGAGGCGTTTTCCTCTTTCTATATGTGGTGCAGAAGGCAGCATATATAGAAAGAGGAAAAAGCAAGGAGAAATAAAGTTATTTCTCATAGTTATGCCTCATCTGGGGAGGTGCACACTTTTTAGGCATTCCCAGGTTTACAGATTCTTGCAAATCTGGACTGCGTCAAAACCCTTCGGTGTTTCGTGGGAAAACCCACTGCAACGCCCATTGAATGCCTGCTTGACGTACAGTAAGGCAATGCAGAGCTTTGCGCTGCTTTGACTTACTGGAAATATCTGTGAGGCCATACAAAGACACCCAGGTTGGCTGTGTCGCCTCATAGATATGATTGAGAGGCTTGTGCCACCGAAGTGACGCTCCAGCGGTGCAGGCCGCTTGTAAATCGGCAGCGCAGGCTGCTTGTAAATGAGGCCCTTGATGAGGAGATTAGCTATTGTTGGGCTGCTGGATATGACTTTCAAAGAAGAAGGTTGTGATCTTTGAAATTAAGTGTGGCCAATTTGCAGAAATAAAATAACAGAGGTTATAGAAAACATGCAAGTGACTTAAAGTAGACCGCTCACAAAGAGAAAGAATGCAAAGTTTGGAAAGGAAGGAGAGCATAATTCAAAAGAAAATGAGAGGCAATAGTCCGACAGTTTGTCAAGATCAGTTTTTCATGTCTGGTTTTATGAATATGGAGGAGGCGTTTTGAGGTGGCATTCAATCTAAGAATGCAAAACTACAAAGACACATTATTTGCATAAGAGATAGTGCTATATTATGTACTTTTGACAGACACTAAAATCAGACGAACAGTAAAAATTAAATATCTCCCACTTTGAACCATACATCTAATCACACAGAGCACAAGAAGCGAGCAAACATGACCCTCTCAAGAGCAGTTCCTGCAACCATTTCATTAATCTGTCCATTTATTCTTTCTCCATTTGTTTATTTCCACCTATTCATCCCTTCAACCTTTCTTCACCATCCCTTCAACTTTCCATCAACCCACTGATTCATCCATGCTTTCTTCCATCCTCAAGTCCAGCCATGTATCCTTTTACACGTTTTTATATACATCCATCCTTTCACTTATCCACCCATGAACATATAGAGAAATCAATCCATCCATCCTTTCACTTTCACTCAGCCTTTCAGTCTTCCCCATCTGACTATTCTTCCATCTGTCCCTTCATTTGCCTTTCATCTTATCAGCCCTTTCACTCTTCCGTCCTTTCACCTATTCTTCCTTTCACATTTTCATCACTGCTAAAGTGAGGGGTTCAATAGTTCACTGGCAGGGAAGTAAAAGGGTTGTTTATAGTTCCTTGAGTGCAAAACTAGGATTAAAGGTTCTGCATTGTAGGATCTTCACTGATTGTAATGAATGTAGAATAGAACGGTAACCTTATCTACAGCTTGTCTCTAAGTCGAAATGGCCACTGAATAAAGATCTGTGAAATACCAGCTCAACTTTATTCAGAGAGGTTTTTGAGAGCAGCCTGTCATACTATTGGATCCAACTTGGAGACTGAATCAAGGCAATAATGCCTGGTAAAACTATGAATAGAAGTCCACGTAGCTGCTTCACAAACATTCGATATGAGGACGTCTCTTAACCAAGCAACAGCTGCTGCAATTCTTGTTGAAGACTTTGTGGCAACCTTGTCCCTCCTCCAGAAGCAACAGCGTGTATGTAAGTGCCAGTTTTGCACTGTTGATTTACAACCAAGCACTCTGCACCTTTGGATGCAGTGCATGAGTAACAGATTGGGAACCATATCAGTTTGCAACATCCAACCTGGAACCTCATTAACACCTGGAAGATGGCTACATAGAGCGGAAGGATACCAAGGAGGTGAGGAATCTGTGATTAGATTGAGTATCCACAAAAAAATCTTCTTTGGATGAATATATCTAACTTCAAATTGCTCACATTGCCTTTTGAATAAATACCAAAGCAATACCTCCCAGATGGTGAAGGGGTCTGAGGAAAGGACTTCACAACAGGAGGCCATGTAGGACAGAGTGGGACAATGGCTCTCACTGCCCACCTGAGCATCAAGTAGTAATACCTGCTGAGGTTGAGGTACGGATACCCATGTGGCCACCTGGCAGATGTCAGACCCAGGAAGCGCCCCCTTCCACAGCTTTGTGGGCCTTAGCTTTGGAAGAATGAGCCTGAACTTCCTTGGGAAGTTCCTTCATGGCCAAGGCATAGCAGATGTTTATGCGAAGAACAATCTACCCCTTCCTAGCACCAAAGAAAAACAACTAAGAGTTGGCCATCCATTCTGGACTCTTAAGTTCAATCAATATAATAAAAAGAGCTGTCTTGGGGTCAAGATTCATGGATAGATCTTGTGCAGCTAACAACAAGACAAAGAGACAAATACAAGAAGGTGTATCCTGCAATTAATCAATCAGACGGTGTGGACAGCAGGACGCACACTTAGCCCAAAGTCCAGAATAGATCAACTTTGTGGACTGAATGCAAACAGCCAAGATGACATACACTATTTCAATGGGCAGATTGAATGTGCTGTGCTTTAATCTCAATGCGTGAAAGTGTAGGTTGTGGAGGTGCGAGTGCAGAACCCTGTTGTGTTGTTGGGAAAGCAGTTCCTTCGGAAGAGGTAGACGAAGTAGGGACACACTCAGATTCAGCAGGCTGGAGTACAAGACCCTCTGGGCCCAGTCTGGAGGTATTAGGACAAGTTAAGTATCGTCCCTCCTGACTTTAGAAGTGTCAGGAATGCATAAAAGAGACTCCAGTGGCACTGTAGGTAAAACAAATGTTCCAGGGAACCTTGAGGGAGAAACTCTAGAGTGCAAAAGGCTTTAAGTGTATAGATAAAATGTCCATGGTATTTGAGATCCCACCTCTCTTGCTGTCAGTGTACATGTTTCTGTGAGAGGCCCCCATTGTGACAGCATGAATGTTTTTGTTGTCAATAAGCAGCCCTGCTCCTCCTATTTGTGTACATGTCTGAAAAGATCCATTAAGATGCTTCTTTTCTGAGCTCTTCTCCATGCTGGTGTGGCCTCCGCTGTATCTCTCTCTTGCTCTCAGTGTATATCTCTGCATGACACTCAGGGGGTCATTCCGACCCCGGCGGGCGGCGGGCGCCGCCCGCCGGGCGGAAACCGCCCAAACACCGCACCGCGGTCAAATGACCGCGGCGGTGATCACAACTTTCCCGCTGGGCCGGCGGGCGATCTCAAGCAGATCGCCCGCCGGCCCAGCGGGAAAGCCCCAGCAAAGATGAAGCCGGCTCCGAATGGAGCCGGCGGATTTGCTGGGGTGCGACGGCTGCAGTGGCACCCGTCGCGATTTTCAGTGTCTGCTTTGTAGACACTTAAAATCTTAATGGGGCCCTGTTAGGGGGCCCCTGCAGTGCCCATGCCGTGCAGTGGCATGGGCACTGCAGGGGCCCCCAGGGGCCACACGACAACCGTTCCTGCCAGCCTCTTCCTGGCAGTGTAAACCGCCAGGAACAGGCTGGCGGGAAGGGGGTCGGAATCCCCATGGCGGCGCTGCATGCAGCGCCGCCATGGAGGATTCCCTGGGGCAGGGGAAAACCGGCAGGAAACCGCTGGTTCCCCTTTTCTGACCGCGGCTTTACCGCCGTGGTCAGAATTGCCCCGGAAGCTCCGCCAGCCTGTTGGCGGTGCTTCCTCTGCCCTGGCGGTTACAAACCGCCAGGGTCAGAATGAGGGCCTCAGTCTCTTGGCTTGTATATTTAATCCAGCAGCAAGTTTCCACTGCTTGCAGTATGACAATCTCACATTACTTATCCAGGATGACCTACTGTACAGTCAACATGGTGGGCAACCACAGCCTTAAACAAGATGTAGAGAGTGTGACACTGACTCTCTGGCGGCGCATATGGTATAACGTTACCGAAAGGGTCACCAGATAATAAATGGGTACTTTATCATACATATGACCTACCATTCGCATTTTTTTCAGGATGGTATGAGGAGAGTAGAACATTGCCCACCGGGCAATGGTGTTTTTCCTCCATGCACCTGGCTCTCCCAACCTCTGCTCCCTGGCTGCCCAAGCTGGAAAGAGACCTTCCTAATCTAAAATATTATTCTTGGATTGACCTCAGGGAATAACTACTGAAGGCACATGCCCTAGTTACAACCCACCAGGATAGGTGATTTATATGGTCCTGGAGGTCAATCCAAAAATAATTGAGCATTTATACCAGTGGCCGGTACTTAGATCATTGCATACCCTAGGCCTGCTGTCTCGGTCCTGGGTGGAATCCATTTCCTAACAGATCTGAATGGGCCATATGGAACACTTTCCCTGGAGGCTGGTAAATCACTGCATTCCCTTGACTTGCTCCTCTCTCACTCCTAACTGGAGCTATGGAATTGGTATCTTGATGCATGGTAAGCAGCCAGTGCCCTGTGCAGCTCCACTGTTTGCTTCTGAAAAGACAAGACAAACCATCTAGCTTCACTTGTGGGCAGTGTATGATATGGGTTGCTCCTCTGTTGCTGCTGAGTGGACACCTCAGAGCTATTATCCAGGGCATACTGTTGGGACAGAAAAGTCCCCTGCATGCTGAGAGACATGTACTCCTGTCTGGAAGGCCCAACTGTGTTTGTTGTCTGGATCCCTAATGCTGATTTTTTGTCATAGACGAACAGGGATCACGTGTGTGCGATGACATAGGCCTGTCTCATGGACTGAGGTCTTGTTGGACTGGGAGGAGCACCCAAAGCGCTACCCTTATAGTGGTGGTAGGCTGCTGCTTTCACCAGGAGTTAAACAGCACAAGCGCAGTGGTGGCGGCATACCATGTAGTGATCAGTAGTAGTGAACAGGTCCTTTTTACCCTGTGTCACTGGAATGAGGCCTACAAGCTCGCTCACCTTTTTAAAAGTTCTGCTGCTGTGTGCTTAACTCACCCCTGGCCTACATCAAGTTGATGTGGAAGTGCATGCATGATGGAATAATATGCTGGATGCATGTGCTCTTGCAAGAAATATAAAACATGAAAGGGGGAAGTGTGGTACAGTGCGCACATGGTGAATGTGTATGCTGGCAGTGTGTGATTTTAAAGTAAGACAGTTTGGTACAGTACAGAGAGATTGCAGTACTGCACAGTGTGCACAGACTGAGTGCATGTGTTGCATGTGGGTGTGCCGATGGTAGCATAAGACATGAGGATAACAGTGCTGGTCAGTGAGTTTGCAGTAGAATCTGATGTACACTGAGTGCAGGAGTATCTGCACTGGTACATTACAATTTTGGGAAGCCCAGGCCTGCCTGGTGAAAACATGAGGAGTAGCGGAATCCCCTCAGACAGATTTGTGTATTGCTGCATCCCTGTAGGCTGGATGGGACAAGCACTAGAGGCTCTCCCTGTGCATTTCAAAGGGTACTTTGATTCAGTGACAGATCACAAGGAAGGGGCCTGGACACATCTCAGGAAGAGGGAGATGGGACTGATAAGGGAATCATAAAGAGTACAGCTGACAGCCTTGGATTAACCTTTTGATGTACATATATATGTGGCTGACATCCAGGTGTGAACTCTGGTCACTCTCATGAATCTTGTAGGGTAATCAGCCTTAGAGTCCTGCCTGCTGTGACAGACATCCTACAGGAGGAAGAAGAAAGTGGAAATATGTCCATTTCAAAGAAGCAGAACCCCAAAATAAAACTTCAGAGGCCAGAAACTAGATCACATCTTGTGTCTGGAAAAGGACTATAAGTAGGGGAGTCTGAGACCCCAAAACATTATCATCTGCAGAGCAACCAGGCGAGATGTGTGAGGAGGAGAAGCTCTGCAAGACTTTTTCCTATGACCAGGATGAGCGGCCCAAGCCTCCTAGTCACCCTGCTAGGTGAGAGGACATCACCTAGGGGAGCCAAGATCATGTGCAATAGAGTCTGGAGCACCAGTGCCTCCCTGCTCGCCAAAACCGGTGTGCCAGTAGGGAACAGGAGAGAGCTGGAGGGAGTGAGGTCAAGAAGGAAGCCTTGATGCGAGGAGTCCCTGCATGAGGTGTGAGGAATCCATTCTGGCCCTGATCAGGCTGTAGCCAGTGTGCTGAACTGAGTCGGCCAACCAATATGCCAGACGGGCCACCATGAACTAAACTTGGGGGACTGGCTGGAGAAACCCGCTCCCCACACTGATCAGGCAGTTGCCCGTGTGACAGAGTGAACTGTCGACCCTGTATGCCAGGTGGATGCTCCGTAGAGTGAATCAAGGAGTATGGCATGAGAAACCCATCCCCAAACGTATGCTAAGTGAGCCCACCATGGATGCCAACTTCCGGCCAGCATGACCGTACATGTGAGAACCGAAGTGGCAATCCCGTATTCCAGGAGGGGCCACCAGAGATGCTGAGTTTAAGGCGTCCAAGCTGATTCCCAGTACTGAGATACTGTTGTGAGGAAAGTGGGACCCAACCACATTCTGTGGAATGCACCCAGGGAGGGAGCCACAGGACATCTCTGGAGCCCCATTGGAGCAAGCAGACCCCTCCTCATCCCCGCTGAGGGAAAAGTGGCTTACAGCGTGACTGCTGGAGCAACCTTGGCTGTCTGAATCTGCAGGTAGCATGACTTGAGAGAGAAAGCCGGAGCCTGCCAGGTGCTGCTGTGTGTGATCTTGCACAGCCCGACTTTGCTGATTCAGAACAGGACCACGCTGTGCTAGGTTCCTTACCGGTGGAGCAGGTAAGCCAAGAACTGGGTCTTTGGGGCCCCGGGGGACATACTGCCTTTGGTGGTTCAAACCCCTAGAGTCCGAGGGAAGAACTCTTGAGTACGGCCTACTAGTTTACATTCCCTTGGGTTTGTTTATCAGTGAATAGGGAATAAGACCACACCCAGAGGTGGGAGAACAGGGAGTGGCCTGACAACTCCTAGAGCCCGACCTCAAGGGAATTGTGTTATTGCTTTTTGAATGTCATTATTATTGGCATGTGTAGAGTTAGAATTAAACTACTTCTTTTTATATAAAAACAAGTATTTGACTGAATATTGATTTCTTGTTGCGCTGCTCTCATGTTGAGTTTTGGGCTGTGTTCACTAATCTTTATCTGAGCTTCCCCTGAAGGAGCCTTGCCTGCTCAGACTGTGCTACCCAAGTGAGAGTCAGGTGCCGAAGGGGGTGCTTGACCCAGTTGAGCAGGATCCATAGTAAGGTGGGCCTCGGGCATCAGGAGTAAAAGGCCTGAGCCACCTCAGTTGGGCCCAGTAGCTCCTGCATGCTCCATGGCTTGTGGACAGGGTTATAACACATACCCATGACCCCTTCTCAGGTCAACATAACAAGCAAATCTATTTCTGTGATTCTAGGAATGCCCTAACAGATGATGTCCTAAATTCAGAAAAATCTTCGTCATTCCTTGTACAAGCTGAATACTCGGCCATAGTGTCATGGTTTGTACCCTACCGCATTTGTCTTGTTCTGCCCCATTTGTATATAGTCTTGGTTTGTGACTGGCATTCTGGCTGTTGCAACCCGTTCATGCAGGCACCTTTTTGACCCTCTGTGTTTAGGTGTCGATGGTCGGTGAGAGGGCCATCTCTTGCTGTCAGTGTTTGCTTCTACCTTAGAGGTGTGTGTTTGTTTGAAGGACCCCTCGCTTGCTGTCAGCATACATCATTTTTGATATGCTATTAGCGTGTATGTTTCTGGTTAGCGAGAGGCCCCGCTCCTCCTACCGGTCTCCATGTCTGAAAGGCACCTTTAAGAGGGGATATTTATTTCCTAAGCTCCTGCTTTCCCCCGGACTCGCAGGCGCTGGCAGGCAGCTCTGAGCTCTGACTCAGCCCATTGGTCTCAGGCTGCGCATTGTCTGCGCGAAGAAAGGGCCGAGGAGAAAAGGCGCACTGCTTGAATGCAGGGGGCAGAGGCCGTGTGCTCAATTTAAAACCAGGTAATTGTCCCCCAGGCTGTGAGGGCCTGAAATCAGACAATGCCTGTTTTTTTTCTTAACAGTCTTGTTGTGCCAGGAGATGCGGGACTTCCAGAGAATTTGCTAAGACTGCCGCCTGGTAACGAAATGCGGAAAAGCTGGTGTTTTGGGAGGGGTGGCTGGGGCAGTCGGGGTTTGATAAATATGTGCACCTGAAAGTGTGTGTGACTCAGCAGATGGGGAAGGGGCTTACATTTCGTCTCCAGCCACCCCTTGTCTGTGTAGAACCCAAAAATGTACAAAACGAGGCACGCGGTATTAAACACCAAAGTGTCAAAACTGTCACCGGGTGGTGGCATGAGGTTGATCACAGCGCGGGAGATGCCAAGCGGTACTTCCTGCGGCCGCACATATATGTCAAATGTCTTGTGGAGTAAAACTGCAGCATCCAGCCAAAGACAGTGACCCAAACTGATAGCAGTCGTGATCAACATAGGGATATCTCGATTACAGAATCATCTCACTCGGGAAACCAAACATGGCAGCGAAAAAAAAAAAAAAACGAAATTATGGTTCAAGTCAAAGAAGTATTAGTTCTGAGAGAATATTCAGACCCTAACTGAGACTGTTCAAAGAATTCGAATGTGATATGAATCAGAAGAAAACCAGAGGTGCCTTGGGTGCATTAGACGAGACAGATAAGTCAAAATCACAAGGACTGTTCAACTTGCTGCCTGGAAATTGGAAGCCATTGGAAATCCAAAAGGAGTCCATCTGTAGCATAATGAAGGCACAGAGAAGAGCGCCTGTAGCCAGTTAGGCATTTGGAAGGGCGAACATGAGCCCAACAGAGACACTACCACTACAGAACCCAAAAACATAGGGCCGAATCTAGAGTTCTGTGGACGAGTTACGCCCTCACGAATGTGATGGATATCCTGTCTGCCGTATTACAAGTACCATTGGATATATTGCACGTGTAATATAAGACATGGGGCATCCGTCACATTTGTGATGGAGCCCATCTGCCAAACTCTAAATCAGGGCCATTTTCGGGCAAGTGCAAAAGTAAATTGAGCCTCAAGGACAAGGTTTAGTTGTGTTGTCACACATGCCCGAAAATGTAATGATCTAGGAGACACTAACTCTGCTGAATATGTACCCAAATGCTCCAACTCAAAAGTCGTGCTTATTTTCATCATCAAATGTGTGCCAGGTTATAACCCCATTTAAAGACACTAACCAAAGATGCCCCTCTCAAGTCTAGGTTTGTACCAAAGTAAAACTGAACTTAAAGAAGCTAACCCTTTGAAACATGAATATACACAAAATTTAAAAAATCTGGTTGATTTGCCATCATCACATGTATGGGAATACAAACCAAGAAGGCACAAATCCCCCATGAGTTGGACTCAACAATGAATGTTGTTACTATAGCCACGTCTCCAAATTAAGACAAACTTGGCAACACTGACTCTGCTGAACATGTAACCATTACACCTCAAGTCCAATTGTGATTTATGTCCATCATCACATGTGTGCTAAAGTGTAACCCAACTTAGAAACATTAATCAGAGATGAACCCACAAGGAACTAAGTTAATTCTGTCATCACGTGTGCTAAGCTATTACTCAACTGTAAGACAGTAACAAAAAATGCCCCAGCTAACTCAAAAAAACAAAACTCAGGAGCTATGATTGTCCTTGGCATAATGTGTGCTTATTTGGAGACAATAACCAAAGATGTCCCAGCTAAACAAAAAACACCATCTCTCACCATTATCAAACACATATTATACTGTAACCTCCGCTTGGACATACAAGCCACCATGCCCCAAGCCATGTCCAAGAATCTGGTTTTTCCCATGATCATACAAGCACAGAATCTCACCTGAATTTGAAAATTAATTATGTAGAGCATGCACATTCCCCAACTCTAGACATACTCATTTCTGTCATCACATGTGCAAAAAAGTCTCATGTGAACTCTAATCTGCTGAAAGCAGCTCAGTCTGACCCAACTGAAGAACACAGTTGACTCCATGTCCACATTTGGAGACACTCACTCATGTTGGGGGTAGTGCAGAATATCACCCCGACAATTCTCAATCGTAGAAGAGTTTGCTCTCATCATTACACATAGAAAAACCTACTCCACCTGAAAGCAGTACTTGGACTGTATGTGACCAACTCACAAAAGGAGTTTATTCCCATCATGACCTTTGCAAACAATTGCCCAACTTGAAAACGCTTACTCTGCTAAATATTAACTTGGGATAGCCCTCCTTAAATTAGGGTTTGTTCCTATGTCCACAAGTGTTCAAAAACTTGCTCAGCTTGGAGACACTGCCTTTGCTGAAGATGCGGCCAACATTTCACAACTCAAGAATGAGATTTGCTCCTATCTTCAAACATTGCTTAAACATACCTGCCCAAGATGGAGTCACTAAGTATATCATTTAGAGTTTGGTGGAGCGGAAACGACACCCTTTTACAATGGGACTCCTGCTTCACTAAATGTGTAGTTCCCTTGTCTCCTTTAGAAGTGGGAGAATTAGGAGGCTTCACCAGTGTAAATTCTTGACTTGGCAGCTTAACCACCACTAGATGCCAGGTCTTACTGTCAGTCACCCTGTCACTTGATTTCCCCACTTGGATCACCATGCAAAATATGGCGGTCTGAGAAACGGTCTGACATGAAGAGAGAAAACTCCCTGTGCATCGGGGTCATTTTTTTATTTTTGTCTTCAATAAACAAACTTCTACTTTAGGCAAAAATACAACGTAGAGACACTAACTCACCAGTATGTGGGAGATAAAGCTCCAAAGACCACTGCACATTCAATGGCAAAGGTGTTAAAATAATATTGCTGGATAAAGGAAAGCAATATTTCAGATGCAGAGATGCAGATCCTACTGGTCAAAGACTGACCACTGTTATTTGTGAGCAAAATGCATAATGCAAAACGATGACAACCTTGTGAAATTATATTGTAATTCCTGCAGTCCATTGGGTGACCATAGCAAAGGTAACAAGCATTGGAATAACCCAGTAGGGTTCTTCTTTGGGCCCTACTGGCTTTGCCAATAACTTTTAGTAATGCTGTACAGGATTGGAAAAACTATTTTTTGTCAATGTAGTTCAGCATCGGCAAAAACAAAAAAGAAAGTAAAAAAGGTATGACAACATGAACACTACTAGCAGCTGTGTCATTTCATAGGCATGTGCATGCATGGTGATGTAGGTGTGTGCATGACATTTTTTATTTATTGATTCAACAAGGGGAGGGGAGGTGGGGAAAATCAGTACACAAGGAAGAGAGCAACATAGGGGAAGGGGAGAAACACAGAAGGAAGAGAGCAACAAGGAGCGCAGGGCAGGTGAAAAGTACACACAAGAGATAGAGAACAGCACATGAGAAAGAGCAACACGGAGCCCACAGTGAGTATTTAGTGTGGGGGGGGGGGGGTATGCAAGGGAGTGAGCTGGAAAACACATGCATTATCAGTGAGTGCTCAAACAAAAAAGAAAAATGTGGTTTATAAAAAGTGAGCATTGGAAAAATACAAGTCAGCTAGAGAAAAGGACTGTAAAAAGGCTATGCTCCGGGGGAAAAACATAGGATGGACAAGCTGGCACAAGGAAAGGCATCAAAAAAAGAAGCAAGCAAATAAGAGGGAAAAGGAAAGCTAACAAGTGGTAAGCAATGGAGGGGTTGTAAGACCACTTTAAGGTCTTGGTAAGCCCACAATATGAATTTCTCAACCAGACAGAGTGCACCGTCTGGTAGGTACGACCTAAAAATTAACACAGGAAATATAGGAGTAATGTATATAGGAGGATTATACTCTTTGTGTTCCTGCTGCACCCAGTGCTTAATATGTAAATAAAAACGTCCTGGTGCCCAAAGCTCTCCTCTTAAACACGCAGCTATTGCAATTAGATGTGCGAGCAAGGAATACTGAGGGAGTGTAACCCTGAACCCATCTTGGGCCTCTTTAAATATTTAAAATTCAAAAAGTAAGTGCTGGTGCTCCCCACCGGAAACCACCTGTTCAACGTAAGCACCTGCTGCACCTTTGTATGCCCTCTACAGGCCCTCAGCCAATTCCATAGTGTGGCTGGACACTGGGTGTCACTGCTGCAGTATCTGCTCTCCCAAACCTCAAATGGTGTCATACTGTAACTGAGCACTGGAGGTCACTATTGCACCCGTTTCTCTGACCCATTCTAGGACCTCGACAAGTGTCATACAGTGATTAACACTGGTTGTTACAGTTAAACCAGTTGGTGTTTGGCCCCTCCAGGACCTCAATCAGTCCCATATAGTGTCTAGCAGCTCTGTGTCCCTGCTGCATCAGTGTCTGCTGTCCCCCTCAGCCAGTGGCACCTATGATTGGACATAGTGGCACCGCTGCTGTGGTGCCTATCCCTTTCAGAACTTCAGCCAGTGTGACACTGTGAATGGGCACTGGGTGTCACTGCTGCTCCAGTGTCGGCCCACTCGAGGACCGGCGGTAGTGCCATACTGTGACTGAACACAGGGTGGCAGTGCTGCACAAGTGTCTGCTCTCTAGGAGGCCTCAGCCATCCTCTGACTGGCCACAGCACCCCTGCTATTGTGTCCCTCAAAGTCAGAAGTTCAGCATTTACCTCTGTTCCTCCCCCTGTCTCTCCATGCCACTCTCCCTCTTACTCTCCCCATAATCTATCACCTGCTACTCCTCTCCCATTACCTCTCCAGTGTCTCGCCTCACCAGCCCCTTCCCTTTCTCAGCCGCCTTCCTCTTTACTTGCCTCGGATTCCCTTACCTTCATTAGCCGCCTGACACCGTGGGCAACGCATGTTATCGTAATTTTCCCACCAGGGATATCAGAGGTATTTTTTCATGCCCCTGAGCTTCATTAAAGTCAGATCGCTCAGATCGGAATACCTCGGCGGTGTCTTTCTATCGTCAGACCTTCACAGCCGCGTGGGCACAACAAAACCATTTTTCCTCCCCTTGAACATTATAAAACGTCTCGGAACTTGCCTCTTTTGACCTGAAAAAAATACATGCGCGGGGGGTGTTACCTTTAAAAAATGTTTGCTCTATTCATTTACCCCATAGAAGATTTGTGAAGCCACGCTCAGTGCCGTAATGCAAAACGATGGGTCTCCCGGCAGAATGTGAAGATGCGCTCTTAGTCTCCCATGTCTAATATTCATTGGTCTTGGGCTAAATGCCCCCCTGTTGGAGAGGCCCATAAAGAGTTGGGCCCCGCACGCTTGGACTGCAGGGTCCTGCTTTAGACCTCTGGTCACACCGGAAAGTAATTTCTCATGCGTCAGAGGTTGAATGAGTGACTTTACAGGCATGAGCAGTGCTTAATTTATAAATAAAAACGTGCCGGTGCACGCGGCTTAAACATAAGGCAGCTACATTTAAATCTGAGACCACGGAATACTGAGGTAAAGGAATCCTAAAGTCATCTCGGTCCTTTTCATTCCATTTACAGCCACTATCTGCCCCTTCAGCTCACTCTTGAAGCTTTCTGCTTTCTCCCGTTGAGGCGCTGTTTCGTTTTTCTCTTCCTCCGTCTTTCCCATGTGTGTCTTTTACTCGCAGTAAATGCGTGAGGCAGAACAATAAGTGCCGGCCCTCAGAAATAAGTGCCGGTGCTCCGCACCGTAAGCAACAGGCATACATTAAGCACTGCATGAGACAGTCACCGCGTCTGGTCAGGGTTTGGCATTGTCCTGTTATGTTGGCCGGACCGTGCTGGCCTTTCATTCACCTTGGCATTTCTTGGTGGGCTGCAGGTTAGAGGGCTTCTGTCAGCGCTGGACTGCCTGCCATTGCACCACCATGAACGCCCCATGGTCTCATTCTAGAAGCAGAGATAATAAATGAGAGTAACCACCGTGACCGGATTCTTTTTTCAAACCTGAACACTATTTATTATCCAGTCAACATTCATTCCCTCACTTCACTTGCGCACTACACCACACTAGCAGGGTTACATTTTCTAAGGGCACTGTGTACCACATAACATCCAAAGCTTTTAGCTAAATATTTATTTCATTTAATAAAAATCATCATGTTTCATTTTAGACTTGATAAAAAAACACAGAATCAGCATCTAGCTCAGGAAGGAATACTGAAACAGACTCATGCATTATGCTTTCGGAGTTATACATACCCAGCACTTATGTCACTGTGCAATCATTAGTTGATTATTCATATAAAATTGTACAGTGCTGATGGATTATCTCACTATTTATAATTGTCACTGTGTTTCGGTATCCAAAAATCACTTCTTGAAACCCCCGTCTTCAGGACATTTCTTCCCCATCTATATTGTTTAAAACATTTATCATGATCGTAATTGCAATTTCTCCTGTAATGATGAAGAAGCAACGCAATCCGAAAGTTTATATCATTCTCCCCAAAGGGTCCAACATTAAAGTAACTGTCAGTTTCCTTCCTATGAATCTGAGTAATTATATACCCGTAATTCTTTGGTAGACCTCAAAAGAGCCTCCTAGTCCCTGGATGGACGTAGTATGATGAGCAATAGGCACCTGGGGCCAGTCAGCCTCTCTCAACTAGCCAACCCGAGGATCTTTTGGAATATATTTTGTAAAATTTTGAAATACAAGGACTGCCCGGGTCATGTTCTCAGCCTCAGGTGCCTGTCGTCAGTTTCAACATCAATACTGCAAAAAAGTAGCCTCCTACAGTGTGGGGCTGGCTTGAGCAATTTTGCCAGGGCTGATTTTGGTTTCCAGTCTGGCCATGACTTTGCCCTGCTCTTTAAGAAGGTAATCTAGCCTATGTAAGAGCGGGTTCTGTTTAGACACGAGGGTGCCCTTGCTGGTTTTGGCTTCCTTAATGGAGAGGGTGACACACAAAGTAAGACGTGGGACAATAGGAAAATATCACTAAATACAGGGTTACATGCCTTGCGTAATTCCACTTAATCTTGCATATTTTTGCTGCGATTACATTTAATTCTGCTACAACAAATTCTGCGAGTTACGCCCACTCCTAATCTAAACACCGTTAAATCAGTGTGATGCATGATCCACTGTGCATAAACCATGGATAACTGTGGTTTGGCTATGAGCAGAGAATCCGGACTAGGCTGCTTTACCTGCTAGTGATCATGTCCCGTGTCATTTTTTCACTATTTGGTTTTATGGCCAACGTGGTACGTTAATGGCAAAACTCAATACATAGTGTTAAAGCTTGCATTGCTGTGTGGGGGGTTGGCGAAGCTTGCATTGCTGCTGTCTGTGTTTGACCTTTTCCGTGTGTCTGTGTGAAGGAAGCCTACGCTAACGTTGAATTTGCTATAACTGTTCTGAGAAGGGGAGGTGTCCAAGATGGCTGCATGATTGGACGCTTTTGCGCTGGAGCTCTAATCCTAATTGAGCCTCGCATCAAAGTATCCTGTACTGTTTTTCCCCGGGCACCCCCTGCGACTGCCCCAACCTGCTCTGTGTGCGGGGCACCTCTCATTGGGGCCTCTGTGGTGCCTGCTGCATCCATCTAGGACTCCCACAGATACCTCATGCGGACCGCGAGGAGACAGTGCCTGGCGGGCACACACCTTACACCTCTTGGGGACCGCACATGGGAGGTCCTGGGATCCAGTTGGTGCTTGGCGGCCAGGAGACTGCTACAACGCCCCTTGGGGGCCCATCCCCCTACCTGGGCGGCTGCACGTTCCATCGGGACAGCAGCCACAAACGCTGCCTCAGGATTCTTAGTGGGTGCGACTAACACAACGTCCACAAGCCCTAAGGAGCCCTGACCCTGGCCTAGTGGGTGGTGAATTTACTACTGGCAGCCCCTAAATCAGTATCAGTGCATTTAGGTTGGGCCGCGGGCCTGGGCGGGTGAGGTGGCAAAGACTTGGGTGGATTGCCCCCCCCCCATCACATTGACTTTCCTTGCACCCCACAGCGCTGGAAGATGAGGCTTACCTGCTGTAGCAGTGCCTATGAGGCATGTTGTTGCTGTTCTGTGAAGGTGCAGGTGACCCCCCTCCTTTGGAGACTGGCAGAGAGGCTTATACGAGGGGTCTGGGTGGACAGGTGAAGTCCCCCCACCTCCACCACCCCTCCTTTGAATTCGACTGGCATAACGCATGCTGTTGAGCAGGAGGGCTCAAATATTATCACTGAGTCCTTTGGTCCTTGGCACTCTGGGAGATACCCAGGCATGAGCTCTGGCGGCTGCACGGATTACCCTTAGGGCCCGTTGGCCTCTGCGCTGCTACATTGTCTGGGGTTGATGCCGGTGATCACAGGTGTTGGCGTGGTTGTGCTGAGTCTCTGGGCTACTGTCTCTACTGCTACAAGATCTTCGTCCTACCGTGCTGTCTGGACTTTCGCGGCATGCTCTTAGTAGATATCTCCTGATGCGCTTCCTCCACTACAAGGAGGCTAGGGTACCGCGTGGACTGTGCCCTCGCCACTGGTTCTTCGCGCCGGACCCCTTCCCCCCAGGATCCTGCTGTCAACAGGGCTGTGAACTCCCGAGGTTGGTGCTGCCCCCCACCCCTCTGGGCGCAGTGGGGTACATCCCGCTGATAGTGCTGGTGGGCAATTCCCCAGGGCATGGTCCATCCTAAGTTACCTAAACCTCTGACCCAGAAATCCATTATGGCTATGCTGGGAGCTGCACCGCCTCGCCCGGATCCCATTAAGCACTTGGAGACCACACTGGAGAAGTATACCAGCATGCTCGACAAAATCCTGCAAGCAATACAGGAATATAAGATGGCCATGGAGGCCCAACTTGGGACCATACAAGTTGAAACTTGCCTAATGCAGGCTGACAACACCAAGCTGAAGTGGGTGGATGAGGCAGAGTCCTCATTGGCCTCCCTCACACCTTCAATGAAAAACACACAGGAACAGCTGAAGGCTCTCCGGGTGGAGGTACAGGCACTTCAAGCATGAGCTGAGGATATGGAGGGATGCTCCTGCTGCAATAACACTTGTTTCATAGGTCTTTAAGAATGATCTGAGAACCTGAACACTGAATTATTCCTTAAAAACTGGCTGATGACCACAGTCCTAGTTAACAAGGTCCCGAAGTTATTTTCTGTTGAAAGGGCACACAGGGTTCCGGGATGCCCCTCCACACCGGGGGCCTCTCCGTCCCGATAATAGCACATTTACTCAACTTCCGAGATAGAGACCTGTTGCTGCAGCTCTTCAGGGCTAAGGGCCCTTGAGCATTTGATGGGACCATCATAGCCTATCCGGACTACACTGCGGAGGTCCAAAGAAGACACAATACCTTTGCTACAGTCAAGGCCCAGCTCCGCAACTTGAACTTATCCTACGCCTTGCTGTTCCTGGCCCGCCTGCATGTGGTAGACAAAAGAACAACATACTTTTTCACATTACCAGAGGAGGCCTGGCAATCGCTTTGCAATAAAGCGGTATCTGAACAATCGGAACGTCATGAGAACACCCAACTGGGCTGGACTGTGAGCAAATCTAAACGGCCTCATTGCTGCACATGCGGTACCGTGAACTACATCCGGACACTGATCTTGACTCCGAACCTGGCCTTCCTGGCTCGGATGCCTCTGACCTGGGTTCGCTGAATGCATCACCAGGCTCCCCTCGAAGGGAGCCCCTGGATTCTTGAGGCGCCATGGGAGGTGAGTCACAGATAATCTTACTGAATGAGGGGCACTGTCTGGCAGCCTTACTGCAGCAGCGGATGCTTTGTTGATGTCACAGAGTAGGAACAAGGGACTCTGTACTTATAAACAGCATATCTGTGTCCAGGGTGGTGGTTGGGTCTGCGGCCACCAGATGATGGATTCCACTTGGGCAGCCCCCGTCGGTTATTCTACACGGACATGCTTCTGTTACACACAAATGTTTTATATTGGTTATGTTGTTGGGGACGTTGTGGCATGAGGCCAGAAGGCGCTCAGGCCTGGGGAGGGGGAGATGTTTATTACACTTGTTTGATTGTTTAGAACCTTTAGCTGACTAGGCGGGTGGTGCGGCAGGTTGGGCCGGTGTGGGGGATGGGTGGAGGGGCACAAGGGATCCTAAAGATCTCAAACTGCATAATGTAGGACAGGGGCTGTCCCATATAGTACTTTGACTTGGAATGTTCAGGGTATGGCAACCCCTGCCAGGCAAAAAAGAATATACACCTATCTCTGACGCAGGTTTGTTCACTTTGCCTGCCTCCAAGAGACACATCTAACCACAGGGGTAGTCAACAAAGTTGGCAAATGATGGAGTGAACAAGTATTTGGTACGCGGAACTCTGCCTGTGCCCAGGCGGTTCTTGTTTGGGTCGCCCCAGAGGTACCTTTTGTGAAACACAGGCTACTGCTAGATAGCGACGTGCGCTATTTGATTCTGGAGAGGGCACCTGACGGGCTCCCATTCTATATGGCATATCTTTATGCACCTAATACATCCCAGGATGAGATTCTGGAGGCCCTTTCACCAGCTATGCTATTTGATCCTCAAGCCCTGGGGTTGTGGGGAGGCAACTTCAATTACATACATGATACTGACTTAGATCACTCTGTCCCCCTGTTCACAGGCACACAAGGTATACAGGCCACAAAACGGTTTCAGTGGTGGTCCCACTCCACTACCTTTTAAAACATTTGGCACCTAGGACATCTAGGAGGAGCAGAGTACTCCTACTATGCGCCAGGCCACCAGGTTCACATCAGGCTGGGCAATTTCTTCTGTAACACAGATTGTTAGCCCCTCATATGTAGCTCTGAATATATAGGAAGAACACTGTCCTACCACAACCCACTTAAAATCACATTCCAATGGGGAAGGCCAAGGGCAACTATCCTGAGTTGGCAGCTCCGCATGGAGGCGCTACAGGACAAGGCACTTAAGGACACAGTTGCTATGCACCTCACCTAGTACTTTGGGTATAATGCTGGTTGTCTGGATTCTAGAGGTCTTGAATAGGATGCACTAAAGGTGGTCATGAGGGGACATTGCATCAGCACGTCTTGGGGCAGTAAGATGACACTCACTCGAACTGTGGTAGACATAGAAACACATCTGAGGGTGCTTGAAATAGAAGCAGTGTTGCTACCCAAAGTCGGTCCCTGACTTACAGCTCTCCTTCGGAAATATCAGGACAAAGTAAAGCAACAGTGTGACCTTGATTACAAGACAGCACTGACCTGCCACCATCCTGACGGGGATAAACCTGAGCAAACACTGATGTGGCTAATACGATCTGAGGTCCCCAGGACCCTGGTTGGCGCCATACGAGACACCAAGGGTCAGGTGGTGGATGCAGGAGCTGACATTAATAAAGTGTTTACACAGTACTATGGGAGTCTGTATTCCCCTCCACAGGACCTGACTTTAGCACGTCTCCAAGACTACTTATGTGCGCTGTCACTCCCTGGTTGACCTCGATCCAACTGTAAGAATTGGAACAACCTCTAGAAATAGAGGAAATCCAGCTGGCTACCAGTCAAATGCCCTGCGGCACAACCCCGATCGCACTTGGGTTCCCTGTCTACTATTACTCTGCACATAGAGAAACCCTAGCTCCTCGCTTGTTAGCGGTCTACTAGGAAACACATGACTGGGCATTCTACCAGGGACTCTTCGTGAGGCCCTCCTAGTGGTGCTCCTGCAGCTAGACAATGACCCCCTCAAGGTAAGTTCTTACTGCACATTGTCAATGTTGACTATAAAATCCTAAGTAAGATCATTGCAGAGAAACCAGTTAGGGATGCTCTTTGTCCTTAGTCCACTCAGACCAATGTGGATTTGTGCTGAGCCAGGTGACACACTCCAACATTTGCCGTCCGTGCCACATTATGGATGAGGTATCCAGGGGGACTGACCTTCCGATGGCACTCACCCTGCATTTAGAAAAAACTTTGATACGCTGAGGTGGTCCTACTTGTTCCGGATGTTGAAGGCGATCCAGATGGGTCCTAACTTCCTTCAATGGATCAGGATTCTATATACTGCCCCACGAGCACGGGTCCGAGTGGGTTGTCAAATCTTTCACCCTTTGTCCATAGGCAGAGGAACCAGACAGGGATGCTCTTTGTCCCCGGTGCTCTTCGCATTGGCAATGGAGCTGCTGGCTATTTAGTTACATACCAGAGGCCCTACATGGGGTATCAAGGTAGGACTGAACTGGCACACTGTCTCATTGTGCGAGGATGATGTTTTAGTATAGTTACGTGATCATACTCACACATTACCGGCCCTTTACGACCTGCCTGATCTCTTTGGAGACATGACGGGCCTCAGGGTGAATTGGGGTAAATCCTGCATTTTCCCACTGCGATACATTGGGTCTGAACATCGTCTATCGCCGATAGCAGGGCGACTTTCCTGGAGTTTTGACACTTTTTGTTAGGTAGGGGTGAATGTTTATCATACGGATAAGGATCTGTTTGATGGTAATTATGGCAAGACCCTGACTTCACTTCAACAATCCATGCACTTTTGAATACTACTCCCCTTTCCCCCACGAGTTGGGGGTCAATAGCGAAGATGCTGGTCCTCCTGAGACTGTTATAATTTTTTGCTGCTTTGCCGTTCTTCCTCCCAGATCCTTCTTTGTGGTTCTAAGGAGTCTGGAATCCGATCCTGTCTGGGGCACTGCACAGAAGAGTTTCGCTTCCACTGCTACAGTGCCCTATGCAAGAAGGAGGCCTGGAGCTGTATTTTGCAGCGGCTCAACTGGGGATGAAGCTGAGGAAGGCACACTCATTTGTGTCGACTTAGGAGGCATGAATTTACTGGAATGGCTGCTCTCACCAGGGGGTCTGGCCAAAGTGATGGGCAGACTTCTAGGATTGGCCAAGTTGGTTTGGGCCCAATCACATACAACCTCGGCGCGCACTGACCCCTTACCAATGCCAGTTGACCCTTTGGAGTGTGCCTGCCCTTAAAGCTTTGCTTGGGGCTCATGACCCTTCCTCCTGGCGGGAGATGGGGATAATACCTGGGTGTTCTGTATGAAGAGGTCACACTGCTCTCCTAGGGTCTGAGGGACCTTTATGGACTAGGCGCTGGCCCCTTTCTTACCTATAATACACTTGTGGCCGCCATTGAGGAGGTGTGGTCATCTGGACAGGCTGAACCAACTGCTCTCGGCTGCAATGCTTCTTAACACAAGGTCTGGGCCGTTGGGTGGGATCGACGTTCTGCGCAGAATTACAAACAGATTTCTCTGACCTCCAGAACTGAAATAAATTCAAATGGGATGAGTGCTTGGGTATGGAGGTGATTACCAAGCAGTGGACTATGGTGCTGGAGCGGGTGAAATGCACTTCTCGCAACACTCACCTGATAGTCACACAGTTTAATTACATACATCAAACCTACTTACCACCCCAGAGGATATTCCTGGGGGTATGTAAGGCTTGCCTGCGCTGTGGCAACCCAGACACCACATCTATACATATGGTGTGGGAATGCCCTCCATTAATGCAGGAATGGACAAATGTGCTGGAACAGATATCAATGGGGATTGATGTGCATTTATCACCAGATCTGCTTCTCTGCCTCCTGAGGGTCACAAAGTGCACCAAACGCAATAAACACTACTTGAAGATGGTGGACCTGGTCCTGGTCCTTTTTAAGCCCTTAAAGCTATGACCTTAAAGTCCCCTTACCCCCCCCCCCCCCCCCACATTCTGATGCTGGCTTCATGTGACTCATAAATGGGCCTTGTTGGAGGCAGATGCCATGGCGCATGACCGCCGGCTCAGAGGAAACGAAGGTGTGGCCACTCTCTGGGCCATTTATATTCTTCAATTATTCAATAAAATACACGAGCCTCCCCCTCAGGGGATAGACCCCCTCATGCAGCACCCTGGACACAGTTAAAGTTGGGGTGGACTCTCATCTGATCAGGGGTATATGCACTTTCAGTTATACTGGGGCCCCTGTGGCCCCCAGGAGGGTGAAGGGGCGATTGGGCCTTCTCTCCCCTCGCCCCCTTCCATTTCCATCCTCCTGCCCCCCTCCCCCCCCATCCCTCTTCCACAGCGGCTACGACCAACTCCTTGGGTTGATACAGTGTTCCTGATGTGGCCGCCGCCACTCTCCGGCACGCTTATGTTGAGCAACTTTGGCCAAGGGGTTTTACTACTAATTGTTAGAAAATAGTTTGTACTGCCTTTACTACAGGCACATTGGTTACTCCCCCCTATATGATGAGAAGCACTAATCTAACCGGAAATTATATCACACTTGTTTTACATGCCAGGACGTATTTGATGGATCACTCTATGATACATTATGTCTCATAAGTGACGATAAATATATAAATGGCAATAAAGAAATTGGAAGAAAAAAACTGTTCCGAGAATGATAGAAGCTTGTATTGCTGCTGCATTTGCTGTGTATGTTTTCTGTGTGGAAGGCAACACTGAAATGTTGTTACTTGTGCTTTAACCTTTCTATGTGTCAGAGAAGCTTTCATTGTGGGAGTGGAGGGTTTACATTGATGCTGTCTATGCTGGACCTGTTTTGTGTGTGAGGAATCCTCTGCAATTACCTGCACTATAACTTTTCTGAATTTAATAGCAGCTTGCATTGTGATTGTCTGTGCTATACCTGTTTCATGTGTGACGGAAGATTGCATTCTTGGTACCTGTGCTTTAATTCTTATATGTGTGTGACCTAAACTTGTTTTGCAGGTTGAAAAGTTTGCACTGCTGCCATTTTTATTGGATTGTTATGTGTGTGTGAGTTTATTTTTCCTATAACTTTTCTGAGTTTTAGAGAAGCTTGAATTGCTACTCCCTGTGCTGTACCTGTTTTCTATACGTGAGGGTGATGGCACTGTTTCTACCAGTGGTTTAACCATTCTGTGTGTGAGAGAAGCTTGTGTTGCTGATGCAAGTAAATTACCTATTCTGACTCTGCCCCTTCATTGCATGCTTCTCTGCCATTTCCCACGTCACTCCGCCTCTGTCTAAACCCTTCCATACTCTTCTCTTCCCCATTTGTCCATACCGCGAATAACGCTCTTTCCTTCTGTCTTTGCCCCAATCTGCCCCCACACCTCTCGTTTGTTTATCTCTTTGGCTTGCTCATTAAGGCTTCTCAAACACGCTGATGGATAGACGAGTTCTGAGCGATTATCCCCTTCAGGGAGGGCTGCGGGGACAGATATCAGCTTGTGACCTTTTCCCGCCACTTATAGGAGAAAATAAATATGGCGGCGGGAAGAGTAGCGTTGAGGGGCCATCATTATCCGAGTCGCAATCAGGTGATTTCCAGTGAACCCTCTCACCCCTGTGGAGTCCACGGCCCAATCGCATAAAGAGAGCAGCGTTGCTGGGCACTTTACGCTGACTGCCTCATCGGCTCATTATTCAAATGAAATCAGGCAGGCCTGAAAAAAGCTCATCGCTCTAAAAGGCACACATTTCTAATTGTCTTTTTATCGTCCTGCCAATCCAACGACGATGTAATGCCGAAGTGCATATTAGCTGCATGTTGAACGCGTGGCGAAAGTTGTACCTGACTGAAATAGTGTACCCGTGCCAGGCAATGTCATATCCAAGTTGTTCCTCATGTATGGAAAAATAGGAGCGGCTCCTCAGCTATGGTGGAGGAGTGTCTTCCCCCCCCCCCCTCCTGCCCCCCCCCCCCCCCCCCAGCAGCAGCAGCTGCAAAACATTTACTATAAACTACGTTTATTATAGTTTTATAGTAAAAGGGGCGGGGCCATGGGGCTGTGACACGGACGAGGGGGAGTACACAGCACTCCCCCTTAGTGCGCATGTATGTTTGGATGACCGTCTCGGCCGGCCAAACACACGTGTGCAATGGAATTCCACTCTGCCTCGGAGCACCCTGGCTGGGCTCTCCTTCCAGTCCCAATGCTGCTTTTATGCTGCCAGCAGCATGAAAGCAGCGTTAGGACCAGACACAGGGCAGGCTGGGAGCTTGTGCCTGCAGTCCAGTCAAGGAGCGGATCGGAGCAGCAAGGCTCAGTGCGGTGCAAAAGGTACTTAAAAAAATTATATATATATATATATGTTTTTGTTATGCCCGCCACGCCCTGCGCCGCCCCGCCCCTTTTCCCTCATGTGAGCCACCACTGGAAATCAACAAGTTTGCTTTCAAGGAGCTACTATTTTACATGGCCCTGACTTCATCTGTCTGGAATGGGTATCTATCACATTATGCTTACTTTCCAAGCCCAGAAAGTTCAGAAGGTTGCGGAGCCCGTCACATGACAACCTGGTCAAGGGCCCACAAAAAAACGTGAAACTGTTCCTTGTTGGAACTTCAAAATTTATATAAAGGGTCAATGTTTTGCTTGCTGGTATGACAAAGTCTCTTTAGACAAGGACTATGCATCTTCACTTTTGCACAAGCTCTTTGTGGATCTATAATATAACCAAGCCCAGCTGCTGTGAGGGCTCGGTTATATCCAACAATTTATGCTAGCTCCCGGATAAAGGGTCCTTTCTTCTATTGCATTGGATCATTTTACATATAGGATTGATGGGTGTCAGCTGAATGGGTTATAGCACCAAATAGTAATGTTTTTAAATATTGGACTTCCACTTGCATTGTTAATCACTGTCTTCTATGACCTTCCATCTTTAGTTTTTTATTTTTCAGCCACGCAGTCCTCTTTCTGCTCTTGGGCTGCATGGCCATTCAAGGTGCATGAGTTTGCCAAAACCTCTACAGTGCCAGTTACAGAGCTGTGCTACGTGTGGTATTTTTTCAAAATATATTTTTTATTGATTTTCAAACATAAACAATGAAGGCAACAGATCCCAGGTACATCACCCACCTCAGGGCTACAGAAATAATTGAAACTCTGCAAAGGCCTATCCCGCCCATCCAGGAAGTATCTTGGTCTTGAATACATCTCTTTCCTCTACATTTCCCTTCACCACGTCCCCACCTCATTGTCCTAGTGGTACTTATTATACTTTCGGGCCCAGCTTTTCCACACAGTCAAGGCCTATCAGTCGTCTCTGCGGAATTCTCTCTATGGGCACTGTACCCTTTCAAAATCCGTGGGCTTTCTTGCACTGCGTATATCAACTCTTCAGCCTGCATACACCAGTCCATATTCATGGTTTAGTGTTCCATTGTTGGGGGTGGGCGAGTTTCCCCAAAGACATACAATGTCCCTTCTAGCCAATATCTCTCCATATCCCCATTAGTTTCAGTAGAACCTTATAATCAACTTTCTCCTCAGTTACCCTGGAAATGCACTGGCCAATCTCGGTCCAGAAATCTTGCAGTTGTGGGCAACCCCATAATGTATGCCGTAATGTCCTGGCCTGATGGCACCCCATCAAACATCTGTCGTCCCCATTTTGGACCATTTCCTGCAATTGGGTTCTAGTACAGTACACTCCATGCAATATCTGGAGTGGCACAAGCAGAATGTCTGGTCTAATTGCCACCTGCCTAGGGCATCTTCATTTTCTAGCATCCCAACATTCCTCTCCTATCGTATTTTGAGGGCATCCAGCGCCTTCAAGTAGTTGTTTATGAGTGTTCTTTGTATTTGTGATGCTGTGTCTACCCAAAGGGGGCGCTAGGACCCTGTATTCAGGAGGCAGTTCTTCCTGAATTTCCTGAAGTGCATCTTTATATTTGTTATATTTGTTAGGCGCATGCTTTACCTGAACATATTGATACCTTTGACTATCTGTTAATTAGCTCTTCAAATGGCAAGAACCCCTGTGTAACCCACAGACCTCCTAACTTCGAGATGTATAATATGGCCCACTTCTGGAAGCCCTTCAGGTTGTTCAAGTCTGCTAGTATCCTTGAGTCCCATAGTCGTGTTTCTAGTGTGAGCTTCCCTCCCATCTCATTTTCAAAGTCACCCTCTGCTATATTGGCTTGGGCCACGCCCCCATTCTTTTCCTCTCTACAAAGCCCTTGATTCCATCGTTCTTCTCTTATTAGCCCGAACTGCCAGTTCCTGTTGCGAGGCTTATACCAGGTCATTACCTATTAACAAATGGGCCACCTCGTAACACAGTTTTTTAATTCTGGAAGGGCCATACCGCCTTCGTATGGGCTTCTGGTAAAAGTCTTTAATGTGACCCTAGGGAGATTCCTATCCCCCAACAGCGGTCTTGTTACATTATAGACCTTATAGAAAAATGCCTTCATAACTACGTATGGCATGTCTTTGAGCATGTATACAAATTTGGGTAGTTTAATCAGTTAAACAGGATGGCCTTTCCAGGTAGGGAGATTGGGAGTATCCTTCAGTGTCCTGCGTTCACTCTGCACTCACCCACAATTCTGTCCAGGTTATTTCTAATGAAGTCATCTATGTTTTTGGTTATATATATCTCCAATTATTTGAATACATACTGTCCCATCGTAGTGACATTTTTCATTTTATTGGTGGCCATCACTTTGTCAAAGTAAATATCACAGATTTGCACGAGTTCACTTTTACCACTGAGTAGTCCACTGACTTGTCTATTATCTCTAAAGTCCAGGTTACTGACCTTTCAGGGTCTGCCAGGGAAAGGAGGTGGTCACCTGTTTATAGGCAGATCACATCCTCTCAGACTGAATCCCACCTCAGTTCCTGAATTAGGGCATGCCCCACAGCCAACACTCAAGGGGTTCTAGTGCAAACAGGAGATGGTAAATGGACAGCCCTGCCTCATACTCAATCCTAGCTGGAATTCTCATGACATGGTACTGTTAATTCCGACCCTTGCATTAAACATTGTATGCAATAATCGTTAATTCTGAAGCATTAGGCATTGTATGCTGTATTCTGATACATGACAGCAATTCCGGGCCAAAGCCGATCTTGTTCAACACTGTTGAATGTGTGGCCATTCAACTGAATCAAACACCTTCTTGAGCATCCAGTGCCAATAGCACCACAGGTTCTGGGACTGTATCCACTTTTGCCAAACACCCTTTCAAGTTCGGAGATTGTGACACATGGATCTATGGGGCATAAATCCAGGCTGGTACATGGCTGTTAATTTATCAGCTATATGGAGGGGATGATTTGTGATAATCTACGCCCATAACATGATCTCAAAATTGAGAAAAGCCATAGGTCTGTACTATGCACAATCCTGCAGTGGTTTCTCTTTTTAATGAGTAAGCACCATGATGGTCATTCTGAGATCTAGTGGCTAGCTCCCCTCAATTTTGGACTCGGATAGCATATGTGTAATGACTTCCTCTATTTTACTGCTCAGGCATTTAAACAATTCAGACGGTAGGCCATTAGGCCCCATAACTTTCCACTTTTAAGCCACTTAATTGCCTCTGTAATTTCGTCCACTTGTATCATTTGGTCCTTTTGTTCCTGATCGTCTTAGGATATGGAGACAATTGGACTGTCAGCTATAAAGCCACTCAGGCCTGCTCTGGGTTGATACAGCTGTTGGAAATAATTTGAGAATTCCTGCTCTAGTGCTTAACTGGAGCTCACTACTTTTTTTGTGTGTGTTTTTATCTACCTTACCCATCGCTGACTTTCCTCGCGTCTCATCAACCAGGCCAGCAACTCCTCTGCTTTATTGCTGACCTTTTACGACCTATATTTTTGCCCTTAATAACACCTCTGCGTCTCCCTTCACAAATCACATGTAGGCCTGTTTGTAGGCCTGTTTGGACCATGTCAACGGGTGGGCCAGATTCACCTCATGCTCCTGCACTAAGTACGTTTCCAGCAAAGCCATCTTTTGTTCCAACTCCATCACTTATTTTTCCTTTTCCCTCAGTTTGCTTAAAATTGTGGATATGTGCATCCCTCTGAGCACCGTTTTGTAGGCTTCCCATATACTTCTAGTACTGTTTAGGTGAAAAATGGTAATGAGATGAGAATCAAGTGCTGAGTGATTGAGTTTGTTCCAATGTCTGTAGCTAGTCTTGTTAGTCACTGTTGCTCTGGTAGTTTTCCTCATAGGAAAATTACTAAAGAAAGATGAAGTGGTGATCACTGTAGATTAGGGGGAGGTATCGTGTTATTGTGATTTGTTCTCTGGGGTGCGATTCTGCTGCTTCAAAACACCATAACTAGCAGGGGTTTTTAATGTCCAATTTAACTACCTCAGAAGGACAAAAGGATGAGTCAGCCTTATTGAGATTTGAGCTTGTGACATGTAGTAGCCCGGACATGGAACACATTACCTCTCAAGCTCAGGCAGATTGCATCACTGAAGGAGTTCGGAAAGGACCTATATACCTGGCTCTTCGACTGAGCAGCACGCCCACAAACAGCGCCTTAAGACCCTATGGGTGATTAGCCGCACTCTACAAATCTATGATTGATTGATTGAGATTACCACACATCTAAGCAGTGAACATGTAACTCACAGAGCCATCCTGCCAGCTATGTGTAAGTTCAACCTGTGCATGATCGTTAGCTCATCGTCTGTATTCTACAACTGTGCTCATCTTGTTCGGCTTTGCCAGCTAAAGCCACTTCTCATGTTTGTTCCCTTGTGAGACTCATCGTCCCAGCGTTGTCTCATTCTATCATGTCGCTGAATGTCAACAACGTTTTTTCAGCAGCACTTCTCCTTTGCTATCTTTGCATGAGTAACCGCTAGACTGAGAGCCACGTTTGGTGATATTTGACCATGAACAGTGCCACTGTTTTACTGTATTGTGCTCTCTCAGAGAGTCTTCAGTAAATGCACTTGTCGTCTGTAGAGGTGCATTGCTCACTGGGAGAGTGACTAATTTTGGGGGAGTATAGCATTTTGTTAGCTTTAACGTGCCTCTTGGGTTGCGGATCACGGCCTCTAATACTGGTGTCACTGGCAATCTCGCCTGCAGAGCTGGATGCATTTTGATAGCGGCCAACTCTAGTATCCAATTTATCTCATGTTGTCTCGTTCTTTTGCTTTCCTCCTCTGGCCATTTGCAGGAGTCTTCCTGCTTGTGTGTGTACTTTGCTTGCATATTCCTTTCTCTACCTACGACTTCTGAGTGAGAATGGTTTTTGTTGCCACCCCTGGCGGATCCCATGCTCTTATGTGTCCTGATGGACAGCATGCCACATGCTGATTAGTGCCAGTGCAATAATGAGTATGAGTAAAGGAATGAGGGTAGGCACGAATTGAGAGGGTATAATGTGTGCGTATTGGTGCCATGTCCACTAGGTTTGTTTGCGTGGGTGGTGGTTGTGGAATAGCGAATCTCCAAATTAAATGCCAAGAGAATCTGAGTTTCATTAAAGACACTATTTCATTGTAAGACTTGTAAGACCAAAGGCTACTGTTATGCATGTTGGTAGCCCTTGAGTCCCCCATCAGACTTATGCTCAGTTGGTTTACAATAATGTTTCACAGAAGTAGAGGAGTTAGACCAATCAGCTGCTCTCAAAATATCCTCCAGTCTGCCACCTTTAAAAAACAGACTGGCTAGGCATTGCACCTTTCATAGAATGAGCTTGAAATTTCTGTAAATCAGTACCAGCTGATTGTATACTCCACTTTACCCATCTAGCAGTCATAGCTGTAGTAACCACTTTGAAATGTTTAACAAAGGAAATCAAAAATTGGTCAGTACCATCAGGGCGAAATTTACTCACTCTGGAGTCATATTCTTTCATGCAATTCACCACACAAAGCTTTTTGCAAGAATCAAATGTTGGGTAAAATATTGTGTCAGACATAGTTTTTGTTCTTCTAGTAATCTCAAAGGTAACTTCAAATGCATTGTAAACTCTGTTACTTACCTCCAAAGCCTTAACATCTGACATACGTAAAAAAGAAATTAAACAAAGTAATGAGGCCAACTTCATAGAAAGTATTTTTAAGTCCAAGTACCTATTAGCAGGCCAAGAGAAAAAACACAGAGAGAACTTAATAAACATCCCATAGTGAATCATACCTAGATCTAGAGGGTCTTCCTAATCTGAGGCTTTTAAGCTCCCTGCAAACCAAAACATTCTTTCCTATAGACCTGCCCTTGATCAGACTATGTCCTACGTAAATCACAGACCTGTAGTAGTCCTATAGCTAAGGCCCCTGCCAAACTGTTCTACTAGAAAGTTAACTACCTCCACTATAGATGCCGCCAAGGGATCAAAATCCCTTTCCAAGAACCAACATACCCAAGATTTCCAGATCCCTCTATATCTGAGGTGGGTACCTGAGGCCCATGATTCCTCCAGGAGTTCCTCAACTCTTCCTGAAAGGCCTGACATTTCTCTAGATCTCTTGATACTGTCCAGGCAAGAAGGTTCAAAGTCCCATTCAGAACCAGAGGGTGTTCCTCTCCATCTGTGTCTAGTAATAGGCCATGCACTGCAGGAATTAAAAAGGGGACGTTGCAAGCTAGTTCCAGAGACATTGGAAACCATGCCTGTGAGACCCAAAATGAAATTATTAGAACAAGTGAGCACCTCTCCTGGCTGACCTTCTGAAGAACTCTTGGAATTGTAGCAAAAGAAGGAAATGCATAGGCGTTGGCTCCATTCTAGGTTTAAAGGAATACGTTCACTGCTAGAGCACCCAGGTCCGACATCCAACTGAAGTATCTCTCCAGTTGACAAGTCAGTGTGCTTGTGAAAAGATCTAACTCCAGTGGGCCCAAAATCTGAGACAATCTTCTGAAACAATCTCTGTCCAGCTTTTAGTCGCTGAAATCTCATAAAAGAAAACTTGAATTCCAATCTACTGATCTTGTGTTCTAAACAAAATAACCAACACTTCTTTGCTAATTTTGACAGGTCTGAAGATCTTGTTCCACCTTGCCGATTTATATATGCTACTGCAGAAACATTGCCCATCTTTAGCAATACTGCTCTGTCTTGCAAACAATTTTTGAAACTCATAAGGGCATAAAGGCCTGCTGTCAATTATAAATAATTTATATAATGGAACCTCTCTAAGTGTAACCACAAGCAACCAGTATCCTGAGTACCCAGGCGTGCACCCCAACCAACTGAGTTCACATCCAACTCTAGAATGAAGTCTGGAGAGCATCTAAAAATCACCCTGCCATTCCATGTGTCCAAATTTTCCAACCATCAGGATAGCTTTGCTTTGACCTCCCCATCCAGGAGCACCTTGTCTCTGTGCCACAATCCTCCCCGAAGGGCTTTTGATTTTATCCTCTGCAAAGACCAATAGTGTAAAGGGCCTGGAAAGATCGCCTGAATAGATGAAGATAAAAGACCTAGAAGCCTGGCTAGTTCTCTCAGTGTTACAGAGTCTAATCTGCAAACAAATCTTATCTCTTTCTGAATTTTGGCAATCTTCTTTAAGGGCAATAGAAGAACCACGTTCACAGTATCTATTGTCAAACCCAAAACTCTAGAGACCTGGAAGGGGTTAGGATGGATTTTTCTCTGTTTACAATAAAGCCCAAATTTTCCAGAAGAGAAATGACCATATGCAAGTCATTCAAAAGCGGCATTCGGCATTGGGACATAATAAGGATTTTGTCCATATAAATTATCATCCGTATACCTTTCTCTCTACGGTAGGATGCTACAGCTCTCAATATCTTGGTGAAACACCAGGGTGCTGATGGAAGGCAAAGGGAGGTGCACAAAATGGATAAAGACGACCCTGCCAGGTGAATTGAAGATAAGGTTGATACTCCCTGGGATCGTAAAGTAGGCATCTTTCAGATCTAATTTCACAAGCCAGTCCTCCTTTAGCAACAAATCTGTAAGAAGATGGATCCCTTCCATCTTGAAGTGTCTGTAGACTTGAAATTTGTTCAGGTCTCTTAGATTTATCACGGGTCTCCACCCCATGTCTTTCTTCTCCACTAGGAACCGTGTACTTACGAACAACCTGTCTTCTGAAGGCACCTGTAGGATGGCTTCCTTTTGCAACAAGGTTCTTACCTCTTACTCTACAATAGGTTGTTGTGTAGTAATTAGTTTCAGCTCTCTTGGGGAAACTGATTGAAAGGGTTCTTCCCAGAAGTCTATTTTGTACCGTTGGGTGGTTTCTAAAAAAACATGGGTCTTGTTTAATTGCTTGCCAGATATGGGTAAAAAGCTTGAGTCGTCTTTCAACTGTTCCCAGGGAAGTTGGTAAAATTGTAGTACTCACCCTGATATCCTGACGAGGCTTGTCCATGTGCCCTGTTGTATCTTCCATGATAGGCTTGTCCTCTTTGGGGAAAGAAAATTTGGGCTTGATAGCCTCTGCTTAGCCTCTCAGTTGTCTGTAATTTGCGGAGTGGGACCTTTGTGAGCCATTGACGGAAGAAAGTACCCTTCTGCCAGCCTGTCCAAAAACGCTTGGGCTGAAGATTGCGCATATTAGACTGTGTCTTGTCAACGGCAGTAAATGTTGCAATGTATTTGCTTAACGTTTTAATCATATCCTCTCTGACGAGAAGGCCTTTGAGGTTTTCGGAAGGTTCTCGTTCTGCAAGATCCCCAAGCTTGGGATGTATTTTCATTAGTACAACTTTATACCTCTCAGCATTGAGGCCAGCATTTGTGTTCCCGGGAAGGAACATAGCCCTTTGGCTCCATTCCCTGAGTAAAGTTATAGCCAATGGGATTTATTTGATGTGAGCCTCCTCAGTCATATCAATAATTCTTGCCAGGGACCCAAACACATCAAAGAAGCGGTCTTGGCAAGATTTAAGGGTTATCCAAAGGCCTTTTATTGGGTCCCTACCCAGTTTGAAAAGGAAGGTGATTAGCTCTGGATGCCTGCAAGTGGTAAGGCATATCTTATGATGTATGACATGGTCAAGATAATTCAGCCTTCAAAATGTTCCTGACTCTCTTCTCAGGTGGGTTACGAATCCACTATTTAATTAATTTGGCTACGTGTTCCTGGGGGCACTATTCTGCACTTCTACGGTGCTTAATATTGTCTAGAGAAAACATTTCCTCTCCTAAGGGATCTCTGACTACACCCTTTGTGGTAGAGGAGAAATCTTCCTCCATAAAGAGTTTGTCCTGCTCAAAATCTCTGTTATCTTGATTTAAAACATATTAGTCTAAAGGGTTTTCGTTATGAGACGCCTCCTCAGTTACATTAGAAATGTGGATGTCATTTGGAACATTTGATTCCATTGTGCTGCAAGGGAAACCTTTAATTTTGTGCCACATGTTACACCAATACTCTGCGAGGTGCTTGGACCTCCAATTCTCTTTGAGGTGCTTGGACCTTCCAGTTTCCTTGAACTGCTTGGACCTCCCTTGTTTTTATAGACTACAACCTCTCTCTCAATATTGTCAATGTTCTTTAATTTTCTCTTCCTCTCACCCACTTTGTTGCTCTTAGCAGGCATTTCCGCTAAAATAGGATCACAGTCCCTTTCATTTTCTGAACCTCTCATAAATATGCCCTGATCTATATCTCATGTTGGATTCATTTTTTGATGAGCTCTTCAGTAATTGTTCCCTGAAAAATCTCAGTTTTCTCTCCTTCTTGATCAGGCATGCTAAAATATTATATGAGATGTTTATCTATGGAGATCGATTAATTATGGAGATCAACTAAATGCAGGCAATTTCAAATATCTAAGGAGTTGATTTAGTAAGTGCAGGAATTTAGAATCAAATCTTTGAGTTAAACCGTTAAAGATTAAAGGAGATGCCTGTCTTTCTAAGTAAAGTCCTGTTAATAGCAGCGATCAACTGGTTATGGAGAAACTGTAAAAGTCAACTCCCAGTGTTGACGCATTACGATGTACTCGTGCGGCCAAGTTAAATAAGTATAAAATAATAGGCTGAAGCCTAAAGAAAAATGGTGGTCAAAATCTCACATTGGGTCAGAGAACCGTGGCCCAATACTTTTCTCTAATACGGCAGCGCTCAATACGGGTGGGAGAGAGGTGTCCCGATGGGAAAGGAACCGCAATATGCCGCCCCCCTCCAACACGGGCTCACTTGGCATGGGCGGGCGCAGTCCTAGTGAGGCACCCCTGCTCCCAAGGGAACCTCAGAATAAAAACTGCCGGCCCTGAGCCCACAATGAAGAGACTGCCAGCAAGAGGGAGCGGCTTTCCATAAAACAGTCAGCAACCTCCAGATAAGCCTGCACCAGACCGAACGCACCCGCTGACTGGGAGGGCCTCAAACAAACATTGTGATCAAATCAGTGGCGGCATGAAATCCGACATGAGGAGTCAGATAATCCACCACAGGAAAAGGCAAAACAGCAAGACAAGAATTTCCGTAGATTGAAAAATGGAAAGTAATCAAACCCAAACATCAAAATCTAACCACAAAAGGTGAAATAATTCAAGGAGCAAATAGTACTTATCTGAGCGTGGAGCAGCATTTAAAAGAGGGAGATTGTTGATTGAAGAGACTGCATATGTATTTATTGAATGTTCTGTTCTGTAATGTTTTCATTATGATGTTAACTTCTTTAACCCCTTCGCTGCCAGGCCTTTTCCCCCTCCTGTGCCAGGCCTTTTTTTGCCTATTTGGGGCAGTTCGCGCTTAGGCCCTCATAACTTTTTGTCCACATAAGCTAACCAAGCCAAATTTGCGTCCTTTTTTTCCAACATCCTAGGGATTCCAGAGGTACCCAGACTTTGTGGGTTCCCTTGAAGGAGGCCAATAAATTGGCCAAAATACAGTGAAAATTTCGTTTTTTTCAAAAAAATTGGAAAAAGTGGCTGCAGAAGAAGGCTTGTGGATTTCCCCCTGAAAATGGCATCAACAAAGGGTTTGCAGTGCTAAACTCAGCAGCTTCCTAGCTTTCAGGAACAGGCAGACTTGAATCAGAAAACCCAATTTTTCAACACAATTTTGGCATTTTACTGGGGCATACCCCATTTTTGCATTTTTTTGTGCTTTCAGCCTTCTTTCAAGTCAGTGACAGGAATGGGCATGAAACCAATGCTGGATCCCAGAAACCTAACCATTTCTGAAAAGTAGACAAAATTCTGAATTCAGCAAGGGGTAATTTGTGTAGATCCTACAAGGGTGTCCTACAGAAAATAACAGCTGAAAAAGAAAAATATTGAAATTGAGGTGAAAAAACCATCAATTTTTCTCTACGTTTTACTCTGTAATTTTTCCCTGCAATGTCAGATTATGGAAAGCAATATACCGTTACGTCTGCTGGACTCCTCTGGTTGCGGGGATATATAGGGCTTGTAGGTTCATCAAGAACCCGAGGAACCCAGAGCCAATAAATGAGCTGCACCCTGCAGTGCGTTTTCATTCTATACCGGGTATACAGCAATTCATTTGCTGAAATATAAAGAGTAAAAAATTGCTATCAAGAAAACCTTTGCATTTCCAAAAAGGGCACAAGATAAGGTGCTGAGGAGCAGTGGTTATTTGCACATCTCTGAATTCCGGGGTGACCGTACTAGCATGTGAATTATAGGGAATTTCACAAATAGATGTCTTTTTTACACACTCTCCTATATTTGGAAGGAAAAAATGTAGAGAAAGACAAGGGGCAATAGCACTTGTTTTGCTAATCTATGTTCCCCCAAGTCTCCCGATAAAAATGATACCTCACTTGTGTGGGTAGGCCTAGCGCCCGCGACAGGAAACGCCCCAAAACACAATGTGGACACATCCCATTTTTTTGAAAGAAAACAGAGGTGTTTTTTGCGAAGTGCCTACCTGTAGATTTTGGCCTCTAGCTCAGCCGGCACCCAGGGAAACCTACCAAACCTGTGCATTTCTGAAAACTAGAGACCTAGGGGAATCCAAGGAGGGGTGACTTGTGGGGCTCGGACCAGGTTCCGTTACCCAGAATCCTTTGCAAACCTCAAAATTTGGCTAAAAAAACACATGTTCCTCACATTTCTGTGGCAGAAAGTTCTGGAATCTGAGAGGAGCCACAAATTTCCTTCCACCCAGCGTGCCCCCAAGTCTCCCGATAAAAATGATACCTCACTTGCATGGATAGGCCTAGCGCCCGCGACAGGAAACACCCCAAAGCGCAACGTGGACACATCCAAAATTTTGGAAGAAAACAGAGGTGTTTTTTGCGAAGTGCCTACCTGTAGATTTTGGCCTCTAGCTCAGCCGGCACCTAGGGAAACCTACCAAACCTGTGCATTTCTGAAAACTAGAGACCTAGGGGAATCCAGGATGGGGTGACTTGCGGGGCTCGGACCAGGTTCTGTTACCCAGAATCCTTTGCAAACCTCAAAATTTGGCTAAAAAAACACATGTTCCTCACATTTCTGTGGCAGAAAGTTCTGGAATCTGAGAGGAGCCACAAATTTCCTTCTACCCAGCGTTCCCCCAACTCTCCCGATAAAAATGATACCTCACTTGCGTGGGTAGGCCTAGCGCCCGCGACAGGAAACACCCCAAAGCGCAACGTGGACACATCCAAAATTTTGGAAGAAAACAGAGGTGTTTTTTGCGAAGTGCCTACCTGTAGATTTTGGCCTCTAGCTCAGCCGGCACCCAGGGAAACCTACCAAACCTGTGCATTTCTGAAAACTAGAGACCTAGGGGAATCCAAGATGGGGTGACTTGCGGGGCTCGGACCAGGTTCTGTTACCCAGAATCCTTTGCAAACCTCAAAATGTGGCTAAAAAAACACATGTTCCTCACATTTCTGTGGCAGAAAGTTCTGGAATCTGAGAGGAGCCACAAATATCCTTCCACCCAGCGTTCCCCCAAGTCTCCCGATAAAAATGATACCTCACTTGCGTGGGTAGGCCTAGCGCCCGCGACAGGAAACACCCCAAAGCGCAACGTGGACACATCCTAAATTTTGGAAAAAAACAGAGGTGTTTTTTGCGAAGTGCCTACCTGTAGATTTTGGCCTCTAGCTCAGCCGGCACCTAGGGAAACCTACCAAACCTGTGCATTTCTGAAAACTAGAGACCTAGGGGAATCCAAGATGGGGTGACTTGCGGGGCTCGGACCAGGTTCTGTTACCCAGAATCCTTTGCAAACCTCAAAATGTGGCTAAAAAAACACATGTTCCTCACATTTCTGTGGCAGAAAGTTCTGGAATCTGAGAGGAGCCACAAATTTCCTTCCACCCAGCGTTCCCCCAAGTCTTCCGATAAAAATGATACCTCACTTGCGTGGGTAGGCCTAGCGCCCGCGACAGGAAACACCCCAAAGCGCAACGTGGGCACATCCTAAATTTTGGAAAAAAACAGAGGTGTTTTTTGCGAAGTGCCTACCTGTAGATTTTGGCCTCTAGCTCAGCCGGCACCTAGGGAAACCTACCAAACCTGTGCATTTCTGAAAACTAGAGACCTAGGGGAATCCAAGGAGGGGTGACTTGCGGGGCTCGGACCAGGTTCTGTTACGCAGAATCCTTTGCAAACCTCAAAATTTGGCTAAAAAAACACATGTTCCTCACATTTCTGTGGCAGAAAGTTCTGGAATCTGAGAGGAGCAACAAATTGCCTTCCACCCAGCGTTCCCCCAAGTCTCCCGATAAAAATGATACCTCACTTGCGTGGGTAGGCCTAGCGCCCGCGACAGGAAACACCCCAAAGCGCAACGTGGACACATCCTAAATTTTGGAAGAAAACAGAGGTGTTTTTTGCGAAGTGCCTACCTGTAGATTTTGGCCTCTAGCTCAGCCGGCACCTAGGGAAACCTACCAAACCTGTGCATTTCTGAAAACTAGAGACCTAGGGGAATCCAAGGAGGGGTGACTTGCGGGGCTCGGACCAGGTTCTGTTACCCAGAATCCTTTGCAAACCTCAAAATTTGGCTAAAAAAACACATGTTCCTCACATTTCTGTGGCAGAAAGTTCTGGAATCTGAGAGGAGCCACAAATTTCCTTCCACCCAGCGTTCCCCCAACTCTCCCGATAAAAATGATACCTCACTTGCGTGGGTAGGCCTAGCGCCCGCAACAGGAAACACCCCAAAGCGCAACGTGGACACATCCTAAATTTTGGAAAAAAACAGAGGTGTTTTTTGGGAAGTGCCTACCTGTAGATTTTGGCCTCTAGCTCAGCCGGCACCTAGGGAAACCTACCAAACCTGTGCATTTCTGAAAACTAGAGACCTAGGGGAATCCAAGGAGGGGTGACTTGCGGGCTCGGACCAGGTTCTGTTACCCGGAATCCTTTGCAAACCTCAAAATTTGGCTAAAAAAACACATGTTCCTCACATTTCTGTGGCAGAAAGTTCTGGAATCTGAGAGGAGCCACAAATTTCCTTCCACCCAGCGTTCCCCCAAGTCTCCCGATAAAAATGATACCTCACTTGCGTGGGTAGGCCTAGCGCCCGCGACAGGAAACACCCCAAAGCGCAACGTGGACACATCCTAAATTTTGGAAAAAAACAGAGGTGTTTTTTACGAAGTGCCTACCTGTAGATTTTGGCCTCTAGCTCAGCCGGCACCTAGGGAAACCTACCAAACCTGTGCATTTCTGAAAACTAGAGACCTAGGGGAATCCAAGGAGGGGTGACTTGCGGGGCTCGGACCAGGTTCTGTTACCCAGAATCCTTTGCAAACCTCAAAATTTGGCTAAAAAAACACATGTTCCTCACATTTTTGTGGCAGAAAGTTCTGGAATCTGAGAGGAGCCACAAATTTCCTTCCTCCCAGCGTTCCCCCAAGTCTCCCGATAAAAATGATACCTCACTTGCGTGGGTAGGCCTAGCGCCCGCGACAGGAAACACCCCAAAGCGCAACGTGGACACATCCTAAATTTTGGAAAAAAACAGAGGTGTTTTTTGCGAAGTGCCTACCTGTAGATTTTGGCCTCTAGCTCAGCCGGCACCTAGGGAAACCTACCAAACCTGTGCATTTCTGAAAACTAGAGACCTAGGGGAATCCAAGGAGGGGTGACTTGCGGGGCTCGGACCAGGTTCTGTTACCCAGAATCCTTTGCAAACCTCAAAATTTGGCTAAAAAAACACATGTTCCTCACATTTCTGTGGCAGAAAGTTCTGGAATCTGAGAGGAGCAACAAATTGCCTTCCACCCAGCGTTCCCCCAAGTCTCCCGATAAAAATGATACCTCACTTGCGTGGGTAGGCCTAGCGCCCGCGACAGGAAACACCCCAAAGCGCAACGTGGACACATCCTAAATTTTGGAAGAAAACAGAGGTGTTTTTTGCGAAGTGCCTACCTGTAGATTTTGGCCTCTAGCTCAGCCGGCACCTAGGGAAACCTACCAAACCTGTGCATTTCTGAAAACTAGAGACCTAGGGGAATCCAAGATGGGGTGACTTGCGGGGCTCGGACCAGGTTCTGTTACCCAGAATCCTTTGCAAACCTCAAAATGTGGCTAAAAAAACACATGTTCCTCACATTTCTGTGGCAGAAAGTTCTGGAATCTGAGAGGAGCCACAAATTTCCTTCCACCCAGCGTTCCCCCAAGTCTTCCGATAAAAATGATACCTCACTTGCGTGGGTAGGCCTAGCGCCCGCGACAGGAAACACCCCAAAGCGCAACGTGGGCACATCCTAAATTTTGGAAAAAAACAGAGGTGTTTTTTGCGAAGTGCCTACCTGTAGATTTTGGCCTCTAGCTCAGCCGGCACCTAGGGAAACCTACCAAACCTGTGCATTTCTGAAAACTAGAGACCTAGGGGAATCCAAGGAGGGGTGACTTGCGGGGCTCGGACCAGGTTCTGTTACCCAGAATCCTTTGCAAACCTCAAAATTTGGCTAAAAAAACACATGTTCCTCACATCTCTGTGGCAGAAAGTTCTGGAATCTGAGAGGAGCCACAAATTTCCTTCCACCCAGCGTTCCCCCAAGTCTCCCGATAAAAATGATACCTCACTTGCGTGGGTAGGTCTAGCGCCCGCGTCAGGAAACACCCCAAAGCGCAACATGGACACATCCCATTTTTTGAAAGAAAACAGTGCCTACCTGTGGATTTTGGCCTGTAGCTCAGACGGCACCTAGGGAAACCTACCAAACCTGTGCATTTCTGAAAACTAGAGACCTAGGGGAATCCAAGGAGGGGTGACTTGCGGGGCTCGGACCAGGTTCTGTTTCCCAGAATCCTTTGCAAACCTCAAAATTTGGCTAAAAAAACACATGTTCCTCACATTTCTGTGGCAGAAAGTTCTGGAATCTGATAGGAGCCACAAATTTCCTTCCACCCAGCGTTCCCCCAAGTCTCCCGATAAAAATGATACCTCACTTGCGTGGGTGGGCCAGGTGCCTGCAACAGAATAAGGCCCAAAACCTGAAGGGATAGAAGGGATAGCACAGCAAGTTTATAAGGGCATATTCCTTTATACATCTTTAGACGGACTCTGCTTTGGGGACCCACATAAGTGAGGTGTCATTTTACTTGGGAGACTGAGGGGAAAACTGGGGAGTAGGAATTTTGTGCTGGAGCGGTGATCCTACTAAGAAAAATCAGGAAAATATGCTTTTTTATGCAAATTTTGAGGTTTACAGAGGAGTCTGGGTAAGAAAATGTTGGGGGAGCCACGCAAGCCACACCTCCCTAGACTCCTTGGGGTGCCTAGTTTTAAAAAGTTTCTGGGTTTTGTAGGTTTCCCTACATGACGGCCGCACCCAGGACCAAAAACATAGGTGGGCCCTCCCCCCCAAACACAGGTATTTTTGGAATATATCACTTTGATGTGTGCACATACGTCCGTGATGTGCCAAACACTAAAATTGTGAAAAGAAACACACTTAGGTTATGTGAAGAAGACCCCTCACCCACCAACCAAGTTGGTGGCATGCTTCATCATCGGGGTCCCACCCGAGGCACCTAGCGTGTCTCAAGTGTGCTGCGACTCCTGATTACAGCGGAGCAGGTTTTGTCATTTGTACTACACATACTGGTTGGATTTGGCACGGGGGTGAGTGATGGTTCAGTAGATCAAATTTTATTAACAAGAGATTTCACAAAAGTGAAATGCACTGGTAATAACTGAAAGGCCAAAAAACTGAACCAATGACTCACAGCTCGTGAGCTGTAAAGCCACGACAAGGCACCAACCGCTTTACAGTCCATTCACACACCTTTCATACATGACATGCACTAGACCATTCACGCCGGCAGCCACGGGCCCAGCACATTACAAGACTCGCATCCACAGACAGCGCCAGTCAAGGGCCCATCACTTTCATACGCCCACATGCCTGATACAGCAATCACACCAGCTGATGAGTGTGTGGACTGGCGTTTGGCCGGCACTGCCAGCCAAGCGCCACCCCACACACACCGCCAGCCAAGCGCCACCCCACACACACCACCAGCCAAGCGCCACCCCACAAACACCGCCAGCCAAGCGCCACCCCACACACACCGCCAGCCAAGCGCCACCCCACACACACCGCCAGCCCAGCGCCACCCCACACACACCGCCAGCCAAGCGCCACCCCACACACACCGCCAGCCAAGCGCCACCCCACACACACCGCCAGCCAAGTGCCACCCCACCCACGCCGCCAGCCAAGCGCCACTCTACACATGCCATCCCCTTTTTTTTGTTTTTAAACAACAAAGAAACCACTAATCATAAATTAGTACAAAACTACAAACACAAAAGCTCTAACTGAATACATGACTAATGCCAACCGTGAAACCGAACATATAAAAATATAAAACACCAGTTTACGCTCACGGAATTTCCCAATAATTCTTCTGTGTGTGGTAGCTCCTGAAACAGCCACCCACACACAGCCCAGGCTTTGAAGGACAATCTGGACAGTACATCCTAGTCTCCTTCCTGATACCTCTTCGAGCACAGACTCTACATCTCTTAGCAGGAAAGTTTTTTTTGGCCGTGGGAGGAATGTGCTCAGCAAAGTGACGATCTTTCAATCTAGCCACATCCTCCACCACTGCTTCTCTAGGAACTCTTGCCTGTTCCAGCACAACAAGGCTAGCTATGATAGACTCCTGATATTTCACAAATGTCATCCTTGACTCTGGAGAACTATCCTTAAACACAACAAAAGCATTAAAAGTTGCCAAGTGGAACAAGTGAAGCGCTAATTTCTTATACCACACATAAGACTTACGAGCAGCAGTGTAAGGTTCTAACCTCTGATCTACTCTATCAACACCACCCATGTGCTTATTATAGTCTAAGATACACACAGGTTTGCGCACTTCGGCAACCTGACCCCAAACAGCCACAGGTGAAGTACTCTCATCATGGATGGTGCTTAGCATGTATACATCCCTCTTGTCTACAAATTTCAGAGCTAGCAGCTCATCATTCCGCAAGGCACTGCACTGTCCCTTCTCAAGTTTTTTACAGACAAGCTCTTTTGGATAGCCTTTCCGATTAGAGCGGATTGTGCCACAAGCAACAGTGTCCACTCTGAACAACTCCTTGAACAACCGAACTCCAGTGTAGAAGTTATCTACATATAAATGGTGACCTTTGTTAAACAGTCGTCTACCAAGTTCCCACACAATTTTCTCACTAACTCCAAAAGTGGGAGGACAACCAGGGGGGTCAATATTGGAATCCCTACCAGTGTAGACCCGGAAATTATAAACATATCCTGTACTACTTTCTGACAGCATATACAATTTAATTCCATACCGTGCCCTCTTGCTAGGAATGTACTGCCTAAAAACCAAACGACCCTTGAACAGGACCAAAGACTCATCTACAGATATTTCTTTCCCTGGAACATAGATCTCTGAAAACCGATCTACCAAATGATCAAGGACAGGTCTAATCTTAAAAAGACGGTCAGAATCAGGATGATCTCGTGGCAAGGCTAAAGCATTATCTACAAAATGCAACATCCGAAGAAGAAGCTCATACCGGTTACGACTCATGATGGCAGGAAATATAGCAGTTGCCATCAAGGGACTAGTAGACCAATATGAAGACAGCGACGGCTTCCTTATCAGCCCCATCAAAAAAGTTAAACCCAAGAACTTTTTCAACTCTTCTAGATTTGTGGGAATCCACCGGCTAGCTCTAGAGTGTGGCCTAAGTCTGGCAGCGTTGTCCCTCAAAAACTGCTCTGCATACAAATTAGTCTGCTCAACAATCTCTTCCAAAAATATATCGTCCATAAACAACTCAAAAAAGTTGACGGGCAAAAAGTTTTCCGTATTAACTCGACACCCTGGAAAACCAGTAAACGCAGGCAACTGTGGCTGCTCCATGTTTGGTGCAACCCATGCGTCAGGTCTTCCAATGGGAAGCCTTTCAGCCGCTGGCTCCTGCACCATTGGCACATCACTGTCCTCCTCTAAAACAGGCCCTTCATCAGCACTGAGAGTGGCTTCATCATCAGATGATTCATCTCTGACAGAAAATTCACTTCCAGAATCCTGCACTTCCTCCTCTGCCTCAGATGCAGAGTCAGTCTCATATTCATGGTCAGAAGATGACTCAAAAAGCACACTAACAACCTGCTGAGCAGTCATCCTACGGCTGGCCATGATCCTTCCTACAAAAATTAACTGGACAAATACACCACCAACAACCAGCACTGTGTAAGATAAGTAACAAAGTATAGGTTTATCACTAAGAATTATAAACTCAAAAACTATACTGCTCACTTGCCTGAAAAAGCTTGACTCACCAGCAACTACTCTGCACAGCCACAGCAATCACCAACGATATCCCACTAAAAAGAGAAAAAAAAAAGCAAATTAGACATAAGACAACACAATAATCATTGTGCATAACTCTAAGGACAATTTCACACACAATCCTGAATTCAGTACACCACCTACAAACGTGTCATTCATGCATTGCAACAATACTCACTTGGAGTAAATTTATTGACTTACCTAAAACATGCAACTACGCAAACCGCAGGACAACTACTGCCAAAACTGCAACAAGCCACAGCAAAGTCAGCAAAAGCTTTGAACTAGAACAAAAAGGAGAAAAACTGTTATTATCATAAAAGCAAATACTTCGCCAATTGACAAACACTCCGCCACTAACCATTTTTTCATTTTCCCTTGTGTCTAGTCTTCTCTGCTTGGGGGAAGATGGGCCTAAAAAAAAATAGGCCAATCTACCCCCAAGGGGAGGGGGCAGAAATCGCCCAGATTACATTGCACCCTTTAGGGGGGGGGCGACCCTTGCCCAAGGGGCCACACCCCCACACAAAGCACACACACACACACATATAGTATCCCTGGCGCTATGGGGATTCTGCCCCCCTTGGGGACAGAAAGGCCTAAAAAATAGGCATATCTGCCCCCAAGGGGGCCAGAACTGCCCAAAAATACATGTGAGCCCCTGGGGGCGACCCTTGCCCAAGGGGCCGCCCCCCAACACAAAAAAATAAAAACCAACAATAAAATCCCTGGTGTCTAGTGGCTTTCTGCCCGGTGTAAAAATAGGGCCAATCTGCCCCCAAGGGGGGCAGAAACGACGATAAATACATTGCGCCCCCGGGGGGAGCGACCCTTGCCCAAGGGGCCACCCCCCAACACAAAGCACACATACAAACATATCTTTCTGGCGCTATTGGGATTCTGCCCCCCTTGGGGGCAGAAAGGCCTAAAAAAAATAGGCCTCTCTGCCCCCAAGGGGGGCAGAACTGCCCAAAAATACATGTGGGCCCCTGGGGGCGACCCTTGCCCAAGGGGCCGCCCCCCAACACAAAAAATAAAAACCAACAATAAAATCCCTGGTGTCTAGTGGCTTTCTGCCCCCCTTGGGGGCAGATCGGCCTAAAAATAGGGCCAAAACGACAATAAATACATTGCGCCCCTGGGGGGAGCGACCCTTGCCCAAGGGGCCACCCCCCAACACAAAGCACACATACATACATACTATTTCTGGCGCTATTGGGATTCTGCCCCCCTTGGGGGCAGAAAGGCCTAAAAAAAATAGGCCTCTCTGCCCCCAAGGGGGTCAGAACTGCCCAAAAATACATGAGGGCCCCTGGGGGCGACCCTTGCCCAAGGGGCCGCCCCCCAACACAAAAAATAAAAATCAACAATAAAATCCCTGGTGTCTAGTGGCTTTCTGCCCCCCTTGGGGGCAGATCGGCCTAAAAATAGGGCCAATCTGCCCCCAGGGGGGGCAGAAACGACGTAAAATACATTTGCCCCCAAAGGGGAGCGACCCTTGCCCAAGGGGTCGCTCCCCCACACCAATAAACACACACACACACACACATAACGAAATCCCTGGTGTCTAGTGGCTTTCTGCCCCCCTTGGGGGCAGATCGGCCTAAAAATAGGGCCAATCTGCCCCCAGGGGGGGCGGAAACGACGTAAAAAACATTTGCCCCCAAAGGGGAGCGACCCTTGCCCAAGGGGTCGCTCCCCCACACCAATAAACACACACACACACACACATAACGAGATCCCTGGTGTCTAGTGGGCATTCCTGCTGCCCGATCGCATCGCGATCGGGCAGCAGGAATGCTCAGAGACATCGAGGGAAAGGAAAACCCTTTCCTTTCCCTCGATGCCTCTCTCAGAGCACCCCCACCCCGCAGGAAGGTGAAATACTCACCTTCTCCCTTGACGCGCTGGAAGCAAATGGCTTCCAGCGCGTCATTCCCCCTTTCCATGAAATCAGCGCGCGATCGCGCGCTGACGTCATGGGGGGGGGGGGGTGGCGTGAAAGGGCAAGGGATTCCCCTTTCAGCCCTGGCCTGGGGGTGTTGGGGGGCGGCCCTCGGGGGAAGCGCTAGCGCTTCCCCCGACTGCCAGTCCCAGGACGTAATGGTTACGTCCATGGCGCCACACGGGCGCTGCCATGGACGTAACCATTACGTCCCTGGCGGGGAAGGGGTTAAAGTGCTGCTGGAGTAGCATTAACGGAATAATGCATAATGGTAGCCTCCAGTCTTGTAATGAAATTCATGTATTGCTCAGTAGTTTTAGGTGTAGTGGCTGGTTGCCAACAATACACTGGGCAAGGTTTTCATCCATCTCTTGCATTTTCTGGTGCATATATACCCTTTTCTTTGCTGAGCTCTAGTCCCATCCCTAACTTTGTCAACTAAATGTCTTACTTTTTTGTTGAATGGGGCAATGTGGCTGTTGTGTTTTATTGATATTAGTTATTATGAACTTCATAGGCTGGTGTTTAGTTAGGATGTCATTGCCTACTTCAGATATGTGGATTTTCAGGGAGAATTATTGCCTAGAACAAATGCCTCTGTTTCCTTATGATTTTGGGGACTTTGCGTTTGTGACACTTAGCGGGCATATTTTAGTTCTGCTCAAACCTAGATTAAGTTGTGTGTGAAGCTGTGCATGATTCAGTACTTAATTTGTACTTGTTGTTTCCGGTGCAGAGCACCAGCACTTATTTTTTAAGGCCAGCACTTATTTTTCAAGCTTTTACTGCGAGCAAAAGACACATATGGGAAAGACAGAGTAAGAGAAAAATGTAAAAGCATCACAATGGGAGAAAGCAGAAAGCTGCAAGAGGAAGCTGAAGGGGTAGGGAGTGATTGTAAATGGAGGTCAGAGATGGCTTCAGGATTAGACTGCCTCAGTATTCAGTGGTCGCACATTTAGTTGCAGCAGCTGCGTGCTTCAGAGGAGAGCTTTGGGCACCCGCACGTTTTTATTTACAAATTAAGCACTGGCACGATTTAAATGTTTTCTTTGGTTTAGGGGTGTGGGTTTTTACCATTATCATTGGTACTTTGTTGCAAAGGTGCTGCCTGCGCCAGTACTCTGTGTGGATATTTGGCCAGTTGTGTTCACGTTGTGTTAAATGGACTTTGAGATAAGTCTCAGTTTTTGTTGATGTTCAAGTTTGTGGTTACGTGTTTGCTTGCTGACAATTAGGATTTTGCTCAACCAAACCCCAAACTTACATGGACACGTTTTTTAGTGCCTACTACCAATTTAACACCATGTGCAGAATCATCAAGTGCTTTAGGAAGAAGAGAAATTATAATGTTTAAAAGTTTGGGGGCTATCAACTGGGGCTTTTTCACTCCTCCCCCTGGAAAAACCAATTTTCTTTGAAAGATTTAGGGTTCTTTATAAACCTAAGCTGCGGTAGGTTAGAAACGAGACCGTAAAGTGCCGCTCCATCAACATTCAGAGTCTAACCACAGTTGTGTTCTGTTATCTCCGCCTCCTTCTGATGATATGTCCTTATTTACAACATCAGTCCAGTCACCAGGCACCTCATTGCCTACCACATCATCCTCAGACGCTTGCAGTTAGTCACGCAGAGGCCGCTGACTCAGTAAATGTTCACTTATGCAGTCCGCCACGGCAGAGGGTGAAACTTAACTGAAGAATAAGACAATGTTCTGAGGCCCAAAAAACACAACACATTAGCTGCGACCCTGGTGGTCCGGAAACTCCCCTCTGCGTCCTGTGGGCGCACCATGGGCAGGCTTCGAGTCTCACGGTTCATTATAACACCATCTTTTAGGAGGGAAAGGCATTATAAACGGCCTTTACAGAAGGCATGTTCTTACAAAAGAGGCTCCTATGTCAGTGTGGCTCTTAGAGAGGGAATGTTCCTACAACAGAGCTTCTGAGAGGGAGTCTCGTTATAACGGGGTTCTTAGAAATATTATTATAACAAAGCCTGGCAGAGTGAATCTCCTTTCAATGAGACTCATGGAGGGATGCTTTAATAACGGAGACTCCTAAATTGAACCTCCGATTTTAATGGGGGGCTATTGGAAGGGATGCTTTAATAATAGAGACTCTTAAACTCAACCTCAGGTTTTAATGGGGGGGCTATTAGAAAGGATGCTTTAAAAACAGAGACTCTTAAATCGAACCTCCAGTTTTAAAGGGGGGCTATTAGAAGGGATGCTCTAGTAACAGAGACTCTTAAAGTAAACTTCCAATTTTAATTGGGGTTCTTAGAGAGGAAATGTTTTTATAATGTAGACTGATAAAAGTTCTTATAAGATGGACTCTTAGAGTGACAGCTGTTGGAGCAGAGGCACTTCATGGTCTTATAACAGGCTGTTATGGACAGATGTTTTTAATATAGTGGCCCTGAGATGCAAGGGTCCTATCTCAGGGTTCCAGAGGGGGGCTGTTCGTAGAAGAGGGGCCGTTATCGATGGTTGTTCTTGTAATAGGGGTTTCTAAGAGGGGGAATGTTCATATAACAGGGTTCTGATGTTAACAGTTTCTTATAGGGATCATGTTCTTACACCATGGCTCTGAAAGAGGGAATTTCCTCAAGACGGGCATCTATATGCGAAATGTCCTTATAACAGGGAGTGCTATAGAAAGCATTTTCCGTAATGTGGGTTTTAGAAGGTAAGTTTCATAAAGCTGCAATTCCTAGAGGGAGAATGTTCATATAGGCGGGGCTCAGAGAGGGAGAACACGGTTTTAGATGAGGAAAGTTCTTTTTCTATGGCTATTTAGAAGGGAACGTTCCTTTAGTATGCCGTCAGTTCTGCTTACAGCCCTCCGTTGAGGGAGTTCAACGACAGCGCTGCATTTATCACTCATCAACATTCTGCAAAGAGACTGAGGGCAAGGAATTAAATTAGAAAAGCAAACCGTTTAATTGAATTTGTTGAGGTTTGTTAAACCCCTGGTCTCATTAGAGACGAAAAAACTTGGCATGTAAACGGAGAGATCGACTCTGGGGGAGAAGAGAGAAGGCTAGAGAATTTGTTCATTTCCTACGCTGTATAGTATGTGCATAGAAATATTATACGCATTATTCTAATTAAACCCCACCTTGTGCGCTTTCCCATACATCATTCTCTATGTGTGTATCTTAGCCCTTAATATGCATTATTTAAGTTCTCATTGTGAGATCTCCTACACATTCATCCATATTTAGCACAGTCATCACTGTGCACTCTGACCTATACATAATCGCATAAATAGTAGATCTCCCACGGTCCCCTGCCACTTATGCATGATTGTATATGTATTACCTTCTTTGTTTCCTATACAATATGCTGTAGGTAATACAACCACTCTTAACTATACAATATTTTATATAACCAGAGCCCCCAATGCGCACCTTTACCTTTATACTTATGCCTTACTGCGTGTGTGTTTTCTGTAAATTACTCTACATGTACAGCGGTCTCACTGTGAGGTCTGACCTATAAAGGTGGCACAAATTGTGTTGATAGGAATGACAAAATATCACAGTCACAAGCCAGGGCTATAAAATAAATATATAAATACATTACCATATGGGTATCAGAGCCCATACTGTTGACACCCCTATGCATGTATCTATGTCTATCACAGCTCTCACTGCGCTCTGCTCCCTATGCATGGTTCTGTATGTACAGAGTTCCTGAGCACTCCTCTATATACATACCTTACAACTACACCAGCCTTAAACGTACGATTGAGATTCCGTCTAAATAACAGTAGCATAGAAATTAAACACATTACCATTTAAAGCATTGCACGTTTTTTCTATGTTCTACGATTCTTATCATAGATAACTTGTCAAGAAAACGTGTTGAATTTCCTTAGGCAGATAGTGTTACCTCACTGGAGGCGCTTAAGAGGGGGAGGGGAAGATGCTTATGGAGATGGATTGGACCATTAAGAAGATAGAAGAAATGCAATACAAGACTCATCAAAATATTTGATATTGATTTTAGATTTGTTTTAAATATATTTGAATGTATTCGTTTTTTATCTAAATTTTGACATAAACTATGGTATTGTATATGTCAAAGTGTTCTCCCTTTGGCAGTCAAACCTCTGATCTTCATGGCAGCATTGGCATTTGAAACAATTGACAATGCAATACTTTTGTCCATACTTAGATACTGGGTAGAGTCTGATTCACCTCGAATGTGGTCAGTCATCATAAGTGCATCAGAATGGGAGTTGGTCTGAGCCTATTCACCCCCCCTCAAAGCTACCACATGGTGCCATTCTGCTTGCACTACCATACACCCGATACGTTGTTGACCTTGTGTATGAAGCCATTAGATGATCTTCAGGAATTATGTGGGTTGTCGTCAAGAACTAGATGACCGCTTGATTCTACAACAATGTTTCTGCTGATAGTTGGTAAGTTAGGTAATTTGCCTGTGTGGTGCTGGGATGAGGCGCTGGCCTACGGTGTTATCATCAAATTCATGTCTAATCAGACAAAGATTTTTGAATCCCATTTCAGCATGATTATCCATAATAATCGAAGGCTAAAGCAGTAAAAAACTAATGCACCGGGTTGTTTCTCCAGAAAATAAATGTAACGTAGTCTTGGAGAAGTACTTCCACAGAACGGTCCAGACCTTATCCTGGAAAGATTTGGGACATTATACTTTTTTCTGAAGCATTCTTGACCTACATAGGTCAAGGAGGACATAATTTAAATTAATTTTATGTAAATCTATCCTTTGTGGAGATCCAGAAAATTTGCCATCAATTTGGGGCTATTGGGCTAAAATTCATTATCCTCGTTAGTTGAAGGGTGCGTTCACACTGTTACCAGACTGGTCACTGTTATTAAGCAATGTGAACTTGTAATTTCTGTTCTGAGATGGCTGCACCAGCTTCCGTTAGAGGCAAGGATTGTCCTGTGATTGCTTATGGTTCCTAAAACATTATTCTTGTGAAGACAGTCATTACTTGGGGGGTGAAGGGTGATTTCATGTGTGACTCAAAACGCTTGGAGTAAAACCAGTTTAATAGCAGAAATTTCAGAGTTTGTTAAATTTAAGCAGACACATAAATCATTGTCTGCTGCTGCTGCTGGGATTGTAATGCTCTGCCAGCTCTGCTGTCCTCTTAATTGTCAATATTGAGTTCCAGAAAAAAATACATACCAGGATTTTCCTACATCTTTTAAAAAATATATTTGTTGGCTAACATGTTTATTAGTTCATTAATGATATTGTAATGCACATAGAGCAGAAGGAGTTATTTAAGTTTATGAAGCTGCAATTGATTGTAAAATGTCTTTGAGAAGAATCATATTATTCATGCATTCTCTCACCATCATCCCTTTCTTTCGCCACCATTTCTTCTCAACCTCTCAATGGTTTCGCCTTTCTTTCCTACCCTACATAGCCTGATGAGCTGACCAATGTTTTGGAGATCAGTAACATCGTCTTCACCAGCATGTTTGCCTTAGAGATGATCCTGAAGCTGTCGGCGTTCGGCTTCTTCGAATACCTGCGCAACCCGTACAACATCTTTGACGGCATCATCGTCATCATCAGGTTAGATGGAGCGCCGCTTGAATTATCCTAATATAGAAGATATACTAAAGCATGACTATAATGCTAAATCTACATCTAGGCATAGAAAAAATACACACTGGAATGTGTAGAGAATTAGAAGAAATACTGGATTGTAAGGATATAAAGAGATGACACCTGGAATGGAAGCATATAAGATAATTTATTGTAAACAACGAACCAAGTAAGCTGGAATGTAAATCAAATGAGAAGCAGACAGGAATCTAGACATAGTAATACGACTATCATGTGACATACAACTAGAAAAAAGCATTTTCAGTGCAACGGGTCTTGCATTTGTTAGAGTTAGAGCTATTAGCGTTGTAAAGCAAATAAAAACGCAGCGCGATTGCGCTATGTAAAATGCAGCGCGATCACGCAGCGTTGAAAATAAACAGATAAAGTGGTCTGGACTCCAGACTGAAAACATCGAGCTTCGTATGTTTTTGGTACTTTACCAGTGCTGTGTAGGTGGGCTAAACACCGGAAAAGGCATGACGTATGCATGCCTTTCACAAATGAAAGCAAGCGGATTTTAAAAGGCAAGCCCACGAACCAATGTAAGTGACTGAAGTGGCATGGGCGTGGTTTCAAGCCCACAGAGAGATTACAGAATAGACGGAGCACTTTGTGCTCGCCCATAAAAAGGCTGGAATGTAATCAAAGATGTCAGAAATACCATATAATTAAATTGGATGTAAAAACAGACTGCAATGTAAACGTAAACTGGTAGTAAGACTAGAATGAACAAATAGAATATGGAGTAATATGAGTCTGGTTTATCAAAGATGGGGGTCACAAAACAGTCACTTTTTTGCACTGCGCTGCATTGTGATCCTGTCCATTGTTTACAGTGTGACAGATGTACTAATCCACTGCACACAAAATGTCTGTTTGGGAGGATTCACAAAAATGTATATTAAGGAGGCGCAAATCCCTCTGCAAATCCTACTGAATGGCTTTGAAAGCAGTGACAGCAAACACCCAACACTACATCTGAATGCAAACACTGTGATATCCTCCTAATAATGGGCTATAGCGGTGGTTTCGGACCTGTGGTGCAGGGCCTCTGGGGGTCCGTGAAGCCTCCTCAGGGGGTCCACAAATCCTTAGAAAATTAAATAGTATTAACAGATTAATAAAGTGTATATAAATAAAGTGGTTAAATGTACAATTTAAAATTTTAAAACATACTCTATGTGTCTAGGAATTAGAGATTGGAGGCTAAAAATTAAATTACTATCCTCAGTTGATTTATAGGAGCAGTGCAGGTGCAATCAAACAGAATACAGTATGGAGGATGTCTTGCTTCAGTTGAATATATAAAAGCTCCAGCCTTCCTATTACTTTTTTTTAGCTTGTTTATGTATTTACTGTGTACTGCTTTTCATTTCAAATCATGAACATGTCCCAGAATCCAGTAATGATAAAGTGGGGGTCCACAAAAGTCAAAAGGTCGGGAACCACTGGGCTATACTAGAACAAATTGGCATGATGCGTACCAGGGAAGCGGGCCGCAGTCCCCGTGACCACTATCTTCTCACCTCGATACCCCAGTCACAGTTTCCAATTTGCGACACAATGCCAGCCCTTTTAATATTGGTATTTTTCAATGGTTTGCAACTGTTAGAGTGATTGCAAACCATTGATGCATTTCTTTGCAAGTCCCAAGAACCATTGAAAAACCCTTTCATACCTCGTTGTCCTTTCAAATCACAAGGAAGCAGAATGCGGATTTCGCATTTCACAGACCCATTTGCGACTTTAAGTGTCCATTTAGTACATCAAGGCTATAGGTTTTTTACATTGAACCATATACTTTAAACACAAAAATGAGAGACATGCTGTAATGTAAACTTGAATATATGCATGCATGGGGATTTATAGAGCAAACATAGCTTCAAAGCGATGGCACACTCTCCAAAACTGGGTGGTAAAGGAGTGCAGAGTAGGCGGATGAGCGACAGCATGCAGGTGGGACAATGGGGTTACCAGCAGGAGCCCATCACCCGGGGGTTGCATATGAATGAGTTGTTGTTTGCAGAGGAGGGCTTTCACTCCTTGGAGAGAAGAAGTAAGGCAGCGTTCTGGATCCGGGCATGGAGGGAGCTCAGGATCCTGGGAGACTAGAAGGAGATTGCTTGGTGTTGTTTCCTCACTTTTCCTTGGTTATTGTCTTGGACCTGTTGAGGTAGCTTCTGCCCCTGTTAAGTAGCCTACCGTCTTGATCTTGTTTGACAGGTGTAGTGGTGTACTCAAGTGTAACACCAAGCAGAGGATACATTAGACTTTCAAGGTGATGTGGTTTGGTAGCGAGGGCGAGCAGAGTTCTTTGAGGGTGGGCGAAATTCTTTAAAACTGTCTGATGCATTTGATCCTTCAGAAAAAGTCATGAATGATGCTCTGAAGGCGAGTAAATGTGTTTCCACATATCCAGAAGAAAGACTGAAGTATAAACCTTAAAATTATGATTTTTAATTTTTATTTAGCTTTCCTTGCCACCAACCTCCAATCGGTGGTCTCAGGGTGCATGCCATTTTATATATAATAAACAAAAGACAGAATGCTAACATTAACATCACAAATAATACATTCTTAGCAAGGAAACTGAAACAAGACTCTAATATAAAGGCAATAGAAGATACTGTATGTAAACAAAAAATACAACAAGAAAGACTGAAATATGATCATACATTTTAGAAAATATGTTTTGAAGACAGAAAGTCTGAAGTAATAAGAAATATTAGCTAGAGTTACCTAAACAGAGGAACAAGTGATTAAACAGATAATTTAATACAGACTGAAACTTTACCTAGGAATAGGAAATGATATGGCTCTCTTTATGAATCACGCATAATCCTGGGTACAAAATGCCTGGTAAGTATTGACTTGTAACTGGTGTGCGAGTGTCACACCATTCTGAGTTTCGGAGCTCAGAATGGGGCGCATGCTAATTGTACATGTTTTCCCATTTCCTACGTGTGAAGATTCAAAATGTGATCTATTTGCCTTCATTGTTGCACCATGCATGGTGGGCGAGCAAACCATTTGTGCCTATGTCCTATTCGAGATTCAGGCAAAACAGGACTTTGCACTCAAATTAGGACTAGCACCAGCTGATGACGAGGACCTCTATTGTTAAACCAGAAAACATAGATGTTCTTTACATCGCTAAAAAGTTATACATGAGATTAGAAATTAAATGTGCATATAGTCATATAATTAAAAACTACTATTTGTGAAGAAACATAAAAAGACTGGAATGTGTATATCGAAATTAAAGTTACTATTTTGTAAATGTCGAAAACAACTTAGACTGGATTGTAAATACAAAACACAAATATGCTATCTATTTTGTCACCACAGAAAACAGAAGTCACAGGAATTCAAATACAAAAATACAGATACTGTACTGTAACAGAAATAAAGAATAGTTCCTTAATATGGGACTTAAACACTCTATATTGTAAACATATAAACAGAATAATGTATTGAAACCATATCATTGACTGATACAACATTGTAAACCTAAAAGAACAGAAAGCTTGGATTGCAGACATGAAAAGTAACACTTCTTTCTTTTCCTTGCTCCTCTCACTCCACCGCTTGCCCTTCCCTCGACCCCGCTCCCTCCCAGCGTCTGGGAGATTATTGGTCAGAATGATGGAGGGCTGTCCGTGCTGCGGACCTTCCGCCTGCTGCGAGTGCTGAAGCTGGTGCGGTTCATGCCAGCTCTGAGGCGTCAGCTGGTGGTCCTGATGAAGACAATGGACAACGTGGCCACCTTCTGCATGTTGCTGATGCTGTTCATCTTCATCTTTAGGTGAGGAAAGCACAAGGGCACAGAGTACACCACGGTGGTCAGCTCAGTGTCAATATCACTAGTTGCTGAGAGGGTCAGGCTCTCGATGCCTCTGGCAGACCACTAGAGAGGACTAGAGAAGACGCACTAGAGAGGACCAACGTTGATGATTCCCACATCACACTTTGTTCCACTGCAGACCCCTAAAGCCCATCCAGCGCTAGAACTGAGAGGAGGTGTGGTCCTATGTATGTGCCATGTACTACCCAGATCTGTAAGGATCAGGTTTGTAGCACCATTCCTAGGAGTAACAAGGTACATTGCTCTACCAATCGCCTGCAGACATTTAGCCCCAGAGATCAACGTCTTTTAGTTCTTTTAATCCACTGAACTGTCCATCTCTAGAAGTGTTTGCTCTGTATTTCACTTTCATTGCCAGTGTCCTGAGCCACCCAGCCTTGGAGAGGAAAGCCTCTGTATCTGTGTTCCTAACCCATGTGCCCCCTAGTCACAAAGTTTGAGGTTGTCTGCCAAACTGCGTGAATCTATCCTGCCCTAGTAGTAACGGACTCAGTACGTTTGTGTGAAACCCCAGAAGTATACAGCCACAGAAGACAGGCTGTGTGCCCTGTGTGCCAGTCCACCGAGTTGTTCCAGGATGTGAAAAGCTATTGCTGTACCCAGTACCTTGAGCCAATCCTACAGGCGATAGGATCCTATCATAGTGTTAGCTCCATTACCCTAGACAGTCTTAGAGGTGACACCGTGTTCCTTCATATTAACACTATGAATCACATAGTCACAGAAATATAGGCTGTAGAGGTGAAGGTTTCTGTGTCCTTGTCCCACCCCCAGAGCACAGGGAACAATAGAAGAAAAAGGCTTTGTATCCCTCCTCCACCAGCCTCCGCTATGGTTGCATTAAAAGTGTCCTTGCCTCTTACTACTGTCTTTTCTTTGCACTCCTTGCAGCATCCTGGGCATGCACATCTTCGGATGCAAGTTCAGCCTGAAGACCGACTCGGGTGATACCATCCCTGACCGCAAGAACTTTGATTCTCTCCTCTGGGCCATTGTCACTGTGTTTCAGGTATGTCCAAGAGGGACAAGTTGGGCACAGCGTAGGGTGTCTGACTTTGTGGAACATGCCTGGGAAGGCTTCAGCAAGGCACACACTGGGGTCAGTAACTATATCTGCATAAAACATGTGTGGGAGGGACAGATGGGGTACATACCACAGGATGTATCATTTTGCCCTTATGACAGATAACAGGAAGGGTCAGTCCAGACACACGCTGTGGTAGACCACTGCAGGGAACAGGCCAAGCACACACTAGAGAGTTTAATTATATCTGTCTGGAGGATGTAATGGAGCAACCATCTGGGCACGCATACTAGGGCGATGCTCTCCATGCCGTTTATTTAATTTCTTAACATAAATGGGGAAGCTTGAAAACCTTTGGATAGTATTAAAGTCTGGTAGCTGTGTGTGGTTGCTCTAAATAGAGTAGCTGTGTCTGTCTGCTGTTTGTGTTTGCTCCATGTGGTTGTTTTGCATAGTAGCTTTGTGTGTGAATGTGTGTGATTGCCTGGAGTGGTAGTACAATGCAGTAACTTTGTGTTAAGGCTCTGTGTGTAGCTCACTGTTTGGTTCTGAGCCGTAGATCTGTGTGTTAGTTCTGTGTGGTAGCAATATTATATAGCTCTGTGTGGTTCTCTGTGTTGCAGTTCTGTGTTATGGCTCTGTGTTTTAGCTCTGTTTTATAAGAAATGCCATGTAGGCATTTGTGGTCGTTGTATGTAGCAACCTTTGTCTGTTCTCTCTATATTATAACAGATGGTGATGTTGGCTCTCGGTGTTAGCTCTGGGTGGTGGCTCTGTGTGTTGGATTTGTGTGTTAACTTTGTGTGTTAGTTTTGTTTGGTAACTCAGTGCAGCAGATCAATCAGTTCATTAGTGCAGTAAGTGTGAGAGATAATTTTGGTATATCAGTCTGATATCTCAGTGTGGTATTTCATTATTGTAGCTTAGTACTAGAGCACAGTGTGGAGGCTTGTTGAGGGCGCCTAGATAGATAGCTCAGTGTAATAGCTCTGTGTGTTAACTTAACATGCTACATTAGCCTGATATTGTGGTGTGGTAACTTACCATCAAAGCTTCAGTGTAATACCTCATTATGGTACCCAAGCCAGGTAGCTGAGTAAGATACTGTAACATGTTAGCTTTGGAACATTGCTCATTGTGGTAGCTTGGCATGCAAGCTTTTTGTAGAAGCACACTGTTTTAGCTGTCTGGTAACTCCGTGTAGTAGATTAATGGAGTAGTTCAGCATTGTCGCTCTGATACATGAGCTTCCTCCGGGTACACCACAGTTTTTTTCTGTGAGAGAACATTAGTGGAAGACAGAACTGGGAGAAGACTAGGCCTGAAATGGTTTTACATATTTCAATATCATGTCAGCTATCCTTTTCCTTTCTTCTACCACAGATCCTGACTCAAGAAGACTGGAACGTTGTACTGTACAACGGCATGGCCAGCACCTCCCCTTGGGCTGCCCTATACTTTGTTGCTCTTATGACCTTTGGCAACTATGTACTATTCAACCTGCTGGTGGCCATCTTGGTTGAGGGATTCCAAGCGGAGGTGAGGAACTGTCTCTCTGAATTTGAGGTTAGGCAACCATGCACAAAGCAAGTGGGGTTCATTAGAGATACAGATTCATTTCATTTCTAATCACCATTTATAGGAATAAAAGTGTAATGTTGGCCCGAACATTAACTTTAATAAAGGTCTAATTGCAGCATGAATATCACCTTTGACAAAATATTTTCTTCCACTTTTTTATGACTGTTACAATTATTTTTCAGTTGCATCCTCACATTTATGACGTTGGTAAATGGTTTTAATGCCTTTTTAGAATAGAATTGTGAATATTAAAGGTTGTTCTTTGGTTTCAGCTACACTTTAATGATGTGTCAGACTTTGGGCCTCATTACAAGTCTGGCGGTCTTAAGACTGCCAGACTCGCGGTGGCGTTTGGACTGCCGCTCTCCTGCTCAGTCGGAGTCGTGGTCAGCCACAGTGGCGCTGAGTTCAGCACTGCAGCTCTGATCATGAGTTCTCTCGCTGCCAGCCTTTTCATAGCGGAGTCCCCGCCATGGAAAGGCTGGAAGAAAGGCAGTGCAGGGGACAAAGGGGGGCCCCTGCACTGCCCATGCCCGTAGCATGGGCAATGCAGGGGCCCGCTACAAGCACCCTCGGAATGCGCACTGTCTGCACTGCAGACAGGTCACATTCTGAGGGTGCTGGTGTGCCATGGCGAGCCAAGGCCAATGCTGTGCCACTATTTCCACCAGTCTGACTGGCAGAAATGTAGTAATACGATGTTCCGCCAGTCAGCCTGGTGGAAACATTGTTATGCGATTGGGGGGAGGTCACTGGTTTGAGGCATGCCTGCCCCCTGCAGCTTTGGCGGTCGGCTCGTCTGACCTCCAAAGTTATAATGAGGCCCTTTGTGTTGGTATGAAAGAAATTATTTAATTTCATTGCAGTGTAAATCTAGTCACTTGTTGTATAACACTTTCTGGGCCGTTTTTGTTTGTTTTCAGCATTGGTTTCAAAATGTTGAGAATTGAATGATTTACTTAGGGGGTTATTCTAACTTTGGAGGAGGTGTTAATCCGTCCCAAAAGTGACGGAAAAGTGACGGATTTACCACCAGCCGTATTACGAGTCCATTATATCCTATGGAACTCGTAATACGGCTGGTGGTATATCCGTCACTTTTCCGTCACTTTTGGGACGGATTAACACCTCCTCCAAAGTTAGAATAACCCCCTTAGTGTATAATGTAGCTGTACATGTTTTTCTTTAATTTTAACATCATCATTAATGAAAATGTTATTTAAGTGTTCATTTTAGTGAATATTTTATTTCTGTGTTAGCATTATTTTATTGAAGATTTTACTTCGGTTTTAGTACAAGTCAAGACCAGCGGCGGCTCCTCCACTATGGCGGAGGAGCATCACCCCCACATGCCAGCAGCAGCAGCTGGAAATTGAAAAATAAAGACGATAACACTCAATGTTCATTATCGTTTTTATTTTTCAAGGGGCGGGCCACAGGGATGACGAGCACTGAGGGGAGTGGTGTGCACTCCCCGCAGTGCCTCTGTTAGTTTGGCCGGCCGTCTCAGGATGGCCAAACAGACATGTGCACTGAGCTCTTTCCAACCGCGCACTGTGTTGCCAGGTTGGAGACAGCAGGCCCAGGCTCCTAGTCTGCCTGGGAGCGCCAAGCCAGGATGCTCCAGCCAATCCTAACGCTACTCTCATGCTGACAGAAGCATGAGAGAAGCATTAGGATTTGCCGCAGGGTAGGCTGTGAGCCCTCTGCCTGCTGTGAGTGCAGACTGAGGAGCGGCCCGGCTCGGTGGAGGCAGCGATTCAGGTACTTTTTAAAAAAATTATCTTTTTATTTGTAATGTTTTTTGTTCTCCCGCTGCTTTGCCCACACAGGAGCCGTCCCTGGTTAAGACTCCATTTACGTGCTAACTGTTTATTCCGATGTGCTTTCAATTAAGGTTTTCTTTAGAGTTTATACTTAGCATTTTAAATCTCACTTACATGAAAAATTATATATACATTTTTAACATCACTTTGAAGAAAATGTTATCCTTACCTCTAATAGAGCTGCAATTTAGATACAACTTCTGTACTGTTGGATGTACCATTAATTTGATTTAAGTTTTATTTCACTTGCAGTATAAATGTTAAAGGCGTTTTTAATTCTTTATTAACATTATGTATGATAACTGTGTTATTATAGTTCTTACTTTTATAAAAAAAACATTTTCTGGGCTTTATATGATTTTATTGAAATTAAAAAGTGCCGTATAGAAACCTTCAATCAACATTAGGTATTATGTATGGCATTTTAGATATTAATACCCCATGTACTATAAGAGAAAAGTCTGGAACAGAGAGGGCAATAGCAAGAGGGGAGACAAAAAGGAGGACAGACTAACTGACTGTTATAACAGTATTGAATTTATCAACTTCAACAGCATGTAAATTACCAAAAGTACCACATTTGCTCTCTTGGAAAATGTTTGTGAAACTAAACTTTGCTAATGCCACTTTTGTTGCCTGCAATGGTGGCAGTATACCTGTTAGAAAGTGGTGTACTGTTGGAAACACACACACTCACACACACACGTATATTACAAAGTGGCATACACCAACACATTCCCTAGTGTCAGTCGCCACTGTGTAGTTTTAGTTAGGGCGTTGTTTCCATAGAAAGGCTGATTTTTATTTTATTAATAACGTTTGTGCTGTTTGACAAATCTACAGAAAACATTTCTCAAAAAGTTTATTCACTTCCGTTCCTTTCTGGGAACGTTTGGGGTGATCAGTCAAGTGAGAGCAAAGAAAAAGGGGCATGTCCCTCAAAATGCTGATTTCCCATGTTAGTTCCTATAGGAAATTTCTGTTGCAGATACAAAAAGCCAGCTGAACAGAATTACGCCAATTTGGTAAAAAGTTGGAACTTTATTGAGAAAGTGTGCGTTATGCGATTTGGTGTAAATCTGTTCAGCTTTTTTTGAGAAATTTTCATTTAAATAGTTGCTCAGGGTTGTCATGAAGGGGTTAAAAAGTAGGTGTATCTGAACCGCTGTTGTGCAGTAATGCTGTCATTGGCCACCATAAAGGAAACTAGTGAATTCTCATTCGCTGTCCACAAGATGAGCAGTATGTTATGACAGCTATTACTGGACTCAGGGACATGTTCCCTGTGTCTTCAAAAGGAATGGAAAAATCCTATAAGGGGGCAGGGTGAGCACACCCTGACCTTCCATGGGCATGTGGGGGTGGGGTCCCAAAAGCACCTCCCTTAATTGGCTGTTAACAACGTGGTGTGACAGTCATTACAGGACCCGGGGTCACGGTCCTCATTTAAATGAACTGCAGTGAATACCAGGTTTTGAGGGTCACAAAAATGAGCACAAAAAAGGGTGATAATAGTTTTTTGTCGCAATATTAGTAATTTGTTGGTGGTGTTCTACTCATTTTTGTAATTCAAGAGAGGTCTCAGTTGATTATACCATGTGAAAAATACTGACCCCTACAGGGATTTGATGAACAATGTTGAATTAGAAATCGGTTTTCACTCACAAGTTTCTCATAGATTTTATGAAAGTTGCTCCAGAAGTTAAAATAAGAGCACATTTTCTATAAGTTCTCATTGTTTTCATCAAAGTAAAAACATACTTCTAACAGAAGCAGCAGCCTTTCCCAGCTTTCTACTGCAGCTTCACACTGTGTTCTAATGAACAACTAGCTCTCCAACATTCTGTATTTATGACAAACATGTGGTGCACCTGAAGCCATCTTGATGGAATCAAAACTGTAAAACGTAATGCAATTAAGAAATAACAAAACAATGGAGTTTTTTTTGTTACATAAATTATAGTTTGTGCGATAAAGAGCTAAAATGAAGGCAAATATTTTTTCGGAGTTCTCAAAAATCTTTCTCATCCATGTCAGTAAAACATTCTAACATAGACTGAAACATGTACTTTCCACACCAACAGTGATCTTTTAGTTAACTGCCCGGTGTAATACTGCAGCATCCGTTAGAGAAATTATGGTTAGTGCTCTACAACACCAAAATGAGGGCACATGTTCTATGCATTCGCAAATATCTCCCTCATCCGTTTTACTGAAACATTTTGAAAAAGCAGAAAGAAATATGTACTTCCAACACCAACAGCAGTCTACTGGTTAACTCCCTAGTAATCAACTGAAGCGGCACCGCAGAGGTCTAAGGAACAACTAGAGCATTAAGATTTTTTATTAAAGCCAAAAACAAGGCACTCCTGAATGCTAATATGTTGGAATAAGAACTGCTGAATTTAACACCCTAAGAGAACGTTGATGGAAATCAGCAATGAGATGTTAATGTAGGCATGAAAGCAGAGGGTTAAAATGTAAGAGGGGTATGGGTTTTTAGTTATTTGAGGCACCATATAGTTTTAAAGGGACAGGGGGTGTGGCTTGCCGGCTAAGATGGCAGGCGCTCCATGGCGACACCCCAATTATCCGTAAATTATACAGACTTGGGGGGGCGATCGGCACCTGCACCAGCGCCCATCCGAATGTAGGACCTCCCTGGAGCTAGGGGAGCTGTCGTGTGCATTGAGGTAGCACCTGGAACGCCGTCGGAACGGCCGGCCTGTGTGAGGGGATGAAAGGTGCGGCCTGCCCCAAAGGCGGTACGTGGCCCGGACTGGTGGCGATTGGACCTGCGCAGTGGTGCCTCCAGACCTGAGGGAGGCAGCAGAGACGGCGGAAGCGGGGAGTGCACCCGACGCTACAGTGACTGCCGAGTCCGAGCTGGGTGACGAGGTACAGGGGTCGCCTGGTTGAAAGTGAGCGACTGCCTCGCTCGGCCGCTCAGAATCTGCCGGGCGTTGCTGCGGCCCTGCGGTGGCTGGGCGTGCGGGCCTGCAATAGTTGGGCTCCCGCGGTGCTGACACTGAGCCCAAAAGACTGTGGCGGATCGAGGGGCAGTGCGTGTTGGGGGCCCTGGGCCCTGTAAGTGGTGAAGATCTGCTGCAGCTTGGTTTGCCACTCCCCGGCGGCGGAGGAGGGGAGCGACTGAGACGGTGCCTGTCGCTGGACCCAGAGTTGCACGCTGGAGCGCGGGGGCCAACAGGTGGAAGGCGCTGCCCTGTTCGGCTGCAAATCTTTGTTTGCCCATCCAAAACTGTCAGACATTATTGCAGCTTGCCCCCGGAGGAAACTGATTAGTGAGTTCCCAGTACATCTGGACAGCACGAGGAGGGAGGCTGCTGCGGACGCCATGATCAGAGGCCCTATCTCTGGATAGCAATAAACTGGATGCGGTGCTGGAAGCTGTGGAGCGCATAGGCACCTCTTTAGCTCAGACCTCATTAGAGGGCAAAATTGATGAAGTGGTTAGTGATCTCACCCTCCTGCACACAGACCACCGCAAACTAGCAGATAAAACCTGCACACTAGAAGGCCAGCTCCAGTACTTAACACCTAAGACGGACCGGCTAGAGACTTCACTGCATATCGCGCTGGACTGGATAGGGATCCTGGAGCACCGTTCAGAAGATACAGAAGGCCGCACCAGACGGAACAACATCAGAGTCATAGGCCTACCGGAAGGCGAGGAGGGCCTAGATGCGGTTGCCTTCGCTGACTCATGGCTTTGGGAGCTGATGCCAGGGGGCTCATTGACGTCCTTCTTTTCAGTGAAACAAGCCCACAGGGTGTTCCTACTAGGGCCCGCCTTCCAGGCGCTGGACCGCGCCCTTTCCTTCTCTGGCTCTTACATTATGCAGACAGAGATGTTATACTGCGAGCAGTAAGAACACTCCCCGCAATCCAAGTGCACAACAATCTGGTTATGATATATCCGGACGACACCATTGCCGTACAAAGAGAGTATGCATCCTTTTTGCTAGTAAAGCGCAAACAACGCGCCCTCAATCTGTCGTATTCCCTTCTCTTCCCGGCCAAGCTGCGCATAGTAGCTGATGATAAAATGCATTTCTTCAGCACACCAGAGACAACTTGGGACTGGCTGGAGTCTTCAGAACTGGTTAGTCAACGAGACCCTGACATAGCCAAGCCAGCGGCCCGGTACCTACAACACCGTAAACGGAGACATAGGAAAAGGCAGGTGGCTGTCTTGGAAGAGGTGTGACACGCTCCTGACCTGGAACAAATTATACAAGAATGTTGATGTGCACTACAAACCGCAGCAGCCATCAGTATCCTTCCAGCTGCCTCAGATGAAGAAGCGGACCTCACTAACTCTAACGGAGATGAGGGCTCCTTGCTCGAGACGTCCTCTGAATTTGGGTCATCCCACCGTCCAGCGATGACACCTCAGACAGCAGACAAACTACTCTGACTCTACCCAGTTGGCATGCAATTCACTGTTAAGCGGTAAAGTTAAATGTTAAATGTACTACTCGAATAGTCGTGCACTGATGCACCACATATCTCAATCGTGCTTGTGACCGCGCGTGTGGTCTGGTGCTGCTGACCCTGCTGTTATGGATGGCGGGCCGCAGGCCTCTGGGCATCACGCTACCATATGTCCCCTACAATACATGCTACATTCTGCCGCAGTTGACTCCCCTTGCTTATGCTGGTCTAAGGGTTGCTCCCCGGCTCTTACCGCATATCACCCACCTCACGTACCCCACTCTCCCACTAGAGGGGTCCTTTTCCTTGTATTTGTTATGCTAAATAGGCATATTGCTTAGTTGTCCCTCTGCTCTAATGGCATTCACTTACGCTACTATTGGGCCTGTTACTGGTCCTAAGTTGTTTTTGTTTTTCTTTGTATGGAACCTGCATTCGCCCTGCCCACTGCCCCATTGGGGCCCAGCTGCTAGTCCGGTGGTACTCCTGTCTCTGGGATGGGGGCTCTGGAACACTGTCTTTCTGCTGATCCACCATGAACGCTTTCAATCTCCGCACATGGAATGTGCGAGGCATACATACGCCAGCACACAGATATTCTATATATTCATATCTTAAAAGGCATTTAATTTATATAGCGTTCCTGCAGGAGACCCACCTCGCGCAATCTGAGGTGGCTAGATTGCAACGGCACTGGCGTGGACAGCTTTATGCGACAGGTTTCTCCTCTTATGCCAGGGAGACACTTATTTGGATTAAACCAGGCACCCCCTTTGTAGCTGAAGATCATATTGTGGATGCGCAGGGTTTATATGTACTGGTGCGCGGACGACTTGCTGGCCGTGCAGTGATGCTGGAGTCTATATATGCACAGATCAAGCCTCTTTCCTAGACTTGTTATTCAATCTCCTTTCTCACTGGAGTGATCTCCCCTGGTTATTAGGGGGTGACTTTAATTACGTCCTAGACTCTTCTCTAGACCACTCCTTCCTGACGTTACCCACTGCACCTACAGTTACAGCTGTGCATGTGCTACGCAGCTGGCTCCAACCCTGACAATTAGTGGATGTGTGGCATCAGTATCATCCTACCACTAGCGTCTACTCATTCTTTTCTGCCCCACACCAACTACATGTCTGTCTTGACAGGATAATATGTACCACTAACTCATATCCTGCAATACAGTGGTCCGACTATTTGGGCCGTGCTCACTCAGATCACAATCCACAGCTTCTACAACTGGGATGGGATGCATCTCACCCCAGTATCCCCACTTGGTGACTCCACCCGGAGTTCTTAGAGGATGCAGCTTTTAGAGCATCGCTGGACAAGGCAATTCTTGAATACTTTGCACATAATATAGGCACGGCATCCTCCGGAGTATTGGAATGGGAAGCATTTAAGGTCTTCATCAGAGGTCGTATGGGCACACAGTGGAACTTGCAGAAGTCTATTGAGAGCGACTTGCCCAAAGTGGAGAGGTTCCTGATGAGATATGAGCGTGGAAATTCCCACCCCGCATCAGACTTGCAACAGCTAGCAAATGCCAAAGCAGAACGCATTTCCTTACTAGAGAGATTGCGCTGTTTAAACTATGCAGCTCACTCGGCTCGCACACAAGCAATGGCTGACCGCTCGGGCAAATTGCTGGCTTGGCTTATTCGCCAAGACCGAGGTCCTTTTATGGAGCTCCGTTCGGCAATGGGGAACATCCACCACACTCCTCAGGAGATTCACTCTGAATTTACTAAGCATTATCAGTCGCTTTACCGTTCCACTGTGACAACAGATCTAGAGGAAAGAGCTGACTTTTTCTCATTACTTACCTTACCCCGATTGACGGATGACCAGCGAGAAGAGCAGGAGGCGCCCCTAACATTGGCTGAAGTGTATGATAGTATACGAGCCTTATCAGCAGGCAAAACTCCAGGCCCCGACGGTCTTCCGTCTGACTTTTACAAGCTCTTCTCTGCAACACTTGCGCCTTGTCTTCTCTGTCTTTAAGAGCAAGCACTGCAGGAGGCATCCCTACCAGTTTCGCAGCATGAGGCGCTACTGGTGTCGCTCCCAAAGCCGGGGCAAGGACCCATCTGAGCTGGGCTCGTACAGGCCGCTAGTGATGCTCAAATCTGACTACAGAATCCTGGCCAAGGTTCTGGCAATGCGTTTGGCACCTCTGGTCCCGCAACTAGTGCACTCTGACCAGAACAGCTTTGTGCCAGCACGGGACACTTCACACAATATCAGGCGCCTATTCAGAGTCATGAAATACTCAACGTGGGATTGGCCTCATGCAGGATGTCTAGTGTTTGACCTGGAGAAGGCCTTTGATTCCTTGGAATGGTTTTATCTGTTGAAGTCACTGCACCGATTTGGTATCGGCCCATAGTTCCTACGCATGGTCCGGCTGCTGTATACCCTGCCTCAGTCCAGGGTTAAAGTTGGCACAATCATATCCGATCCGATAGAAGTGGGCAGAGGTACTAGACAGGGCTGCCCCTCTCTCCATTACAGTTTTCTCTGGCAATGGAGCCTCTGGCTGTGGAGTTCCGCGGGCCAGAGGGGCATCCCATTGGGTGACGGCCTACTCACCATATCTCTATATGCAGATGATCTTCTTTTGTATTTCAGAGACATTGGTAACGTCCCTCCCGATATTGCAGTCATCCTGCACCTTTTCGCCACAATCATGCCTCTTCCCTTTTGATCCAGGACTGCCAGATCCGGGACTGCGAATTTCTGTAACTGATGTCCCCTGGCAACCCAAGACGTTCCGCTATCTCGGCATACAGGTATTTCACAAGGAGAGGGACCTTCACAATGGCAATCTTCGCAGAGCAGTGTCATCCATCCGATCTTCTGGCAAACAGTGCCGCTTTCGGTAGCTGGCAGGATCGCCCTCCTGAAAATGGTGGTGCTTCCTTGCCTCCTATACTGCTTCTCCAATTTGCCATACTATGTTTCAGCCGGCTTCTTCCATGAATTGGAACCTAAAATGCGGGAATTTATCTGGAACAAAAGTTGTCTGCAAAGTGGCGTTAAAAAACTCTTCTTATCCCTGACCCAAGGTGGTCTCTCGTTGCCGAATATGGAGCATTATTACTTGGCCTCTCAGCTTCAGTGGGTGGCGCGTTGGCTGGCAGGCCTTCAGCTTGCCGACACTGAAACCAATTCCCCACCCTGGACACTGACTCGGATTCTGCACCTCTTCCACCCCCTTACAATGTTGCAGTCTCCTGCAGAACTATTACTGAATGTGGCTCACCGTTGTTACCGTAGGGCTCTGCGCCTCACAGTGTAGTGAATCCTAGTTTGTTTTAATGGGATAACGGGAGTTAGCTTAGCTTTTGCTTGCAGACTCGTGCTCCCGTCACCTAGTGACTTTTAACCTACTTAGCTTGCTCTGTTTTAGACCATTTATTTAATTAAATATTTTAAGATGACTGCCGTGTTTATAGTTAGTCCCTTTTGTTTAGAGTTATGTTATCAGTGTCACCTCGCTAAGGCAAACTATAGGGGCTCACATTAGAAATTACCGCCCCAAGGATGCAGCGTTATCTATTGTTTTGGAACAACCTACGTCTGGGGTCCAAGTAGATCTGAATAAATACATCACACTTAAGACAGATAATCAGAGGGATTCGGACCAGATACCGTCGCTGCTATCGATGCTGCACGTCGCCTTGACGCTGACCCGAACTTCGTGTTCTGCCGAAGTCTGAGCTCAAGACCTCATTCAAGGTAACCAGGGTTGGGGGCTCCTTCCAGGGCCATGTCATTGGCAGATTAGGTTTAACATGCCCAGCTCTCCTCTAGGTAGAAGGTTAGGCCTATTATGATAGGGTACACTGACATATGTTACGCTTCATGTCTTCCTATGCTAATACAAGATGGTGGGGGTCTTCCTAATCAAGACCCTCGTCTTTACAATTCTATTTCTTGTACTGTTAATTATCCTAATCATTGCAGCCAATATGATTTCCTACATTATGTTGAATAAAAACTACTGAAACATTACAACATCTTTGTTATTGCCTGTGTTTGGTTGAGATATAATATATCTGTGAGAAAGGGGTAATCTCCGTTTAACCACGACATTCACTAAGATGTCGTATTTCTGAGTTCATGCATAAAGGCTGCCACAAATCACCTTTGACTGTTTGGGTTATTGGTGAGGTACTGCTAGTGAGCCGGAAGGGTTGGGACTACAGTTGCGACTTGTTGTAGGACAAGCATAGTCACCTACAAACATAAGTACTGTCATCCCTAAACCAGCAGTCTTGCCCAGGGCAAGAGTCCAGACTATGACATGGTGCCACCAACAATGGTGTTTAGGCACTAATTTACGGATACCCCGATTATCGCTGTCTCACAGACGACAGGTACCCATATGTACCATTATACATGGACGTCCGTAGTCTTTGGGAAAATCCTCGTCAGCTGAACAGGGAACACCTAATTAAGCAGTAGGTTGTTCGAGCTCGAACTCTTAAAAAAGACTTAATACTCCCCACTTGGTGTTCCATCTCTTTACCCATTTTTTTTTTCAATATGGCTAACGCCATAGACATTCCTGAAAACGCTAGACAGGCATTAACTTTACATCTAGTAGCGCATGGCTTAAGAGACGACGGCGGGGACGTCACTTTCATAGTAGAAGCTAATGAAGCTTAACAAACTGAAACGTTCAATGCCTGGGTCACCTTTCCTGAGGAAGATGCCAGGTCAGCTACCTTTCACACATATAAAATAGCTGATGTACCTCAACAGTACCAAGCACACCAGTATCACGAAATACCGCTCACCTATCAAGAGCATCAGAACTGGTTTGAAGGCGCTCTCTCACATGTTATACAGCAAGTGAGATTAAGTCCTTTGAGTAATGACGGACCAACATGGCATATGTTTGCCACATACACAACGCACCCAGAAATACAGAACATGGCAGTAGCAGATCTGTAAAACTTATATAATGAGATTGTAACATTATACAGAAAGCTCGTTCAGTTCGTAATGCGGACTTTGAACACAACGCCAGCACGTCCAGCACCACCAGCACCTGCTGGATATGAATTGGCTACTGGGATTAATCCACAAACAGTACATACTATAATTTGTAAGTTACCCACGGGTAGGGAGAAAATACCTTATTGGATAGCCCAGAAAACTAATCAGCTGGAAGCTGTGTTTCTCCATACGGGACCACAGGAGAAACATAGAATTCTAACAATGTGCTTGCCCTTCGGGATGGTTCCCTCGGTGGATGACTGTGCCACATGGGGTACAGTCTTCGCTGCAAAATATACTACCACACATGGTACCCCGACACTTGCCAATTTACCAGAAGTGTTAAAACAAATTCAGAATGAGCATGGGGCAGCCCGTGCCCTAGATTTGGGGATGGAATGAATGCGTAATTGTGATGCAGTATCCTCGATAATACTTAGTAATATTAAAGGGGAAGCGGTAGCACTGGCTATACGCCAGCCTCTCCGAGAAACTCCACATTTGGAACAAGAGAGACAGCTACCAAAAATTATTTCCGATACCTATACTAGTATAGGACAGGATGGTTTGGGAGCCAAGCCGAAGAAGTTGGAAGTACACGGTACCACCCCTAAGGAAGGTACTAAACAGACACAAGAAAGTTCGAAAAAGCGCTGGGAGAAGCCAAAACAATTTAAAGAAAGACAGTTGGGTGAACTTAAAGCCCTTATTTTAGCGCTAGAAAAACTGAGACAGGAAGACTGACTTTGATAGTCTGTGATTCATATTATTGCGTTCAGTCTTACAATGATTATCTTAATCATTGGAAACTGAACGGGTTCAGAGATTCTAAAGGGAACACCAAAAAGCACAAAACGTTGTGGGGAGGGTGGCTGATCTTAAGGAGAAGCTACTGTGTGTCCATGTAGTACATACATTGGGCCACCAACGTGTAGGAGTACACGTTATCGGTAATACTTTGGCTGATGAAGCAGCCAAATCTGCAGTGGCTACGGCTTCTGTGGCTGCAGTGACTCGTTCCCATACGAGATTGGATAATGAAATTCGGACTGCTGTGAAAGCTTCGGCTGAGGACAAGTCTCTCCCGAAAGGGTACCCTACAAACTATTCCTACCATATCAGTGCACAGAATGTGGCCTACGCAACAATTAGAGGTTAGGTCTAGTGAAAGTAGCGCATGAGGGTGTTGCTTCTGCTCATGCTGGTATTTCGGCCACAATAACACTCTTACAGAAACGCTCCTGGTGGCCTGGTCTATGCAGACGGACAAAACAATACGTTCTTTATTGTGACATTTGCCAGCAAACTAAGGCTCCAACATCAAACGCCCACCACAGACATCCCTTGTAGTGTACCTGGACCATTGCAGTCCACTTCTACCTGATGGTGCATACAAATATATTTTAGTCGCTGTGGATTCTTGCTCTAGATTTCTGTGGGTATGGCCGCAGCGGTCAGCTGACGCTCGGACTGTTATAAAAGACTTGCTGATCTTTATCAGTACATATGCGGTTGCAGCATTCCATTTGGACCAGGGTCCTGCATTTGCCTTCAAGGCATTCAGGGACACCATGGGGATGATGGGTGTTGAACTCCATTACTCCTCACCATACCATCCTGAGGGAAATCAGGTTGTGGAGAGGTGGAACCGTGAACTAAAGCTGTCCTTAACAACAAGGGTACTAGGTTCTGGCCGCAGCTGGCTTCATCACCTATATGGGGTCCAGTGAGCACTGAATAATCTGCCAAAATGGTCCTTGGGGGGACGAACTCCCTATGAGGTTCTCTTTGGGATATCTATGTATGTCCCAGATCTTGATGGTTTTGGTATGGTGGCAGCAGAAACACCTTTTGACATAAATGAACGTCTCACTGTCTTACAGGAGCTTCAACAATTTCGAGATGAAAAATCATCTACCAGTGCTGCCACCTTAGGAATAAGGGATATTCCAACAACTTCCACTGGCTGGATTCCTAAAGTTGGGGATCTAGTACGTAAAAAGATAGCTGTGAAGAAGGAATTCGGTCCATATTACAGAGCACCAGTCTCAGTCTTGGGAATACAAGGTACCAGAACAGTAATCTTGCCGCCATTGCCAGGTTCCTGAGGAAACAGATTTGTTTCAATTGACAAAGTCAAATTACACCATGTGGCCGATCCTGCACAGTAGACCCAGATGTCCCTTGGGTGGTTCCCAATCCCCTCTCACTACCCAACAGGACATTCCTCTTCAGAATAGAGTGACCAATAATACTATGGACTATGTTACAATGGCCAACAATGTTATGATTACCTCCTCGACCATGGGGAGGGCTGAGAATGAGCTCCTGCTGGTTCCAGTCACCAATTCCACAACTTCTAGTCAAGAGTTGGCCGTTTTATACACCAATACAACATAGACTGATGGCACAATTTACCACGAGCCCCCACTAGAAGTAAACATCTCTACGAATACTGAACTTGCTCCTGTTTTTGCAGAGACTGGCTCTGGCTACTTTGTCGACATTGATGACTTTTCTTCAGACTCATCGACTCGCACGATTGAAAATGATTCAAAGACACGCAAGCTCTATCAATGGCTTAAAAAGAACTACTTGATATATCCATGGAACTATTTTTGGTTCTGCTTGACATTCATTACTTTATTTTTTTGGATCGGATTTGTGACTGTTTTTTTCTTGCTTATAAATGGTCATTACATCCCTGAACGCGCAATTATAACACCAATAGATAAAGTTTTGACTCCACACCATTCCTCACACAAGGTCCACAGAGACTTGTTCCCGGTGAACATTTCAGCAGTACCCATTTCTGATGGGATTGTGTGGGACAAAGTTCCTTTTGAAATATATGGGCCTACTGAGGTCATTCATATTCCATATGTATTCAAAATATCAATGACAGATGTAATTACACCCGGTGTTGTTTCTGATGATTGGGATGTCCAGACAGTTGATAATATGTTAACTGAAATGAAGGACTATTCGATATTTGAAAGTGAAGATGTATATGTAATTACAATGAATTATGGGGAAATGTTCTGCTACAATAATTGGGGACATTACTACCAGCACCGTGCAACTAGACATAGACCTGTTCTTAATGACACACAAAGGGAACATTGTTCAACACCACCAGTTCCCTAAAGTTTATTTAGACAAATTCACTTTTTTTACTGGGCATGATACAAGGAACTCTGAGTCATATGTTTTTAAACTGCCTGGTTTAAAAATTAGGAAAATTTTCCTAACTGATACAAAACTGATATATTCAGATGCCTTTGTTTCCCGTCTTACCATTGAAGGTTACAATCACTGGAAGAACAATATTGATTTAAAAAGTGTATTGGGGACACAGGATTGGCAAATACGGGGTAGGGAGGCCTTGTTTAGGGCATGCCTGATTCCTGAACAAATGACTTTTTTGAATGGCACTGTTCAACAGATGTCCTGCCTCGGGTTAGCAAAAGTAAAAGAAATAAACATGCCCAGTATCCCCACACCGGCTAAATTTAATTGCTGGCAATTCTTTTTGAATGACACCGAAGAAGAGCTAGATGCAAAGGTTCGGGCTGGTACCTATAATTCTTAACTTTCCAGTCCCGGCGGGTGGTTAGTTTGGCCAATAGACACCAAAGGATGTCAGGCTTGTTTTTTAGATTCCTCCGGGGGTTTTAAGATTAGCCGGCCAGATCCTCGCTTCATCTCGGGTCAACACACGGGGATAGTGTGGGGAAACTGTGTCAACGATGGGTACAGTCTAACACGTTAGCCGCAGTTAAAGAACACCTGAACACACTTTCTGAAAGTATAGACTTGCAGGACTTCCTGTTGGGTCCTAGGAAACAGCGCTCTTAAAGATTTGTATATGTGATGTATAATGAGATATGGAAACTTTCTCAGATAGGTTCCGCTGCTCGCTTAAGGCAGATAGATAAGGAAAATTTAGAAAGAACTTTGGCAGTTGTCGATAACGGCATGAACACCCTGTCCAACAGAATTTATTTGCTCACGAATGTGATGTCATCTACGATTGATATTATTCAGTCAGACATGTCCCGTTTATACCATGGACAAAGTCAGCTGCGCTCTATCACGCAGATTGGTTGGACGTTACAAACATTGAAAAAGGACCGTGTTCCATGGAGGTACATTAACGGCAGTGAACTGTTTGCTGCTTTTAATCTCTCTGAGAAACAACAGACAAAAAAGGGAAGCAATTTTTACCATGCTTCATGTAGAGAAGTTGGAAAAGTTGCCTTTTACGATAGCTGAGAGTCCTTCGACTGTCTGGCTTATACATGGCATTATTAATCTGCCCATATCCACCTTTCGTTTTTCGCAGTGCTTGAAAAATCTTGCCGTGGGCAGGTATGAGCGTTTGGGTGATAGCTATATTAAGGAAGAGTGGGAGTTGCCTTTTGATTATAAATGCTTAATCGGCGAAACAGAAGTCTTTCTTAGCGGAAGCACCTGTGAGACTACTGTTAGTCATTCTGTGATCTGCAAGCAGGTGTCCCTTCACGGCCACTGCAATGCGGGGGTCGCGAACTTGGCCTGTTTTCTTAAGGGTACTCCCGTCTATTTGATTCGACCAGCATTTCATGTATTTACCAATGGCAGATACGTGGTGCTGAGAGATCAAAGCTGTTGCAGTATGCAACTGGGCATTGCCGACACAATTTCGGTCTCGAAGGTCGTTACGTGTTGTGGACATGTTTTATTTCCCCCCACACAAGAGATAAAAGTATCAGAAATGTGGCCTCACATTGATACCATTAATGTAAATTATGACAAGCTGAGTAAACTAAAGGCGCTACTGTTTCAGAAACAGGTCGCGTTGACATCCACTAGAGAGATGCATGCGCTCCAGATTGTGAGATCATCAGCTGAGATACAATCCCTATTAAATACCAACTTCCCCAAGCACTTTGGCGAGCTGGTATCCAAAATATTCAATGCTTCGAGTACTACTGGGATCTCGATTTGTATCTATCTTCCAGGCTATCTTCGGAGTCATCCCATCGTCCATCCATTCACTCTTTTCAAGTGACTTTGGGGGCTTCCCTATAATCTTGGCAATATTTGGCGGAATACTGCTGCTGTTTTTTCTGCTTCGCAGTGGTTGTCTTTTTACAGCTACACGGAGCGATGGAGCAACTGCCACCAGCGCACCTGTGCCGTGAACTCATGGTTCAGGTCTTCAATGTTTCCTTGCTGGAGGAACTAGAGTGGAAATGGTCATTGTCATTTCGACCACTCCATTGGTGCACGCAGCCGGAAAGTTGCTGCGTTTGGTGCTTCTTCGAACATTTGCTAACTGTGTGCCTTGCCGTCCTGCCAGTACCTCCTGTGGACCCAGAACTGCTGAGGTCCCCGATGAGGGTTCACACACGGTCTGCCCCTTGAGACCGAGGCTGATCCATGAGGCCACTTGTGAACACTCAGAGTTGGTTCTACCATCAATGGATAACGGCACTGACGCAGCTGGACCCGCACTTGAGACTATTGCGCACTTTTGTTCCGTGAATCCATCCGCCCAAGTGATCGATCCCACATCAGATGATTTGGCCTAATTTTTTTATGACTTTTTGCAAGGTGACTTTGGGGCTAGTCTTCAAGATCATGACTATAGTTCCACGCCACAATAATCTACTTTGGCCTGCTGTGCTTGTCATGGTTGTCTTTAAGTCTCTGTAGTATGTTTTAAATGTTTGATTTTTTTACCATGTTTTTAACGTTGGTTTTTATGCTTTTCTTTTAGTTCAGAGCAGCTTTTTTTTGCTTTTGGATTACCACACCTTCGGTGGTAGCCAGTACTAGCGTCATACTTGTTATGGTAATGGGGAGGGTGTAGTGAATCCTAGTTTGTTTTAATGGGATAACGGGAGTTAGCTTAGCTTTCGCTTGCAGACTCTGTCATGGTTGACTCGTTGCTTACCAAACTTGTCTGTAGGATGGTCTTGTCGCTTGTAGGTCCTGCCTTGGCCAAGATATGCGCGACCCTTTTTGGTAGCCACGGTGCTGCTGACAAGGAAACGTCAAGGCAGTCCGTGCCCTCCAAAAGGAGTCCCTGAGGAAAAAACCTGAAAGAAAAAAAAAAACTCAAGGCTGGAACTCCCTGGAACAACAAAGCACAGGCAAGGTAAGTAGTCAAAAAACAAAAATATAACTGGAAGCCAGAAAGAAGCAGAAAAAAGGGACTGGAAAAAAATGCAGCGTGATCACCACCAAAATGAAGTGTTGCAGCGCAAGGAGATCAAGTGTCTGAGGCCTTGTATACTCATAAACAGGAAGTGACATGCAGGAAGGGAAAAGACGCCATGTTAGCTTGGGACAGCTATCATAGAAGATGTAGATGAGGACACCATGTTAGATAGGGATCCTGATGCATGCAGGGAAGAACAATGTGTGCTGGGAAAAAGAAGCAAAAATATGGCTCCACCCAAAAAGAGAGATAGACCATAAATGAAGAACAAAAAACAGAAGAAAGAAGAATAGAATTAAACAGAGGAAACCAGGTATGTGCTAAAAGTGGGGAAAATGGGGCCAAACTAAATCTTATGCCATGCCGCCTCCCGAACTCGCCGAGGCCCGATGGGAAACCTAGGGCCTCATGCGAGTTAAAAAGGAAAGCGGCATGCCCGGCGCCCGAAAAGAGGAACTGCAGCAACTGCCGCGTTCTGAATTGGTGCCTCGGGGTGCGTCGCGGTAGACCGCGGTGCAACAGACTCGTGCCCCCGTCACCTAGTGACTTTGAACCTACTTAGCTTGCTCTGTCTTAGACCATTTATTTAATTAAATCTTTTAAGATGGCTGCCGTGTTTATAGTCATTTTCAGTGTAACCTCGCTAAGGCGTCAACTCATACAACAAAGACAAACAAACTATAGGGGCTCACATTAGAAATTACTGTCCCAAGCAGGCGGCGTTATCTATTGTTTTGGAACAACCTATGTCAGGGGTCCAAGTAGATCTGTATAAACACATCACACTTTAGACAGATAATCAGAGGAATTCCGACCAGATACCATCGCTGCTATCAATGCTGCACGTCGTCCTGACGCTGACCCGGACTTCGTTTCTTGGCGAAGTCTGAGCTCGAGACCTCATTCAAGGTAACCAGGGTTGGGGGCTCCTTCCAGGGCCACGTAATTGGCAGATTAGATTTAACATACCCAGCTGTCCTCTATGTAGGTTAGGCCTATTATGATAGGGTACACGGACATATAATACGCTTCATGTGTTCCTATGCTCATACAAGATGGTGGGGGTCTTCATAATCGTGACCCTCGTCTTTACAATTCTATCTCTTGTACTGTTCATTATCCTAATCATTGCAGCCAATATGATTTACCGCATTATGTTGAATAAAAACTATTAAAACATTAAAACATCTTTGTTGTTGCCTGTGTTTGGTTGAGATATAATATATCTGTGAGAAAGGGGTAATCTCCGTTTAGCCACGACATTCCCTGGGATGTCATATTTCTGAGTCCATGCATAAAGGCTGCCATAAATCACCTTTGACTGTTTGGGTTATTGGTGAGGTACTGATAGTGAGCCGGAAGGGTTGGGACTACAGTTGCGACTTGTTGTAGGACAGGCATAGTCACCTACAAACCTAAGTACTGTCATCCCTAAATCAGCAGTCTTGCCCAGGGCAAGAGTCCAAACTACGACAACAGGTGACACTATTCCCTATGCACCAGCTTTGGCCTTGCTGGGTATGCAGCGCGACGCACAGCTCACAACGGCCGCTGAACTAGGGCCTTGGCACGCAGCTGATCTGCACACTCTGGGTGATCTTTATAGCGAGGGTTGGCTAATTCCGTTCAGTGAGCTCTTGGCAGAGATGGGACTGCCACTGGGACAGCTTCTGCTATACAATTCATTGCTGATGGTGCAGTCGCACAGATGGGGAGATATGACATCTGAACCTCCCACACACTTACTAGTGCAATACATACAGGTTATGGGGCAAGGTAGACACCTGATATGGTGGTTCACTGATGCACTTAGAACACATACGCTAAATGCCCACACTGCTTTGCGTGCCAACTGGGAGGGTGATCTGGCAGAACCTTTCACTGAAGCTGCATGGTCAATGGCACAATCCAGCCATACTAATGTCCCCCGCAATTCCAGATTCCGCCTTATTCAATTTTATATTCTTCACAGAGCTTATCTCATGCCAGCCTGCATTAACAAATACTTTAATCGTGTGGACGCCGCTTGCCCTCGCTGCAATTTGATAGGGGCGGACTTCCTTCACATCCTCTGGTCTTGTTCTTCCTTAAACATTTACTGGCATGGAGTCACATCATCCCAATCAAAATACACATCACGTCCATTGCTGTTGGGTTGGGGCTTCTGTCTTCCGGGTCTCTTCCCGAGAACCAAAAAGCGAAAAGCATCCACAAGATTCCTGGACTTGGGACTTCTGACAGCCAAGCAACTCATCACTAAAAGGTGGAAAGCCACTGAGCCCTCATCAGTGCTAGCCTTGAAAATCTCCTTTCAGATATGGGCGGAGGCAGAGGGGGCTGCACTGTGACGCAAAGATGCTAAAGGCATGCTTAAATATCCCCTGTCTGCTAGCTGGGATGAGATGTTGACCCATTTGCATAGAGCGGAGCATGGCATAGACGCTGAATATGCAGTTCACATGATACTGAAATAATGCTGGCTTAGTCAATTTATCTGCGACAATTGCTACTTGGTCAATTAATGGCATATTTTCTCACATAGGCTCCTAGCGTTTCAGCTAAATTAGCCCATTTATCTATCGTGCCTTGGACATGGGTGGTGATATAGTAATGCAACCACAATGGGAGACCCCTGGGCAGTGGAGTTGGGGGACAATGGGAATGGGCTCTTAGTTTAGTTCTCTGTTTCTCTTGTTTTATATAATTATTTTCTTATTGTTGCTGAATCCACAAGTGTATTGATAATTTCCTGAACAGGAGACTTCGTTTATGCCAGAATTGTGCGGACACTGGGTTTTCTGGGAGTGGTTCACAGTATATATGTAGCTACCACCTGCACAATGCTGATTTCCAGTGCATTTTCATTTATCTGTCATTTTAATAAGGCTGTACAGATTGTCAACACCACTTTTCCTTTATTGAACCAAACGCATCTTGTTGATTCTCCCTCAAGGAGTTCAAATGTATAGATTATGTAGGTACAATGGGGCTCATTCTGAGCCCGGCGGGTGGCGGGCGCCGCCCGCCGGGCGGAAACCGCCGAAAGACCGCACCGCGGTCAATAGACCGCGGGGGTCATTTTGACTTTCCCGCTGGGCCGGCGGGCGATCGCCAGAAGATCGCCCGCCGGCCCAGCGGGAAAGCCCCTGCAACGAGGAAGCCGGCTCCAAATGGAGCCGGCGGAGTTGCAGGGGTGCGACGGGTGCAGTAGCACCCGTCGCGATTTTCACTGTCTGCATAGCAGACAGTGAAAATCTTTGTGGGGCCCTGTTAGGGGGCCCCTGCACTGCCCATGCCAGTGGCATGGGCAGTGCAGGGGCCCCCAGGGGCCCCACGACACCCGTTCCCGCCATCCTGTTCCTGGCGGGTTTTACCGCCAGGAACAGGATGGCGGGAAGGGGGTCGGAATCCCCATGGCGGCGCTGCAAGCAGCGCCGCCATGGAGGATTCTCTGGCCCAGGGGAAATCCGGCGGGAAACCGCCGGATCCCCTTTTCTGACCGCGGCTTTACCGCCGCGGTCAGAATGGGCACTGAAGCACCGCCAGCCTGTTGGTGGCGGTGCTTCCGTTGCCCGTGACCCTGGCGGTTTAGGACCGCCAGGGTCAGAATGAGGGCCTATATGTGTTTGAAGAATGTCATTGCCAAACGAACCTGTATGAAAAGAAGTGAAGCTATGTTGAATGAATAAAACCAATAAAAAGATTTTTTTAAAAAATTCATATAGTTTTAAAGGGACTAAAAATAGTTAAAGACGGAGACATCTGCTTAAGGACAGTATTCACTTTCCACATTTGGTTACTTATTCTACCCATCTTCTCAGTCCTTTAACAGTGCCTAATTTTAAATGAAGAACATTTAGGTGGCGAAATATGAATAAAAACAAAGACTGAAGAGACATTATAGTTAGGTGTGGCACCAAGACCTTAACTTATGTTTAAAAAGACAGACATTCACTGAAACAAACAACAGTTAAAGTGACGGTATAGTTAGGTGTTGGAATGAGATACAAGCTAATGTTGAAAAACCCAAAATACACTGAAATACACCAGTTTTAGTTTAGTGCAGTAACTATAACTTGAGCCCCCATCATGCACTGATTATGACCTCACATAGGACATCACTTACGACATGTTAATTGACATCTTTAATGACACCAATCAATACTTCTCAGTCATAGCTTCTGGTCAGTCCCTGCAGCCAATCTACATCAGGACCCAGACTTAGGGCCATATGTACAAACACTTTTTGCCATAAACACAGAATGGGTAAAAACCTTTGCTACATCTGGCCCTTAGTGCCTAGGTTCCAGCAAGGCCTTACACCCTGCCGTCCGTAAGCATCAAGCCTTCATTGTGCATCATCTTCAGCCATACATAGGACAAGTTTCACACAGGGCTTACCTGTGGCCAGGGTCTGCGCCTACACCTCAAAAGCAGCTAACCCCAACTATGCATTACTTTCAACATACACAGAGAAGGTTGTCTGCAAGGCCTGGTGACACACCAGACCCTGCATCCAACAGACAAAAGGGGTCGAGCTTGGACTTGCTATTTGTCCAGACCCTGTGCCCACCATAGCCCTTGTGATCAACCTTCTCTGTGCATGGCGTTAAGCCATGCATCCACCCCTACATGGCAACCTAACACCCTACTTCCTCACCATTCAGCCTTTCACAGCAATGGTTGACCAAAGATTCTATTGTTCAGTGATGTTCAGCCGCCAGCTCCCTACCCCCTACACCCATTCTTTGGGTGAATACAAGTACAAAGACAATGACACCCATAAGAATTGCTGAATTATCCAATTTCTATTGCATCATTTGAAAGCTTACTGACAACCTCATAAGAGTCCAGTCATCGATTTAGGTTGTCGTATTACTCATCATTCAGAAAGCCTGTAGCACACTGTCAGAATCATTAACTGACATCAGTAATTTCGACAATATTATTACTGAAATATAATCAGTGAGATCATAAATTATGTAATTTAACGTGTCATTAGTGATCTAATATGTGACGTCAGAAGCAGCGCATGATAAGGGTGCAAGTTATAGTTAGTGCTCTACACTATAACCGGCGTGTTTCAGTGGTTTTTGTGTTTTCTAACATTAGCTTCTGTTGAATTCCAACACCTAACTATAACATCACTTTAACCATTGTTTTATATATATATATATATATATATATATATATATATATATATATATACATATATACACACACACAAACACACACAAACACACTGAGAAAACCAAGGATTACAGAGAGGTTAGTGTTAGGTTCACATTTTACTGATACAAAACCATACAAATTCAGCAGTTATAGTTATTCTTATAGTTATACCTATGTTAAGAAACTATAACTCGTTGCTCAAAGTTACTTTCTGGCTCAAGTTATAGTTTTGTCAGATAAGTATAACTATAACTGCTGACTTTCTATCGTCAACCTAATTATGACATCCCAGTAACCTTTGGTTTTCTAAGTGAATTTCTATTTTTTTGTTAATGCACAAATTATATTTCTGTCACGGTGCAGCCAGCCAATCAGGGCCTTGCTTTTCCCCAGGATCTGAGGAGGATCCTCCTCGGATCCTCCTCGGATCCTCCTCGGATCCCTGGATTGGTCAAAAGAAAGAAAATGGGCCTATTTTTGCCCATGAGTACCCCTAAAGGGACATCTCCATGTGTCCTTTGGTGTCAGAATACCAATATTTTGGAACCTTACATATTTTTACACTGTTTTTTCCCACCCCTTCCCAGGCAATGCGAGAAACAAAATGACAGTCTCAACTTTTTTGTCAGGTTGCCGCCAGCCAATCAGGGCCTTGCTTCCTCCGAATCCGCAGAGGATAAGAGGAGGCTCCGCGTCCCTATTTATACAAATTTGTTTTTCATTTAATAACTAGGAAACTACCTAACAAATTTACAATTTATGCTTTTTCGACCAAGAGCTAGCTTTCTGCCAAATTTGGTGTAAATCCGTCCAGTGGTTCGGGCTGTAGTCGCGCTCAAACCCCCTATGGAAATTAACATGAGTAAACGTGTTTTGGGACCCCGCCCGTTTTTCTCAGCCCCTGCTTGAAGGAACACCCCCGAAACTTTACAGATAGCAGCTGAAGTGAGCATCAATTTTTGGGGGAGAATGTTGTGAAGATTTATCAGCCTGCGCCAAAGATATAGGCAAGTCAAAAAACGCTTTTTCAATGGAAACTAGGTCCTAACTATAACTATCTACTGGTGACTGCCAGTAGGTAAGATATATATATATATTTATATTTATACATACACACATATATATATATATATCCATGAAAGAACCCTTCTGGTCAACAGGTAAACGCGTTTCTTTTGTTGACCTGACCGGTTCTTTCAAGGATAATTTGAGGGCAAACAATCCTCCTGCATGCACCCAAACCCACGCTGCGCACAGCCAAAGGCTGTGTGCATAGTGGGGTTGGATTAATTGGTTGTATTTATTTTTTATACATTTTTTTTTTAATCCACTCATCCTTTGTAAGTTTACATTGGGGGGTACGCGTTGAGCCCTTTGGTGGATGGGATCGGCTGGGAAAAAAAAGGGCAATTTCTTGCCCATGAGGGACCCCTAAGGGACCCTTCCTATGGGGTCATGACACCTGTATCCTGACCCCTTATATGTTTTTACACTCTTGTTTTACCTCCCCCGGGCTGATGCAAGAAACAAAACGGCAGAAGCAACTTTCCTTCCAGGTTATGGCCAGCTAATCAGGGTCTTGCTTTTCCCCCGGATCCTCAAATCCTCCGCAAGTGGACCTGTTGAGGATCAGCGTCCCTAGCTATCTATATTTTTTAAACTTAAATAACTCATAAACTACTGAACAGATTTACACCAATTTATGAAAGCATGTTTTATGGACCACGATCTAGCTTCCTGCCAAATGTGGTGTGAATCCGTTCAGCCGTTCGGACTGTAGTAATGTTTAAAAAATCCCATAGGCATAGAATGGGGACAAAGTGTTTTGGACTCCCCCCCTTTTTCATGGCCCCCGCTTGACAAATCACCCTGTAAATTTCAACACAGCAGGTCAACTTACCATCATATCAGTTTTGAAAATTTCGTTAAGATTCGTCAAGCAGCGCCAAAGTTATTGGCAAAAAAAACCTCCATCTATGGAAAAAGCTGGTCCTAACAATAACTATTGCCAGTAGGTAAAATATAAATATATATATATATATACAGGGAGTGCAGAATTATTAGGCAAGTTGGATTTTTGAGGATTAATTTTATTGTTGAACAACAACCATGTTCTCAATGAACCCAAAAAACTCATTAATATCAAAGCTGAATATTTTTGGAAGTAGTTTTTAGTTTGTTTTTAGTTTTAGCTATGTTAGGGGGATATCTGTGTGTGCAGGTGACTATTACTGTGCATAATTATTAGGCAACTTAACAAAAAAAAATATATACCCATTTCAATTATTTATTATTACCAGTGAAACCAATATAACATCTCAACATTCACAAATATACATTTCTGACATTCAAAAACAAAACAAAAACAAATCAGTGACCAATATAGCCACCTTTCTTTGCAAGGACACTCAAAAGCCTGCCATCCATGGATTCTGTCAGTGTTTTGATCTGTTCACCATCAACATTGCGTGCAGCAGCAACCACAGCCTCCCAGACACTGTTCAGAGAGGTGTACTGTTTTCCCTCCTTGTAAATCTCACATTTGATGATGGACCACAGGTTCTCAATGGGGTTCAGATCAGGTGAACAAGGAGGCCATGTCATTAGATTTCCTTCTTTTATACCTTTTCTTGCCAGCCACGCTGTGGAGTACTTGGACGCGTGTGATGGAGCATTGTCCTGCATGAAAATCATGTTTTTCTTGAAGGATGCAGACTTCTTCCTGTACCACTGCTTGAAGAAGGTGTCTTCCAGGAACTGGCAGTAGGACTGGGAGTTGAGCTTGACTCCATCCTCAACCCGAAAAGGCCCCACAAGCTCATCTTTGATGATACCAGCCCAAACCAGTACTCCACCTTCACCTTGCTGGCGTCTGAGTCGGACTGGAGCTCTCTGCCCTTTACCAATCCAGCCACGGGCCCATCCATCTGGCCCATCAAGACTAACTCTCATTTCATCAGTCCATAAAACCTTAGAAAAATCAGTCTTGAGATATTTCTTGGCCCAGTCTTGACGTTTCAGCTTGTGTGTCTTGTTCAGTGGTGGTCGTCTTTCAGCCTTTCTTACCTTGGCCATGTCTCTGAGTATTGCACACCTTGTGCTTTTGGGCACTTCAGTGATGTTGCAGCTCTGAAATATGGCCAAACTGGTGGCAAGTGGCATCGTGGCAGCTGCACGCTTGACTTTTCTCAGTTCATGGGCAGTTATTTTGCGCCTTGGTTTTTCCACATGCTTCTTGCGGCCCTGTTGACTATTTTGAATGAAACGCTTGATTGTTCGATGATCACGCTTCAGAAGCTTTGCAATTTTAAGAGTGCTGCATCCCTCTGCAAGATATCTCACTATTTTTGACTTTTCTGAGCCTGTCAAGTCCTTCTTTTGACCCATTTTGCCAAAGGAAAGGAAGTTGCCTAATAATTATGCACACCTGATATAGGGTGTTGATGTCATTAGACCACACCCCTTCTCATTACAGAGATGCACATCACCTAATATGCTTAATTGGTAGTAGGCTTTCGAGCCTATACAGCTTGGAGTAAGACAACATGCATAAAGAGGATGATGTGGTCAAAATACTCATTTGCCTAATAATTCTGCACTCCCTGTATATATATATATATATATATATATATATATATACACACACACACACACACACACCCTTTTTGGTGAATAAATAATAAATATGGAAATCATACATTCGTTTAGTGGTGTATCATTTCATATGGATAGACGGAATACATATATTTTTGTTCTATGAAGGTGAAAATAAATGTGGTCCAAAAAACGTTTTATTTGTAACAGAGATTCAGACATTTATTGCCACTGTACAGTTCAGCTTAACTAGCTTCAGAAAACAATCCTTAACTCTTTGAAAGCTGAGGCTTTTCCACCCCAGTGCTGAGCACTTTTTGTTGCTATTTGGGTTACTTCAGGCTTACGCCTCCATAACATTTTTCCACATAAGGAGTGCCACCACATTTGCATCCTTTTTTCCCACCATCATGAGGATTCTAAAGGTAACCAGCGTTTGTAGATTCTCCTGCAGGGGCCGAGAAAATGCCCAAATATTGCCAAATTTGGGGCGTGTTTTGGGAACATTGGGAAACGTGTCCAGCAAAATAGCGTCTGTTATTTTCCCCTAAAAATGCCTTCAACTAAATGTTTGCTCTGCTGAAATTAACATCTTCCCAGCTTACAGGAACAAGCAGAGCTGTATAAAAAAAACAGTTTTGTCTTTTTCTAAGAGGTAGCCCATTTTAACTAATCAATCTGGTTTCTACCTCCTTTCATTGTGTGGTGAAACCCATGAGTGATGCCAGAAAGCTATACATTTCTGAAAAGCATACTAAATTCTGAATTCAACAAGAAATCATTTTGTAGATCCCTCAAGGTTTTACAAAATAAAGAAACTGATCTATTAAAAAAAAAGGATATATTAAAATTGAGCAGGAAAAAACAGCAGTTTCTGGTGTTTTCATCTGTAACTTCTTGTCATGATGGCTGATTAACAAAAGCAATATACCGCTATCCCTGCGAGACCCATCTGTATACAAGGTTATATAGCGTTTGTAGGTTTTACGAGAACCGAAGGTACCCAAAGCCAACAACTAAGCTACACCTCACAATGGTTTCTCATTAATTGCAATTAATTTGGCAAAATATAAAGGGTGAAAAATGGGTATGAACGAATCTTTACTAGCAATTAATTCAAACAGAATTTTTCAAAATTACTTCTTTCTTGCATGCTGGCTTACATTTGGAAGGCACAAATGCAGAGAAATCCGATTGGTAATAAGAAATGTTCTACTGTTCTGTGTTCCAATATTTCTCCTGATAACAACAGTACTGCACTTGTGTGGCAGGGCCTAGCCTGGGACAGAAAAGACCCCAAAACAAGACATGGAGACATCATATTTCACCTAGTAGAATCCATTTTTTTTTTTACAATGTGGGTAGTTGTGGATTTCCCCATAGTCTGCCAATGAAAATGGTACCTCACTTGTGTGGGTTGGTCTGATGTCCACAAAAGAAAAGGATTAAAAATGCAACATGGGAAGATCACATTTTTCCACTCAATCTCAACCCTCTTTTTGCTGCTTGGCTAGGTAAGGATTTTGGGCGTAAGCTCAGCCGCCACCCAAGAAAACCTACCACCTCCAGGCATTTCTGTAACCTAGACACCCGGTGATGTGGCTTGTTTGCTTCTAACAAGAATGTCTTACCCAAAAGCTCTTGCAAACTTCACATGTTGGCTAAAAACAACAAAAAAAATCACATTCCTCTGAGGGAAAGTTCTGAAATTTGCCAGGCCCCACACATTTCCTACCACCCAGCATTCTCCTAAGTCTCCCAATAAAAATAGTACCTCACTTGTACGGGTGACCCTTACGTCCATTACACAACATGGTCAGATCAAATTTTTCCACTCAAAATCTGCCACTTTTTTGCAGTTTGGCTAGCTGAGGATATGGGCCCTAACTTAGCTAGCACCCAGGGAAACCTGCAAAACCCACACATTTCTGAAATCACATGCTAGCATTGCACCACTTTGTAAATATGGCGAAAGAGAATGGGTTCCTTAACGCCACATTAGCGTAAAAAAATTATGCTAATGTGGCGCCAAGAGTCACTAGGGCCTTGTAAATCTGGCCATAGTCTCTTCAATGTGATTTTACCTTACTTCCTAAATGTAACCCCTTGTATTCTGGTTTTGGTTAAGTGCCCTTCTTAAAAACATAAACAAATACCATGGCATGAATTATATGTGCAGATGCCTGAAGTCCAAAATATGAATTATTTCCATTGTTATGGATGTAAGGAGCACCATGCGCCACTGTGGTAGGATTTATTTTAGTATCTCTCTTTTCTGCACAATGCAGGGTGATGCAAACCGGTCCTACTCTGATGAGGAGAGAAGCTCCTTGAACATAGAAGACTGTGAAAAGCTACGCGAGGCTCTGGCCCTCTCTGGTAAGTACTTGTGCTAGTGCAAAGTGCCTGAAAGCTTAGAACCCAGATTTAAGGTCATAGATTTCATAAGCAATTTAGTGCTCACGTAGAGCCTAATTTATTAAATATTTTACTTGGCCTAAGTTTTAACAAAGGGATAAAGAATTTTTGAAATTGAGACATGTTCCTGATTTACAAAGGGGGTTGTCCTAGCTGTAAGACTGGCGATCTATCCTGGCTCAAGAATACATTGACTCTTGTTTCTGACTTAAGACAGCTTTTGTACTAGCAGTTCAAGAAACTGCATGGAAACCCTGGTAGCAACTTCAGTGGGTTCCTTTCAACGTTCTCTTCAACACTAGCCCTCAGTGTTAAAGCCACTATGTGATTTTTCATCATGGCCTGGCTCAATGACAATCAAAGTTTCCATTTGTAGCTTTGTAAGGTAAAGCACTCCCAGTGTTTTCTGCGACTGTATAGAATAGATTGGATTTTTCTGGATAGATGTACGGAGGTGCTTTACGATTGTAAACGCTGCAGTATGCAAAACCACAGGGTTTGTGACTGTAAAATCAATTTTTCATATGTACTAACCCCATTTTGTGATTCACGAACAGTTTTCCGAATTGCAAAATGGGTTTTGTAATGTGTATCACATTTTAACTTGGAAAAGGCCAGGCCTGCCTGCCAAGACTGGAAGAACACCCAGAGGAAAACTGAGCGGCCAAACTCATGGAACACCAGCCTGAACATAGCAGCAGCGTACCTAACTCCATCACTAACTTCAACAGCTGCATCACCACCTACACAGACACTGTGGCTCCCTTCAAGCCCATCAAATCCACAAAGTCCAAACCACAAGCTTGGTGGTACATTGAAAAACTCTGGATGAGGAAGCGCTCTCTGCAAACAATTAAAGTGCAGCTGCATAACCAGCCAAGACAACATGGACAGAGGACATTTAATCCCACCCCTAGATGATACTACCACAAAAGCCAGCCACCTCACACTCTGTGCTTGCAATCTACAAAGAGCCAGCACCAACAGCAGCAAGAAAATATTTACCATCATGAAAGATTTCACCTCCCCAGCGGCTGCCTCCAGCAGCATCACTCCCTCTCAGGATCTTGGCAACAAGCTCTCACAATTCTTCTGCATCAAGATACCCACAAAACATGACAACTTTATCGCCCAACTGGTCCAGACAGACATCACAACATAAATCCCCAAATCATCAAATGAAACCACTTTATCCAAATGGACCACCATCTCCTAGACAAAAACTGCATCCACAATGCCATCCATCCACTCTGAAGCCCCTTGCCTCAACCACGCCTTAACCGAAAGACTACAGCCCATCAGCGCAGCAGTCACCCAATCCTTAATGCCTCCATCTCATTAGCCACCTTTGTGAAAACCTGCAAATACGCCACAGTACTTCCTCTGCTCAAAAAGCTCTCTGTGGACCCAACAACGCTTGGCAATTACAGACCCATCACCCTGCTACTGTACCCAGCCAAAGTCCTGGAGACATTGATCAACATACCTCTTACCAACCAATTCAGTGACTCCCAACTCCACAGCACATAAAAATTCCACTTCAGACCCAACCACAGCACAGAAACAGCCCTCGTTGCTGCTACCTACATCTGTTGGATTCTAGACCTGCACTAGACCTGCACTCATCCTCATGGACCACTTTGTGGCATTCAACATGTCATCCCACTCCATTACCATTCGATGCCACCATGAGGTTGGGATCCAAGGACCCCCTCTCTTTTGGGTCTGCTCCTTCATGACTGAAAGGATAGAATTAGTCAGCCTGCCCCCTACACTTTGGACACCTGTAAACTCATCTGTAGACCTTCGCAAGAATCCTCTCTCAACCTGACCCTCTTCAACACTTACATGATCCCTCTGGCAAACATCATCTACACCTATGACACTAGCATCCTATCCTGACTGAAGAAACTCAACTCAATCTTTCTTCTCAGATAAGAACCCCCAGCGCCTGGACCAAGTTTGTCAACTACATACCCAAAGTAGCAGACTGAATGAAAACCAATAACCACAAACTTAACACAGACAAGACACAAGTTGTGGTCTTCGAGAAGAACCCATCCCTGTGGGAATCCACCTGGTGGCCAGCAGATATTGGAGCCACACTCCTTTCCCGCCATCCATGTCAAGGACCTTGGCATTATCAATGACAGCCAACTCAACATTACCGCTCAAATCAATGCTGTCACAGCCTCCCGCTTCCACACCCTGATGATGTCTTCAAATGGCTCCCACAAGCACCTGCACAACCATTACATCCTCATCACAAGCAAACTGAGGAGTAGGAACTGTCTCAACGCCGGGGTCAGCAAACAACTTATCAGACAACTTCAAACCATCCAGAACTCGGGCGTGGCGGACCACCTAAATGGCCACTGCATCTTGTGGAAGCTCTGGATCCTGGCTTCAAATCCTACTGCATCCTAAAGTATCCTGCCAGGACCCAGTGAGCTGTTTACGGGGGCAGGAGACCACCACCCCTGACAGACCGGGGAGACCATAATTCCTCAGGATTGCCTCCCAAGAAGAGTGAGGCGCCAATAGGGAAACATCGGGCGGGGTGTGCTTGAGCGGTTGACGTGCCAGGTAGGGCACCTATGCCCCTAAAGCACCAACTGCGGACCCTGAGGTCAGCGGCGACCCTCTGTTTGACATGGTCTTCGTCTCTAGATGGGAGCCCCCAGGAACTTTTATTTAGCTCACCCTTGCCACTGCCACCAGAGGATGGACTGCAGATAATGCCACAGATGGCGGATGAACAGGTATAACAACCACGTCAGGCCCAAATGCCTTTGAGTTCCCCCGAGAGTCACACCACACATGGCCATGATAGACATATATTTCCCTCTCACACAAGAACACAGCGATTGAGGCTCTGTCAGCAAAATCCATACACCTTGTTGATTGTTACCCCTTGCCGGGGCAGTGGCCCTCTCTCACCACTGAGAATTAGCTCCAACAGCAAATGTTTCTTCCCCTCCAGACAATTACAAATATACTGAAAACAGTGGAGGCTGTAGCAAGCCTACTTTTGAACACTGTTAGGTTGGATTTCTCATTGGTCTCTGTCCTTGGAGTTCCACAATTTTTGGGATGTTAAATATAATTCAAGAAACACCCATTGCCATACCAACACTGTGGGGCTTAAGGGGATTTGAGACTTTCCTCACCTTCTCTTTAACAATGGGGATTGCCACCCACCTTTATCGAACCGTGAACCCTGTCCAACGCACAAAGGGAGACACATAGATTTATAACATGGAACATCAGAAGACTGGGGATAGCTATGAAACACTACAAAATCCATTTCCACCTTAGACATACTAGGGCTCATGTGGTCTTCCTCCTAAAGACCTACCTCAACCAGACCGAGGGCAGATGTTTACACCTGCGCTAGCGGCGTCAATTCTTCCATACCTCTTACTCTTCATTTTCCCAGAAATGGCGATTTGGGAACACCGAGGAGTCCACTTCATTGCTAATGATTCTCTTATCAACAAGGATGTGCACTGTGTTATGGGTGCAACTAGGTGGGCAGCTGATAGTGATGGGGAGCATATATGCCTCCAATTTGGACTAACACCTGTTCCTGCCTGTTTCAGTTTTCCCTTTCCACTCTCATTGCCCACAGGGAAGGATCTGCTGGCTAATAGCAGGAAACTTTAACTGTGTCCTTGACCCGCTAGTAGACAGGTTGCACCCTCCCTTCCTAGGCACCCTGATGACCTGCAATGTGTAGGCTGTCACCGACTGGTTGTAGCAGTGGTCCCTAGTGGACATACAGCAACTCAACACCCTCGTGACAAAAGTACTCCTTTTTCTCTCCGCCTCATGACTTACATGTCCACTTTGACCGGATAGTATGTCCCACTTACTTCATCATGCAGACCACATGTACTACATCCCTGAGTAAGACCTTCTCTGCCACAATCTGCTATATGCAGATGTACATTGGGGGAACAGTGCCTACACTGGTCCCCTCTTGGAAACGCCAACCTCTGTGGTTGCAAGATGCAGCATTTAAGTCCACATTAACAGAGGTAATCACAACATACTTCCCTAATAACACAAGCTCTGTGTCCTCTTCTTTGGTGGAGTGGGAAGACTTTAAAGTTGTTCAGGTGACCTGAATACCCACCATAGTAGGAGCCACCAAACCATAGACAATCTACTCTGAGCTGCTCAAAAATCACTGAGGAGCTGGGAGACTAGAGTTTGGCAACCCTACCCTAAAACACAACTTGGATGGACAAAGGGAGGCACACGCAGATAGAGTGCCTTAGCTACTTAGAATGGACGCGCATTAGGTGCATACACACACTGAAGCCAACAGGCCAGACAGACTCTTGACCAAACTCATTTCACTGCACGGTGTGGGCACCCCAGTTCTGATCATCAGGGACACTGACAGCATACCACATAAACTGCAAAGGGAAATAAACACCCTTTCCACACTTACTACACTGAGCTGTATTGGGAAAGGGCCAATAGCCCAAATGACTCCTAATATTGGTCCTTGGAGGCCATGACCCTACCACAGATACTGAGGGATTACCAACAAGCCTTAGAAGGTCCAATCACAGACCAAGATATAAAGGAAGTGATCAGGACACTCCCAGGGGGTCGCTCCCCTGGTTCAGATGGGCTGCCCCTTGAGTTTTATGCTACATATGAATCCTCCTTAGTACCGCACCTCCTGCAGGTGTCCCATGAAGCAAAGGAGCATGGCTCCCTACCGTCCATTCAACTCAAGGCCTTTATGATGCCCATCCCAAAACCTGGTCGTGACTCAAACCTCATATCTTCTTACCATCTAATTTCCCTTCTATCTGCCAATTAGAAAATCCTCATTAAAATTATCGCAGACCGTATCCACCACTTTTACTGACACTGGTACACCCAGACAAGAACGGTTTTATTCCATGGCGTAACCCTTCACTGAACATCTGACACCTTTACATGGTCAAGGAACTACTATCTTGTGATTAGCCAAATGCGGCATGCCTTTCCTTGGACCTGGAACAGGCTTTTGACTGTCTAAATTGGAAATATATGTTTTGGGTGCTAGATAGGTTTGGCTTTGTCCCCAAAAAACTTGGCTGAATTTGTTGCTCTATATATGCCCAACTGCCAGAGTCCAGATAAATCAGTAATCTTGGAGATTTACCCGGTGACCAGAGGCACTAGACAGGGATGCCCTCTCTCTCCTCTGCTCTTTATCGTGGCCCTAGACCCACTGGCAGCCCTACTATGTATCAGTGGTCAAGACAGGGGTATACCCATGGAAACTCGGATACATGCAATTTTGCTATACATGGATATCATCCTCTATCTCCGCAATATCTGTGTTGACCTGAGCTCACTCCCTCTACACTGTACAATTTCTGTGAGCTCTCTGGCCTCCAAATTAACTCTACCAAATCCATTGTCTTTCAGTTCATAGAACAACCCCTGAGACGCATGTACAACTTAGAAGCGAGGCTCTGGCATGGGCCTTGCAGATGTTCAACTATTTTAGGGAAAAATATACCACAGGGGATATCCAGGAACGAAATCTTACCAGGATTGTGTGCTCCCTAAGGTCCCATGTGGCACATCCCTGCTATTGTCTATGGCAGAGTACATAGCTTTGTCAAAAATGGTAATGCTGGCCGACTACTCTACCTCATTTCCAGCCTCCTGGTAGCAATTCCCACTCAGAACCTGTCCCCGGTGCTTAGATTCACTAATACTCACGTTGATCTAGAGAACTGGATAGAAAAGGGTGCCGCTACGCACCTTACAACCCCTTCCATCTAGCGGCAGAATAGGGCCTCAAACTTGGCATAATACTGTCTTGTTGCCCAACTCCTGCAGGTGGCCCTCTGGTTGGCTAGACATCACAAAGATGAGGCGGGGCTCCCCCCAGTAACCTTCAACTTGGGTCAGCTCAATGCCTTATTACTCTCTGGCCACCAACTGATGGGACATCTGCTACTACTATGGGCAGCTTGGGAATGTTTAAAACGGGGGTTCCCACGGGCCACGACTGTCCAACCTTAGTCCCCACTTGTACCGTTGAGAGGGCTCCCAGTATGCAGACGAGTTTTCACTGGCTGCACCCTTGAAATCTGGGAGACAGCCGGCATTCATATGTTTGGCAATGTCTTCTAATGTCTTTTTGCAACCTCCAGGACCTCTACAACCTCCCTGATAAACCTGACTTATGGGCGCTTAAGGCGACACTGCAGCGACTTTGTAAGATCAGGGGACCAGAACTAGTCCAAGATCTTTTGTTACATGCCTTACACCCAGTGGGACATGACAGGTGCCTAGTAACATGGTTATACTTGGCCTTTGCGAGAGCCCCACTGACTGCATTAACCAACTTGCGGTACATCTGGCATGACTCCTTGGGACACGCTTTCCATAATTCAAAATGGCTTAAGACCTAAAATACCCCAGTAAGGGGCCCCGGAACTCCAGCTTTAAATACAAAGGCCCATATTTATACTTTTTGCGTCAAAAAATGTACCAACGGCTAACGCCATTCCAACGCTCAAGGCGGGCACCTTATTTATGTATTGACGTTAGCCGGCGCTGCGGGCTGGACAGAGTAAAATAAAATTACTCTAACCAGGAAGCGCCAGCATAGGAAAAAATGGAGGTTGTGCGTCAAAAAATGGTGCAAGTCAGGTTAGAGTCAAAAATCTAATTTGACGCACAACCCCCATTGAAATGACTCCTGTCTTAGCAAAGACAGGAGTCATGCCCCCTTGCCCAATGCCCATGCCCAGGGGACTTCTGTCCCCTGGGCATGGCCATTGGGCACAGTGGCAATTAAGGGGGCCCAAGTTAGGCCCCCTATGCCACTTTAAAAAATACCTCTACTTACCTTTACTTACCTGCGATGGGTCCCCCGATCCATGGGTGCCCTCCAGGGGTGGGTGAGGGTGGCAGGGGGGTGTCCCTGGGGGCAGGGAATGGTACCTGTGGACTGCTTCCATGGTCAGAGACCATGGAAGTGAGCCCACAGGCCCCTTAACGCCTGCCCTCACCCAGGCGTTAAAAAACAGCGCACATCAGGCTGTGAGCCATTTTTTAAGGCCCGCCCCCTCCTGTGCGTCAAAATGACGTGGGAGTATAAGTGAGGCGGACGGGCCTTAAAGTCATTTTTTGGACGGGAATGCCTACCTTGCATGTCATTAACGCAAGGCGGTTTCCCGCATCCAGAAAATGATGCACATGGAGGAATTTTGACGTTTGTGGGGTTGGGCGACATAGTAGAAGTAAGGTGTTAGGTCTGCGCAGAATTCGCAAACAGAGTATAAATATGCCCCTTACTATTTTGCATCTTGAACAGGGCCTACCTAACCCAGTGGCATTTACAGTGGATCTACCCACTAACCCTGGATGAGTTTCCTCCCTGCAAATCAGACTCAGCAGATTTTTTTTGCATGTTCTGGATGTGAAGAGCGCTGGGGAATTACTGGAACATTGTAGTGTCAGAGTTATCCCAGGCAACGGGAAGGGGCTGACTTGATACAACACAACACTGCCTCCCCTGTCTGTTCCCATGCCTCAAAACCAAAAAAACAATGACTCGCTTTATGGACCTTTCCCTACTCCTAGCTAAATGGGCTGTGGGGATGAAGTGGAAATCACCACTACCCCCTCCTTACTGCAATGGTGGGTGGAAGTAATCAGATGGGAGCAAGCGGAGAGCAACGCCCTTTGCAGGGAAGAAAGGTGTAACCTACAGAAATAACCCTTTTCCTCACACTGGGTTGTGATCCTACAGAATTTCACTACCCACTCTAGAGATAATACCAGACTACACTGGATGTCCACTACCAGAAGCCACACTCTCACAATGGCCTAGGCATCCACACTGTACCACTGTCTCCCATCCTCTGCCGTTCCCATATTTCACTGACCCCTGTAATCCTAGTCTATTAACAAGACCCCTGCACCAAAGACCGTATGGCTGCCCATTCTCCTGGTGGTGCCTCTCTGGGGGAGGGAGGAGGGCTTAGTTTAGTTTAGCTACTGTTTTCCTTTTTGACTTTCCTATGACCCTCATACAAGAAAAAAGCATCCTCGAAAAGCACCTCATGGTCTGAGTCAGATACATCGAGCCCTAAGAAATGACAGAAAAAAGTCCTTGTTGCTTCTCCAGATACTGTATTGTCGAATGGGTGCACGCTTGATGTACCACACTGTACTCCCAGCAATGTGTACTGATGCCTTGAGAGACAGTCAATAAAAATATATTTTAAAAAACATCCAAAACTCGGCAGTCAGAATCTCTCTCAATCTTACCCTGCCACGCGCACAGCACGCCACACCTCAGGAACCTGCACTTATTTCCTATACACAAATGAGCACAATTCAAATTCCTAACACACACCTTCATGGTTCTCATTTCACAAACCAACCAGACACCTCCACTTGGCCATACTTCTACTAGCACGCTTTCTATGCACATACAGAACCAGAACCGGCAGTCGACCCTTTTACATTGTTTCCAAACTTGGAAGGACCTGCCATTACACATGGGAGCAACCTCTCACTTCTTGAATTCTGCCAGAAGCTGAAGACATGGCTGTTTGAACAGACCCCTCGCCAGCCTGGCCATACCAGCAGCAACTGCAGTGCCAGAAACCCCACAGGGGCGCTAGTACGCTTTACAAATATCCATAGCATAACGTAAGGGATGTTCCTCTAACTTGTCAGGGTGGTATATATGTATGGTTTCAAATAATTGATCAATTACTGGATCCCAAGTTGGGGTGGTGAAGGATTCACAATGAGTCCTCGTTAGTCCTCTTCCCGTTTGGAAATCGAGGTGGCAACCTCTGTGGGGTAGGTAGTGGTCAGAGGGAACATAATGCCTTCTACCCTGAAGCTTTCCAAGACAGAAAACTTTCTTAAAGGAGCCCTGGGTCTTTTTGAAAAGCAGGGGTTGCTTTAAAAAAAGTTTTGGAATACAGTCACAGGAATGATGGTCCCGCCGCTCTCTTTTGAAGGCCACCATCTTTGCCAGTTATATTAATATTAAATAGGCAAGTCATTATGGGAAAACCCGCGATTTTCTGTCCCATTTGATTTGCAAAAAGTCATGCACCCGCTTTATGGAAACCAAATCTTAGTACATCTGACCCTTGGTACTTCCTTTTTCAATAGCCCATCTTTAGACCTTTTGATGGAAATCTATATTAAATACAGAAAATGTAACTATAAACATTCTTTGTTACTGGCTAACAATATTCAACAACGGAAACACTTTTCAGTCTTTGTGAGTAAAGAGTGCAGAGTGTATCAATCTACGAATGAATGCCTAACAAATCTAGGATGGCTCTCGTTTGTCACAGCAAAGCAAATCTTTGGGTGTTCTCAAGACTGTTAGAGGGAGCTGATGAGGCTGGGAATTGCTCACACTTTGCCCAAACGATCCTTGACCTACACTCTGGAAATAATGCCACGGACAGGAAGAGGGCATCTCATTAATGCCACCCATTCAATTCTTGCCCTCTTGAATCAGATAGATATCACGTAATGGTGCGAGATTAGGAGTTTATTCATTGTGCCTGTGCTGCCAGCGTCTTCTCTGTTCGGATGCCTTCACTGTGTGACGCCCGATGAAGGGACGGGCGCGTGAATAGCTGAAGAACTTGCTCTCTAATGGAAGTTTCTAGAATTCTGTGAAAGAGCCGAGAGCGCAAGAGGTCAGACAAGAAGCGCTGTGCGCCACAGGTCTCTGATTAGGACAAAAATAGACTCACCTCAGATCTGACTGATGAGTGGAAGTAAGGGATGAGTCAGAGCCGGAGAGCAGCTCTCTGTGCACAACATTATGGAGAATTTACACAGTCTAACGACGTCTGTCTATAAGGAGGCCTAGGGATCCCAGGGGAGCAGCTGGCCCTCCCAGGCACGCTCTGTGGAGTGTCCCAACCTGATGTGTGCCCTACCTGTCCCTCCTAGGCGTGCTTCATGCATGACCTTACGATGTGGCCAGCCTGACACCCGCACACACGCTTCATGCCGTGACCAGTCCTAAAGTGTACCCGGCCTATCGCTCGCGCACCCTGACCCACACTGCTCTGTGCCTGGCCTGCCTCTCCTAGTGTGCTTACTCTGTGAGTGGCCTGAACTCGTTCCGTGTATGGCCTGCTCCTCCTAGGCATGCTTCACATGTGTATATCCTACTACACTTAGGGGGTCATTCTGACTCCCGCCGGCCGCGGTATCCGCAGGGCCGGCGGGAGCCGCCAGAATACCGCTGCGCGGTCACAAGACCGCTGCGGGTATTCTGGGTTTCCCGCTGGGCTGGCGGGCGACCGCCAGAAGGCCGGCCGCCAGCCCAGCGGGAAACACCCTTCCACAAGGATGCCGGCTCCCAATGGAGCCGGCGGAGTGGAAGGGGTGCGACGGGTGCAGTAGCACCCGTCGCGATTTTCAGTGTCTGCATGGCAGACACTGAAAATCATGGTGGGGCCCTGTTACGGGGGCCCCTGCAGTGCCCATGCCATTGGCCATTGGCATGGGCACTGCAGGGGCCCCCAGGGGCCCCACGACACCCCATACTGCCATCCTGTTCCTGGCAGCCAAAACCGCCAGGAACAGGATGGCGGTATGGGGGTCGGAATCCCCATGGCGGCGCAGCAAGCTGCGCCGTCATGGAGGATTCCCCAGGGCAGCGGAAAACCGGCGGTACACCGCCGGTTTTCCGTTTCTGACCGCGGCTGTACCGCCGCGGTCAGAATGCCCTTGGGAGCACCGCCAGCCTGTTGGTGCTCCCGCGGTCCCCGGCCGCCAGGGTCGGAATGACCGCCTTAGTAATGGGTGCCTTATCTGCCCCTCTGTCCCCCCCCCCGCCCCCCCACCCGGCTCGGCAAGCCAGGTACAGTGATCACAGTGGTCACTGCAGCTAGTGAAGGTCGCTAGTGTTTGTCTCGGGCATGTTCGTAGTGTGCCCAGCACGAGTATGGCAGGGGAACAGCACACCCCAAGCAGTGCTCTAAATGGGCAGGCACTGTCCGGTACTGCGTACCTGCACTTCTTTAAATTGATTGGGATAATATCTGCCTTTTTCAGCACTGATGCGATACATTTAACGGGACAGTACTGTCACTTCCAAGGAGCAAAGAGACACTCTGTTTGAAGCGTGAGTTCCAGCACTTGCATATTTATATTTAAAGCACTGATTCCAAAGGATGTCACTGGACCAAAAAATTAGAAGCAAGGGTCTGTACAGTGGGAGATAGGGCGTAGGCAAAACCACGGACTACTTTGTAAGTGTGGAAAAGGCCGCTTTCATGAAACAGGTGCTCAAAAGTTAACCTAAACCTAGGCAAATCTGCCTCACAAAACTACCCCTCACTAACAATCAGTAAACTAAAAAATCCCTGCCCCCACCCCTACTGTACTACCCACCATTGCCCACCTCACTTGTATCTAATGGTAATGCAACTCCTTTCTACCATAACAACTTTAATCTACCCCTGCGTCTTAAAACTGCAAATATTAACTTTAAACAACCTACTTCTTAACCTTACACTTCTTTTCCACCTTTTCTTTCCCCGTGTTTCCCAACAACAATCCCAACCAAATTCTGTGAACCTCCTGGAAAACTTTGCAGGCCACCCAGGAAAAGGCAGGCTACTGACTTTTACTGCCCCCCAGGTGGTCTCTCCTTCCTCATCTCCTGATATTAAAAACCTGCATCATTACTTCTTTCACTTCCAACAGGTACAACTTCATACCTGTGCTTGGCAAGTGTACACAATCGCTTCTGAAAAATTCCACACAATCGTTCTGTGTATCTAAATGGCAAATACGGCCAAAACGCGTCTCTCTACAAAAATGGCTCATCTCTCTGTTGACCTTTCTACTGGCCTTGTCCACTACTGCTGGTTTCATTGCCCCCCCTCCACTGCATGCGGAGTATGAACTCAGTCCAAAGGCCAAAATATCCTGACCAGCGTGCCTTCAGCTGCCGAAGATCATGCTTCATAGTCCTCATCAAACCACTCCCTTCTTTCTCTTTAACCAAATCATTCTACCCTAAATGAATAACCGGTATGCCCCTAACCATCATTCCATTAAGGCATGGATAAGCTCTCTCCACCTCATTCCACCCTTCCCCTTCCAAAGGATAGAAAACAGTTGTCTGTCAAAACACAGACTGGTCCCAGATCCCCTCAGTGCCGCCTCTTGTTCTGCCCATTTGACAAATTAATTATGGATAATTCTGTCACTGATGGACTCGCAACAGAACCTGAAACAGAAAAAACGATAATTATTCAGAGTCAGACTCTCCTACATGCATTGATCCTCCGCTAGCAAGCGCACATATCTCCGGAAGCAGTCTGAACACCACCATCCCTAACCGCATTATTTTCTCCATGGGCCAACCCCTAGAGTACGCGTCTGTCTCAGCCTCAATTCGGAACAAATGCGTGCTGAATTCCATATGGGGGGCCTCCATGGCCGCCAGCGCTTTGCGCAATACTGAAAGCAGTTGGAATGCAGATACTTTAGCCCAACTGCCGTTGAAAGACCACCCTCCCTCAGCTGAAAATGCAGCTCTGCGCCTCCCATCCGTTGCCCCATTTTACTGGGCACAAATCTGACCCTGGAAGCTCCTGCAAGCTTACATTCCTCCCCACACACCTCTGGTCAGTTTTTGAATTGCACAGTCGCACCACTAGCTTGCCCTCCCTCTAGTAAACCTCCTCCCACAGTATCCCCTCCTTACCCTTGCTGCCCAGCAATTCCAACACCCAGAAGGCCCCAAAGAACATCCAGGGAATTAGTGTTGAGAATATGAGTGCCTCCACACTCCCACTGCATACCTGTGGCTAGTGGTGGATAACCTGGCTAAAGAGATTCCAGGTAAGCAGCTGCCTGGGCCGCTTCAGGCACCCTTGTTCCCAGGCCCACTCTTCGAGCATCCAATGGCCCAGCATAGCCCAAAGCAATGGATACATAAAGCCAGTTCCTGCTAGTGTCCCTGCTTTGGTCACCTGCAAGAGTCCTTCGTCCATCAGGTCCAGTATAAATTGCACAACATCCTCTGTTTTTTACCACCCACAAGTTCTATGCATTGCTCCCGTGTTCAAGAGCTCTAGCCAAACCTGTTCCTATGCTCTACTTTTTGATTTCGTTGGAGAGCCTAAAACCAATTATATCAGCCTCTATTGCCTACCGAACACACTTCGGAAGGGATTGGTGTCCTGTATCAGTCCGCATCCTTGGCCAGCCCACAGAATCTTTCCGACTGAAAACGAGATAGAGCATCCCGTATATCATTCTCCACCCCAGGGACATGTTGCGCCTTGAGAGGGATGTCATATAGGGAGCAACGCAGGACAAAAATTTGCATCAGCTTCAAAACCTGTGCATTCCTGGCAGACCGCCTGTTGTCTATTTCCACTACATCCATGTTGTCAACACGGAACAGAACATTCTGGTGTGCCAGTTGCTCCCCCCACAGTGAAATGGCCACCATCAAAGGGAAACATTCCAGAAATGTAATGCTTCTACCACCAGCTTTCCACTGTTCTGACCACTCTTCCTGTCATCACTTGCCTTGCAATTAAAGGCCAAAACCCAAACTACCAGCTGCATCAGAAGAGAGTTAAACATCCTAACCTAGGTCTTCCTGACTAACCATTGGAAAGCCATTGAAGGAGTTCAAAAAGAAAGACCACATCCTGAAGTCCTCCTTGATCCCCACCGATAGGTGTACATGGTGGTGCGGCAGCTTGCCTCCTGCAAGTGCTAGACTCAACCTCCTACAGAATGTCCTTCCCGTCCTGACCACGCGCAGATGAAATGGAGGTGACCCAAGAGGACTTGTATGTCCCTCACTGTCACTTTTTCTTTTGCCTTCACTGAGCGCAGATTGTCTGCACACCTCTGCTCCCTGGGGACCTTCATAGCCTAGTCTAAAACCCTGTCTAAAACAGTCCTTCAACAGTTGTGCCTCATGTGTCCTCTCATAAAAATCCAACCAGTATTCAAATTTCTCCAGCCTAACTGGCATATGAGCCTTCAGTGTTAAGTCCCTGCATCCCCCTGCCTCCCCTGTTGTAGAACTGTTGTTGCTGCTGTTTCGAATTCTGACTGTGTCCCTGCTGTGGCCATTGACGTGCTTTCGAATCCTGGCAGCTTGCTGCCCCCTCAAAGCAGTGTATAAGTGCATGTTTCCCAGTGCTCTTAGAGCACTCATGCCTGAATTTGCAGTATTCTCTGGGGTAAAATCCTTTATTAAAGTCCCAACATGACCCTTTTGATCCCTTTACTTGCTTTGTAAATTGTCGCACACTCACTTAGGTGGGGCGCCCCTGAAAGTGCTTATAATCTATGGGTAGACCGCTAGCTGTGAAGATTGTCTTGCCAAACTTTGAGAGACCCATTGTATGCTGCCAAAGGGCAGTGTCTAGCTCACCCCACTTCTCCTTGGGGACCTAGGCAATGTGTGCCCAGAATACTTCATCATATTGAGCCCCTTGCGTAACTCCCAAAAGTCAGCTGGGCTTTGCAGATGACATCCATGTACTTAAACATAACCACACATCTCTCAGGGAACTTTTCACAATAGACGCTGGGGTAGATTAAGAACACCACTGTCCAGTTTTCTATGGTTGAAGGGACCTTCAGCATCTTGGCCAGTTCGTACTCCTCTTCTTTCGACCCTTCTTATTAACACAATTCCCCTATGAAGGAGCTTGAGCATTTCTACATATTCCCCCTTCCAAACGACGTGGTTGTCGCCATATAGGATGGGCAGTTCACCTTCAGCTCTTTGCTCTGAGACCCTTCCTTCTTATTTCTCTCCTGTTCTGCGTGCCCGTAGCCCCCAAGATCGCCTAACTCGTCCCTCCTTTGTCCCCCTAGCTCACTCCCTCTGACTTTACTGTCATCGCAGGGGTGTGGTTGACTTCCATGCCCACCCCAATGTCCATGATGTACTTACCTTTACTCAGCCAGCCCCCTTCCCTGTGCTACCACTCGCATCCACGCCTGTGGAAATCAATCCAGGACCCAAGCCCATTGCACAGCCCTTACCTGGCTCCAAGGACGGTGCCCGTATAGCTGCTTGCTGCTTTACAAGTGTCCTCGGCTCCAATGTCGTCCCATGCCCCGTCTACAAGATACTAGATAACACATTAACTGAGCCCCCCTCCCTATCTTCTCCCTTGTTTTTCACTTCTCCTTCCTTCAGACTGACCACTCCATAATCCAACATTGACACACCCCATGAGTCATTCTCCCTGGCTCAGCTCGGCCCCTTCTTCCGTACCATGCTGGGAAGGAGGAATTATGCCCCGATGTGCGTCTTTATCCGGTGCCCATGAGGGCTGCTTGGACCCCACCATACTGTTCTGCTAACACTACCTGACCATTCTGCGCACCACCTTGACTGGGGGTTGCCCTGGACCTACCTATAGTTGGAGCCAGTGAGGACATCCTGGACCTGCTTATGTTGACTGCTGGGATCCCCGCCATTGCCCGGCGAGCCGTGCTGGGACTTTGCCATCTCTTCACCTCTGTACTTTTGAGTTGCTCCCAACTTAGCAGAGTCTGGAAAGGTCCAATGATCACCAACCTGCAAAATAGAGGATAGGACTGGTGTGCTGGCACCCCACTCACAACCCACCAAACCTGCATCCTGTGACCATGCCAGGTTACCCTGCTTGCCCTGCCCGATTGCCCCCAGTGTCTTTGTGCCACCTGATGGGGTATTCGCGCAATCTGATCTCCCACCTCAACTAAGGTACTGCTCTCTTTTTGTGCTGGCCCCTCGTCCACTCCCCCCCCCCACTTCACTCTTAACCAGCTGCCTCAATCGAGGTAAAATGCGCTTTGCGCGTCCCCTGAACCCAATCCTCTCACCCTGCCCTTTCCTGCCTGGTGCAATGACTTGGGGTAGTACAGAGCCCCAGGGGCTCCCATCTGCCCACTTGTCTTAGAGGGCAGAGGAGCCTTCTTAAGCCAGTTCTAGCACCCCAATATGGCTCTTCCTCCCCTCCTGTGGCCCCCTTGAATGTGGCCTCTGTGTACTCCACTTAGGGGCCCCTTAATCTACAGAGGTCCCAAAACTACATTGCCTGCAGTAGCCCTCTTCCGCATACCTCCCTCCCACCTCCCTCAGTATCCCTTCCCATATTGGCACCCCTTGCACCTCCCCCCATTCCCCTTAACCTGTACTATCTAAACCCTCCCCATGCCCCCGGCTACCCCCTGCCCAGGCAAACCAATGCCCCTTCTCTCATTAATTTTCATGGCTCTTTACGCACGCTTTGGGCAGGCCCAGCCTGATTATACACCAATGAGGGAGGTGCTGCTAGTTCACATGCAGCCGCCTCCCTCCGGTTTCTTGTTGCCAAATGTTCACCCCTTCCCGCTCTTCATCCCACCTCCTCAGCTCTCCCAGATGCAGTTGGTGAGACCTTGTGCTGTGAAGACACGTGACCCCCGACACCTCACCTGAGGTGAAGCCGCTTGTACTTTATGTGGTGGTGAGCATGCAAGGATTGCTGCCATCACGCATTCTGAGGCTTTGCAAGCCACTCACCTGCCTTCGGGACAAAGAGGCCCACGCATCCTGCCTCCCTCAGCAGCCACATGGCCTCCGCAACTTTTGCTTCCACTGACTCCATGCCCACAAACAAAATAGCTTGCAGGAAAATCGCAAAGCTTGGGTGGAAAAAGCTTGGGTGCTCACAAAAACCCCATCCACCCAGTCACCTTCAAAAAGGACAGTGGTTGGGACCCCAGAACCCCCCACTATATACTTGAATTGGGCTACATTGGCCAAACCCCTAAAACAGTGGTTCCCAACCTGTGATCCGGGGGCCCCTAGGAATCCCCAAAGCCTCCTCATGGGCTCAGCGACTGCTTAGAAAATTCAGTAATATTAACAGATTATGTCCCCAGCTTTCAGTAATGACTCAGTGGGGGGATCCCCGGATTCCAATAAAGATTCAGAAGTCAAAAGGTTGGGAACCACTACTCAAAAACAATGTGGAATGCAGTCAAATTTGACTGCACACACTCCCAAAAGTCCCCAGGGGGGGGCAGACCTCCCTGAAGGTCAGCTGACCCCCAAAACCCTATTCTCTGCCTACAATGCTGACTAAGTGTAGACATCTTTTCTGCTGCTTCTGCTGCCCCATGTGCTGAGTCGGCCAGCTCTTAACTTCACACTGGCCCTTGTGTTCTAGCCACCCAGGTAGGCTTCCTGCTATAGGGCACAAAAGGCCATCTGACGACGACCTTGCCCTCGGGTGTAATTTCTGCACTGCTGCTATTGTCACAGTGCAGTGTGGTATTGCCCTGCTAGCCACTCCCACTTGTCTCTGGTTCCATGCAACCTCCACTTGGGGCCTCTGGTGCCTTGTTGAGATGTAAGGCCTTGCACTCCTGGCCCTCCCCACCTGTAGCACGGCCCATGAACGTCATTTTGGGGGTCTCCATGGGTTGCAGCTGTGACCCCTGGATTGCCCCTTGTGACCCTGACAGTGCCTTTGTGACCCTTCTCTTCAGAAGGGGGCAAAATCAGTGCCAGGAGACAAGGGCCACTCCACTTTCCTTGTTTTATGTACATTTTATATTACACTAACAGTGAATAATATTGTATTATTCACATAATATTGTATTATTCACTATTAGTGTAATAAAGAATTAATTTTAATTTGCTGGAATATGACCCTCCCCCGTAGCTGAAGTAAGTAAAAAAAATATTTTAAACATATGTTGTATGCATGCTTGCGGGTGAGAGTGTGTTTAAGTGAGAGCGAGTGTGTGTATGCATACATGTGTGTGTATGTGTACGCGTGCCTGTGTGAGTGAAAGTAAAGGTTAATGCATTAGATGCAGACATTTCTCAAAAGGCCAGCAGTAACGACTCTCTCTAACCGCTTCTGTCCTTCAAGCCACCACACATGTTTGGCACACCAAGTGCAAACCTGAGCACCAGAAGCAGGGCCTTTTTCTGCTATCATCTTATACAAATGAAAGTTAACTGCCATCACCTCTTCGTGTCCTCAAAGGCCATCACTCACATGAATGGGAACAAAAGTCACAAGTTCAATAGAGTGCAGCTAGTGTATCATTTTAACCTTCAAGGCTCATCTTCCTTAACACTGAAGTGTGCAACCCTCAGAGAAGTAAGCAAACATCTTTAGAGTGGTCTCTGATTGCGCTAGCATCAGAACTTCTGTGGCCACCTTGCCTTGCAACATGATCTCCGTCCTGTCATTGATAGCCCCAAGATGGAAACTGTGGGTCACCTGTCTTGAGAACAACCTAGCAGCAAACAAAGAAGCTCACCCAGCAATGAAGCCTTTTGTTATGCTACATCTAGCAGGTGGAGAAGTACACAAATTATTCCTCATGTTTCCTGCCATTGGCCAAGCAGATGACTAAGATGCAGCCCTTGCTGTGCTCAACAGGCAGTTTGGTTCTAGTCCCAAATATGAAGCATTTACATGGTGGCATGCTAAACAAGACCCTAGAGAGTCCATTGATGCACTCTGTGCTTGCTACATGGCCTAGGAAGCATATGTGAGCTTGCAGAAAAAGAAAACAACATTTCAATCATGCAGGGCTGCAGCTCAGCAAAGATAAGAAGATTGAGCTTAAGAGAACCAAAATTGACATTATCAGCAATGTTCTCTCTGTAGTGATCTCACAAACTATGTGAGGCTCCTGCGTCACACATGGAACAACCCCCACTCAACCTTCAAAACAGAAATAGTTGAAGCAATCAGGCCCATATTTATACTTTTTTAGCGCCGCATTTGCGTCATTTTTTTACGCAAAAGCGGTGCAAATTTACAAAATACAATTGTATTTTGTAAGTTTGCGCCGCTTTTGTGCCATAAAGCGGCGTAAATGTGGCGCTAAAAAAGTATAAAGACGGGACTCAGTGTGTTAAACACATCCAGGAAGAAACTGAATGGTGGACAGCTAAGATGTGTGGATAGTTAGGTGGTCCCCACCCAGAGAAATCCTTATGTCCTATCAAAGAGAAAACATGCACAACATGGTCAGCATGTGGAAAAGCTAACAACATCATTATGTCATTTGTTAAATACAACCAGGCCCACAACCAATCATAGAGTACTAGCTCCTCACAAAGCCATGAAATATGTCCTAAAGGCCTCGGAAGGTACTCTAAAAGAAGACTCTGGTAAAGATGATGTGGAAGATGATGAGCAAGTTCACCTTATATATTCCTTGGTTTACTCTGGAAAAGGAAAACAAAAATCTTACCCACAGTGCTGACTTCCTATCTAGGCCCTACATGTTGTCAACATAATTTACACAGGAGTGGTTGTGTGTGATGGCATTAAAAGGTACCACTCGCTCAGCTCTGTGCCTTAGCTGACAGTAATTCAGACAACTTTATATGCAAATTGTAGGTACTTTCATCTCTACTTTCTGGCATTTGCACAATTCAGTCACAGTGAAATTCTTTGAAACCTGCAGCCATGCTGGTACCTTCAAAAGCTGCTGAGCTCTATAACATTTACAGCTCACCAAATTTGCATTCAGAGCATAAGCGTCTAATGTAGGCAATGTGCTAGAAGAATATACAAATGTGTTCAGTTATATTAGTGCCTTCAAGGGAAAAGCACAAAGCAGCATATATACCCTCTGTCCAACCATAATATGTAAGACACCAACAGTTTTCATTCCATGTCTGTGACCAAGTAGAAAATTAACTAATCAAGCTCAAAACTGTAGGAATCATGGATGGACAGCCCTTATGGATTTCACCAATTGTTATGGCATTAAAACTGTAAATGCTTGGAGAAGTGAAGATCTGTATAGATATGAGTGCACATCCAGGCAATAAAAGAGAACATTGCACCACTCCCACGGAGGATAATTTCATAACTGAGCTAAACATATTGAAATATATTTTAAAAATAGACCTCAATGCAAGCTACCACAAATTAGTCCTGCAAAATCATCAAGTAACTGCATTCTCTACTTTTCGGGAGATTTCAAACACTGCTGAAGTATTTCAGAATTGCATCAAGGAAATGCTATAAGGACTGATGGGAATCATCAACATCATTGATGAGATATTGATGCATGCTGCCCCATTGACCAGAATAACACACATCTCAAAGCAGTGCTTAACAAGTTCTGCAAGAGTGGCCTAACTGCATCACAGTAATTGAGAATTCTTGGAGTCTGCCATTGCATTTTCTCTTACTGATTCACTGCCAGTGGTGTTGCCCTAGATTCACAAAAGTTTCACTATATCAGAACTGGGCCCTCACCCACAAGCGTCTTTGAATCTGCAGTTTCTTGGGGATGGTAATTTACTGCTAAAGCTTCATTCAGAACTTGACCTTGTTAACCAACCCAATGAAAGTCTTTCTAAAAGCGGATGGTACCAAGACCTGGTTGGGATACAGAAAATGTGAATCACATGGGATCACAACGAAATTTGCAACCCTTCTCAGCCCATTGAATTAGCTATTTATGCCAGTCCCACTGGGATAGGAGCACTCCATCTGCAACAACAAGATACTGATCAACAGGCGCCAGTCACTTATGCAAGCCATGCATTGACTGAAACTGAGCAAGCCTCTTTTCACATTGTGGAGAGAGATATTGGAATTAAAATGAAAAGAATATTCTTTTCAAGTGAATACATACCAGTCGAGAACAACGGATTACCCGTCACAGTGTCTCCCAAGAGGCACAAAAATGGAACCTGTTCACACTATGGAGTCAAAAGATTATGTAGGCATTGTTGTTGATGACACAATGATCCTCCGAGTGGTCATAAGAAATAGTTACTACTAGTTTTGTCAATTAATGCATTGCCATTGCAAACGATACCACAAAAAAAACAACTGGTGGCAAGTCATGCAAAGCAGACAAAGTGATTAGCATGCATAATGCTTTATGACATTCTTCTCCATGCTACTCCACTCTACCCTACTCCATTCTACGCCACTCTACTCCACTCTACGATACTTTACAACCCTCCAGTCCACTCTATGACCCATCTACAACCCTCCACTCTACTGCCAAGACAAAGGTCCTAATTCTTGGCAATCAGCCATCCTTATGAAATACCAACTGGTGGCCAGAGATGCTGGGATCACAGCTGATCCCTCTGAGTAAGCTAAAGGCCTACAGCTGATTGTGGACAGGAATCTGGACATTGACCAGCAGGTTAATCACACAGTTTCCACCTGCTTCTGCATTATTAGGATCCTCCATAAAGTGTTCCATTCATTCTAATATTGGCCTGTAAACAAGTGCTTCTGACTCTCATATTATCTAGGCTTGACTATTGTAATATGTTCTGTTTGGACATAAACAAATGAACCTTAATCAAGCTGCTGCAAACAGTACAAAATGAAGCAGCCAGCCTGATACTAGACATTCCTAAGTACCAGTCAGTCTCAGACAGACTAATCCAGCTGCACTGGTTGCCTGTGAGTAAGTGCATTATGTTTAAGGCCCTGTACCTTGCTCGCAGGTCTCTGTATGGATCAATGAGCTCTATGTTCCAGTGTTACGCACCTACCAAACAACTTCATTTGGCAAATCGAAACCTGGTAGTTGTCCCTAAATTTCAGAAGGCAGCCAAGTTATGGAACTCTCTTCCATGACAGATGTCTATTCTGAAGACACATGCCTCCTTAGGAAAAGCCCTTAAAACTTGGCTCTTTACTCTGTAACTCTCTATAGAACTAAGAACTCTTCCCCAGTACATTTTTTTCATCTGAACCATCAAGTCTTTAGCCCCTTATCGCCTCTGTGTATTTGTGTGCTCTAATAAATTTTCCTTCATTCATTCATTTACTATACAACAATTCAATTTATGACACGCCACTCTGCCACAACTCTCCACTCTATGCCACGAGACTCCACTCTACGGACAACACTACATGACACTCCACTCTACGCATCTCCACTCCACTCTACAACACTCTATTCCACGCTATGCCACTCCATGACACTCTACTCCACTCTGCCACTCCACTCCAGGACACTTGACTCTACTCAGCTCCCTCTACACCACTCCAGCCCAAATTATTTTGCTCTACGCCACTCCACTCTATGCCGCCCCAGTCTACAATATTCCTTACTACTCCACTCTACAACACTCTACTGTACTCTATGTCCCTCCACTCTGCACCACTCCACACCACTCCACTCTCCGCTACACCACTCCACTGTACTGTACACCACTCCAATCTGCTCTACACTACTCTACACCACACCACTCCACTCTGCTCTCCGTCACACCACTCTACTCTACACCACTCCAATCTGCTCTACACTACTCCACTCTACACCACTCCACTCCACTCCACTCAATGACACCTCATTCTGCATCATTCCTCAATAGTACGCACTCCACTTCAAGACACTCCACTCTATGTCACTCTTTTCCACTTTATGCTACTCCTCTCTACGACATTCCACTCTACTCCAGGCCACTCTCACCTATTCCACCAACTTTTAGCCATGCTGAACAGAAGCCAGGCTGGTGCACAACATGGCTAACACATATTGTCAAAGCCAATAGCTCTTGCATATGCGAGACCTATTGCTTTTGCCAATGCTAGTTACACAGGTTAACACTGTTTGAGCAAAGGTTTCAAAACACCAGTAGCAGTTTAACACCCAAATACAGCAATAAGCAAAAGAAAGATGACCAGTCAACCTTTACAAAGGGGCTTCCACTGCATTTTGCAGCATTCAGTCACGTTTAATCTGGTGGATCTAAGAACGTATTTTTAAAACCTGCATGTTATGGTTTATGAGACCAATGCAGCTAATACATAATAACGTGGAAAACACTGCACGCGCAAAATCGCATAATTCAAGTGACCCTGACTATAATCAGTCCAATAATCAATGGAGAAGACCCAGGCCCAGTGGTTGGAGTGATCGGCTTCACCCTAATCTTGTTTGTCTCTTACTAGCCAACCGGAAGTGTGTAGTAGAGGAGTCATTTAATTATTTGCCATAGTACCCACAGGAGCTTTGCTGTCCCACTATGCCAAGGGGCAAGATTTCATGAACCAAAGAGAGCCTTTGGCTAGTGAGGTACGTCATTTAATATCGACGCCTCCAATGATCTTGCCGCTATACGTTTACAGCCATGTGTAAATTAAAACGAAGCAAATAACATTTGCACCGCAAAGTATGTGTTATTTACGTCTGATTTACACAGTTTTCTTTTTGAAAAACATGCAGGTTAACTTGTATTTTGTTTAAAACTGCTTGCTTACTCTGTTTTGCATGACTATTTTTCTTAGGACTCTAAGTGGGTGGGGTCCTGTCGGGTCTCAGACCCAGCTTAAATTTAAAACTGACTTTGAACCGGGTCTTACCTGACCCTATACTCATGTTCTTCACAGATAAAAACACTGATCAGTCTTTTAATAGTGACTGTAAAACCCTAAAGATAATCTATGTCAGCGCTGTAGTTCCCATTTACATTTCACGTTTTACTTATCTAACATTCCAAAGCAGTATTTGTTTTCCCAGATGTGTTTCTGCATGTGTTTTACTGTGAACTGGGTCCTCTAGATGTCTGGGTGAGGTCAGTTTGTGGGTGGGTCTTCCTGGCGGGGTATGATTGAGAGCTCTGGAGTTGAGGCTGAAGTTAGTATGAACTTCTCATAATGCCTGTCAGTGCGTCATAAAGGTGTTCAGAGAACATGTTCATTCAATCCTTGGCCTCTTTGTGGACAGCAGGGAGTGACTGCCGATGTTTATAAACATGACATTTGTGATCGACATTTTTACATAGCAAGGAGGTACACACAGCTGTTGAAATATTGCAGTGCCAAATTAAAAGAACATACTGTGTTTTCAAGGCTAGGAGACACAGAGTGAGTGTGTGAATGTATGTGTGACTGACAGAGAGGACACGCCTCTTGGAAAGGAATCCAAGTTTGGTTTCTTTTTCCACACCCCTTGTAGTGTCCCCTCCCTTTTTATTCTAATTAAAGCACCCCAGTTACTAAAAGCTGAAAGCTGTTCTTACGTGCCCGGGCAAAACAGAAAACACAATTTGCGTTTCACTCTTAATTCACTCTAGTTTTGAAATAGGGTGTGGGTTGCTTTTGTTCCTACACTCGCACAAATTTAAAGTGACCCCTTTAGACGTTGGCCTTTTCTGTGCATGCTTCTGTTACCTGATGACAAAAATGGGGGTACTCCCCTTTGTAGCTGAGGTTGAAACTAGCATGATTCAGGGATTCAATGTTTAATATGCTCGGTCCCAATATTACTGCCGGCGCTATTACCTCTGCCATTGTACAGTTTGGTGGTTGTAATTATGTCAACAGTAATTCCTCTAGTTGACCGCTCAGCAGTGGTGGATTTTATAGTAGCCCCAACCAGCACGCCACAGGTCCTCATGCCTCCTCTGGACATCAGCTCTTGCCCGACAGTTGGCCGTTCCTTTCCATCGTGCTTCTTAGTTTCTTCTTTCTGATTTGTCCCTCAGATACCAAGATCTGTGGCGTCCCTATGACCCCCAATGGCCACCTAGACTCCAGCCTTCCTCCTCACCCACCCTTGCCTGCCGGGCTAATGAACTCTAGGACCTCACTGCAGCGTGACCAGGTGTATCCGGGCTCCAGGAAGAGCAGTGTGATGTCACTTGGCCGTGTGACCTATGATCCAAGGTCCCAGGTTAGTGTTCACATTAAATGTTATTATATATGTTTCTACGTTATGTACTGTGGAGTACTTTAAAATTAAACGCCGGTATGTTGGCCAACATCTGTTACGGTTCCACTGGCTACCTGAATTCAAGTGAGAATCATTGTTAAAGAACAGTTTTGTGCAGTTTCAGGTACTGAAATATCAACTACAGGACGTCTGTATGTGTGTATATGGTATTTTTGTATGGAAAACCAAGCCAAAAGGCAGCAGGGGGCTGTACATGGTCGAATACAAGCATAAAGTCAATGAGTGTTAGAAGAGGTAGCTAGGTTATAAATGGGGTTAATGCACTGTGATGTATTAGTATTTAAGGAGTTGTCTAAGTTTAAGAGCGAACTCTGACCTGTTTCAGGTCCTGAGCTCACCCCCCACGACCGCAGCACCAACCTGCTGCCTTCTGCCTCTGTCCCACGAGCACGCTGCCGTTTGCGTGTTCGAGGCCCTCCTCCACCCGCAGGCATCCTCCTGCGCCTCATCCCTGGTGGCTAGTGGGCTCACTTGACCCGTGTGCCGCTTCCGCCGTCCTGTAAGTGTTTTTTGGCTTTTTCGTTTTTTCAGCGCCTCGCCGCCGGCGCTTCTGCCCCCTTTGTGCCCCCCTGATTGCTGTCTCCCCGATCGTGTATTGTGCCATTATTGTATCTCTGATTGTATTTCTGATTGTATTTTCTCATTGTAACTGCTTGTAGTTTTGCTAGTTTTCAGTGTTTTTTGCCCCTTGTGCGCTCCCCGTTCCCTGCCGCTGCCTCCCTGCGGCCCCGCCCCCCTCGCGCCCCCATTTGCCGCTCCCTCCCGCCTCCCGCCTCCCAGCTGCTCCTCCCTCCCCCCTCCCTTCTTAATGGCTGGCGCTGCGCGTCGCGAGTGAGCGAACTCTGACCTGTTTCAGGTCCTGAGCTCGCCCCCCACGACCGCAGCACCAACCTGCTGCCTTCTGCCTCTGTCCCACGAGCACGCTGCCGTTTGCGTGTTCGAGGCCCTCCTCCACCCGCAGACATCCTCCTGCGCCTCATCCCTGGTGGCTAGTGGGCTCACTTGACCCGTGTGCCGCTTCCGCCGTCCTGTAAGTGTTTTTTGGCTTTTTCGTTTTTTCAGCGCCTCGCCGCCGGCGCTTCTGCCCCCTTTGTGCCCCCCTGATTGCTGTCTCCCCGATCGTGTATTGTGCCATTATTGTATCTCTGATTGTATTTCTGATTGTATTTTCTCATTGTAACTGCTTGTAGTTTTGCTCGTTTTCAGTGTTTTTTGCCCCTTGTGCGCTCCCCGTTCCCTGCCGCTGCCTCCCTGCGGCCCGCCCCCCTCGCGCCCCCATTTGCCGCTCCCTCCCGCCTCCCGCCTCCCAGCTGCTCCTCCCTCCCCCCTCCCTTCTTAATGGCTGGCGCTGCGCGTCGCGAGTGAGCGAACTCTGACCTGTTTCAGGTCCTGAGCTCGCCCCCCACGACCGCAGCACCAACCTGCTGCCTTCTGCCTCTGTCCCACGAGCACGCTGCCGTTTGCGTGTTCGAGGCCCTCCTCCACCCGCAGGCATCCTCCTGCGCCTCATCCCTGGTGGCTAGTGGGCTCACTTGACCCGTGTGCCGCTTCCGCCGTCCTGTAAGTGTTTTTTGGCTTTTTCGTTTTTTCAGCGCCTCGCCGCCGGCGCTTCTGCCCCCTTTGTGCCCCCCTGATTGCTGTCTCCCCGATCGTGTATTGTGCCATTATTGTATCTCTGATTGTATTTCTGATTGTATTTTCTCATTGTAACTGCTTGTAGTTTTGCTCGTTTTCAGTGTTTTTTGCCCCTTGTGCGCTCCCCGTTCCCTGCCGCTGCCTCCCTGCGGCCCGCCCCCCTCGCGCCCCCATTTGCCGCTCCCTCCCGCCTCCCGCCTCCCAGCTGCTCCTCCCTCCCCCCTCCCTTCTTAATGGCTGGCGCTGCGCGTCGCGAGTGAGCGAACTCTGACCTGTTTCAGGTCCTGAGCTCGCCCCCCACGACCGCAGCACCAACCTGCTGCCTTCTGCCTCTGTCCCACGAGCACGCTGCCGTTTGCGTGTTCGAGGCCCTCCTCCACCCGCAGGCATCCTCCTGCGCCTCATCCCTGGTGGCTAGTGGGCTCACTTGACCCGTGTGCCGCTTCCGCCGTCCTGTAAGTGTTTTTTGGCTTTTTCGTTTTTTCAGCGCCTCGCCGCCGGCGCTTCTGCCCCCTTTGTGCCCCCCTGATTGCTGTCTCCCCGATCGTGTATTGTGCCATTATTGTATCGCTGATTGTATTTCTGATTGTATTTTCTCATTGTAACTGCTTGTAGTTTTGCTCGTTTTCAGTGTTTTTTGCCCCTTGTGCGCTCCCCGTTCCCTGCCGCTGCCTCCCTGCGGCCCCGCCCCCCTCGCGCCCCCATTTGCCGCTCCCTCCCGCCTCCCAGCTGCTCCTCCCTCCCCCCTCCCTTCTTAATGGCTGGCGCTGCGCGTCGCGAGTGAGCGAACTCTGACCTGTTTCAGGTCCTGAGCTCGCCCCCCACGACCGCAGCACCAACCTGCTGCCTTCTGCCTCTGTCCCACGAGCACGCTGCCGTTTGCGTGTTCGAGGCCCTCCTCCACCCGCAGGCATCCTCCTGCGCCTCATCCCTGGTGGCTAGTGGGCTCACTTGACCCGTGTGCCGCTTCCGCCGTCCTGTAAGTGTTTTTTGGCTTTTTCGTTTTTTCAGCGCCTCGCCGCTTCTGCCCCCTTTGTGCCCCCCTGATTGCTGTCTCCCCGATCGTGTATTGTGCCATTATTGTATCTCTGATTGTATTTCTGATTGTATTTTCTCATTGTAACTGCTTGTAGTTTTGCTCGTTTTCAGTGTTTTTTGCCCCTTGTGCGCTCCCCGTTCCCTGCCGCTGCCTCCCTGCGGCCCCGCCCCCCTCGCGCCCCCATTTGCCGCTCCCTCCCGCCTCCCGCCTCCCAGCTGCTCCTCCCTCCCCCCTCCCTTCTTAATGGCTGGCGCTGCGCATCCGCGCCGCTGGCGCGCCGGAGGCGCGCCAGAGGCAAGCCCGTCTGCGCCCGTCCGCGCCTGGACCGCGCCCAGCGCCCCCCCCTTCTGGCCCTCGCGCCCCCCGCATCCGCTACTCGATCAACGAACTCCGGGCCTTCAATCCCGGCCCCTCCACTGAATGCTGCCGGGCATCCCCGAAGCACACTAAAGGACCTTTTTCCTGCCGTACCTGCAACTTCTCCTGCATCAGAACGACCAATCCAACTACTGAAACATTCAACCCCAACCACCTGAACTGCATCCTCATCAACACCCGCTCCGCACGAAAACACGCCATCGAGCTCTGGGATTTGCTCGACACCACTGCTCCTGACGTGGCTTTCCTGACCGAAACCTGGTGGAACGACTCCTCGTCTCCGGACATCGCCATCGCCATACCGGACGGCTACAAAATCACCAGAAGAGATCGAACCAACGGAATCGGCGGCGGAATAGCCATCGCTCACAAAGCTACCCTCAAAATCCACACCCACTCGGACGACACCCTCAGGACAGCCGAACACCTCCACTTCCAGATCCACACGGACCCCAACACGACCCTCAGAGGAACCCTCATATACCGCCCTCCAGGACCAAGAGCCCCCTTCAGCGACACCATCGCCGACCTTTCAAGCACCCACGCCCTCGCTTCCCCGGATTACATCCTCCTGGGAGATCTGAACTACCATCTGGAAAATGCCAACGACGTCAACACCGCATCACTGACCTCCAACCTCCTCAACCTCGGACTCCGCCAGCTAGTCAACACGCCCACCCACATCGCCGGACACACCCTTGACCCCCTCTTCACCTCAAGCAACCACGTTTCCTTCAGCCACACCTCCGAACTCCACTGGACCGACCATCACTGCGTCCATTTCACCTATAAGAAAACCACGGAGCAACACCGCATCCAGCTACCTCCCCACCGCCGCTGGGGCAAAGTCACCCAAGACCAACTGACCAGCACCCTCATCAACAACCTTCCACCCGACGCAACCGACCCGAGCACAGCCGCCATCAACCTCCATCAATGGATCCTCGACTGCGCCAACACCCTTGCCCCTCTCAAGAAACCCACCGCCATCCAAGGAAAGAAAAAACCAGCCTGGTTCACAGACGATCTAACCACCTCCAAAAGCATCTGCCAGAAGCTCAAAAAGAAATGGATCCAAGAACGCACACCCGACAACCTCGTCGCCCTCAAAAACGCCAACCGCGAACACCACCAACGGATCCGCATCGCCAAGCGTGCCCACTTCACCGAACGCATCAACAACAACGCCCACGACTGCAAAGAACTCTTCGGCATCGTGAAGGAACTCTCCAATCCAAAAGCCAACTCCAATGACATCCCGCCCTCCCAGAAACTCTGCGACGACCTCTCCACCTTCTTCCACCAGAAAATCGCTACCATCCACGACAGCTTCAACACCGGTCCACCGCCAGACCCCACCCCCGATGTCTCCTCCCGCGACTGCCGCCTCACCGCCTGGACCCACGTGGACGAGGCAGAAACCATAACAACCATGAACACCATCCACTCAGGCTCCCCCACGGACCCCTGCCCCCATCATGTTTTCAACTCAGCCAACGCCACCATCGCCCCCGAACTCCGCAAGATCATCAACCTCTCCTTCACTTCTGCCACCTTCCCGGACAGCTGGAAACACGCAGAAATCCAACCCCTCCTCAAAAAACCCAAGGCCGACCCCAACGATCTCAAAAACTTCCGTCCGATCTCTCTCCTCCCTTTTCCAGCGAAAGTCATCGAGAACATCGTCAACACTCAGCTCACCCACTTCCTCGAAGACAATTCCATCCTGGACCCCTCTCAATCCGGATTCAGACGAAACCACAGCACTGAGACTGCTCTCCTCGCCGCCACAGATGACATCAGACATCAAATGGACAACGGCGAAACCTCAGCCCTCATCCTCCTCGACCTATCAGCCGCCTTTGACACCGTCTGCCACCGCACCCTACTGACCCGCCTCCAGGAAGCCGGCATCCAAGACAAAGCCCTCCACTGGATCTCATCCTTCCTCTCCGACAGAACGCAGAGAGTCCGTCTCTCCCCTTTCCGCTCCAAAGCCACCAACCTCATCTGCGGCGTCCCCCAAGGATCCTCCCTCAGCCCTATGTTGTTCAACGTCTACATGGCCCCCCTCTCTCAACTGGCCCGCCAACATCATCTCAGCATCATCTCTTACGCCGACGACACCCAGCTCGTCCTCTCCCTGACCAAAGACCCGCTCACCGCCAAAACAAACCTCCACGAGGGACTAAAATCCATCGCCGATTGGATGAACAACAGTCGCCTGAAACTCAACTCCGACAAGACGGAAGTCCTCATCCTCGGGCGCACTCCCTCGGCCTGGAACGACTCATGGTGGCCCTCCGTCCTCGGACCCCCGCCCACCCCTGCCAGCCACGCAAGAAACCTCGGCTTCATCCTGGACTCCGCCCTCACCATGTCCAAACAGGTCAGCGCCGTCTCCTCCTCCTGTTTCAACACCCTTCGAATGCTCCGCAGAATCTTCAAGTGGATTCCAACAGAAACCAGAAAAACGGTGACCCAGGCCCTCGTCAGCAGCAGACTTGACTACGGCAACGCACTCTACACAGGCATCCCAACCAAAGACATCAAACGACTCCAACGCATCCAAAATGCCTCCGCCCGACTGATCCTCGACATACCCCGCCGAAATCACATCTCCCCTCACCTAAAGGAACTCCACTGGCTCCCGGTAGACAAGAGGATCACCTTTAAACTCCTGACCAACGCTCACAAGGCACTTCACAACACCGGACCCTCCTACCTCAACACCAGACTGAACTTCTACACTCCAACACGTCAACTCCGATCCGCCAACCTCGCCCTCGCCATCGTACCCCGAATCCAGCGCAAGACATCCGGCGGCAGATCCTTCTCCTTCCTCGCCGCCAAGACCTGGAACTCTCTCCCCACATCTCTTCGCCAGACCCAGGACCTCCTCGCATTCAGAAGGCTCCTCAAGACCTGGCTCTTCGACCGCTAAATCAGCAGCGCTCCCCCCCCCCCCCCTCTCAGCGCCTCGAAACCCTGACGGGTACATAGCGCGCTTTATAAATACTATGATTGATTGATTGATTGATTCAACTCTTGCCTAAATTGGACCAGTTTTGGGCGGTCCTGAAGGATACGGGGATGCAGTTCAAGATCCTGGGTGCATTGACCGAAAAGGCCTGCTTTCTTGTTTTTTACTTTTTTACACTTCTCATTCTGCAGTCTGATGGTGTCCTGGATACCACCAGAGATAGTGAGCTTATCTGCAAGATAAATGGGGTTTCTGGTTGTGATGGCTTTGTAAATAGTGCAGCTGACTTTGAAGATGGTGCAAGTGGCATGGGGATCCACTGGAGTTCCATTATGAGGGTGTGATATGATCATATTTCTTCAGGCCCTGGATGAGATGTGCTTCAGTATGTGCGATACCCGGGGGGGGGGGAGGGAGAGGAGCCGGTGTGGGAAGCCATGGAGCAGGATATATAACCATCCAGATGCAAGAATACAGGATCTTCAACAGCAGTTCTGAAGTCACTTTCTGGAAGAAATGGTTTCACTTTCTTTAGAAGCAAGAGCTTGTATGAGGCTGTCTTTGTGTTTTTTGGCAACATGCTCTTTGGGGGTGAGGTTCGTGTCCAGGGTGAATTCAAGTGACTTGGCATTTGATGAAAGTTGGAGTTGGAAGCAGTCAAAGTTCAGGTCACTGAGCAAAGTGTGCACTCTTTCTTGTTTGTTGTTCTTGGCAAGTAACAAGAATTCTGTCTCAATTGGGTTGAAAATCAGGTAGACCCTTAACATCCAGGCCTGGGTAACATGCAAGCAGTGTTTAAGGTGTTGGATATCAGAAGCATAAGAAACTTTCCAGTAGAGTCTTGTATTAGCAGCATTGAAGTACTGAAATGCACTGGAATACTATGTATGGGTCCTAATACTGAAATAGTAGGGGCTGCTGAGACCTAGCTAGAGGTGCACTGACAGAGCTGTGTGTGGGTTTCAGTACAGAAAAAGCAAAGGATTCTGCTGGTCCAAGTTGAGGACTATTAGAAGAGCTGCATATGTACCCCAGTGATGAAAGAGCATAGGTTTTTCTGGTCAGGGTGGAACAGCATTATTGTTAACATGTCTCTCCTTTTCAGTCCGGATCTCGAACCTCTCATTTTGGAGCATGGGGTCGCAGCGGAGCCTGGGGAAGTCGTCGCTCGAGCTGGAATAGCCTGAGTCGGCATCCTAGCCTGAAGCCCCGCCCACCTTCTGCAGAGCATGAATCCCTCCTTTCTGGAGAGCGCCGGCGACTGGCGGAGGAGGAGGAGCAACGTGCACTTGAGAGTGTGCGTCTCCACCGGGCCTCCAGTGTCAAACACCGAAGGGCTCAGTCTCTGGAAACCAAGGCTTCTTCTGAGACAGCTGGTACACCGACTGCCCGGCCAAACCACCGTAACACCAGGAAGGGCAGTGGGACTACCGGTGACCACCAGGACTGCAATGGGAAGACACCCAACATCGCCAAGGAGGTCTTTCCAAAGATGAACAGTCGGAAGGACAAGGGGGAAGAAGAGGAGGAGATAGACTATGTGAGTATCTCAAAGTAGGTCATGTACATATGCTGGAGATCCATACGGCATCCAATGACTGTTATGCTATGCACCTTTATCTAGCATTTAAGCACCAATTGGGTAACAAAGATTTTTATGAGGTAAGGTGTTTGGACTTGGTTAAGACGTTAGAGTGCAGTGGAAGCAGGCAGAAATTGAGTTGCTTACTGGAGCCAGGAGTTTGGATTGCTTGAGCAACTACTCCACTTCATTTTGATTGTATGCCTCTAGAGACATCAACACTTCACAACCTACAGTTAACACTTCACTTTCCTGACAGACAATATTGTAATCAGACACAAACAAGAAACAAAAAAAAAGAGACAACATTATTATCCCTTTTTTTACCACATGACGGCCATTTTGGAACTCAATCATTTGCCTTTTCTTTGGATCTGGAGCATTTAACCCAAAATGAATGCACACCTCATAATACGTTTACGCAGAAAAACAGTGCTTTAAATGGGTATGTACTCTCAGGTACTGGGTATCTGCAGTTCTTAAGTTTGAGGAGAGTGTCAGCGCTTGCCAGCACATAAACATTTCTTGTAACTGGAGGGCACCAGCACTTCTCAGTATCAAACAAGTACTCTCAGATAGTGAGTAGTAGAATTGCTATTTCAATTTCAAGCACAGCAGAAAATGAGTGCAATCCCTGCCATCTCATCTCTCCGTTGCTGACCCACTCCGCTTTAACTTTTTCTTTGCCGCTATTGATTTCTTTGACCCCTTATAATCCTTGAGTGCCCCAACAACCCTAGCCGACTTCTTCTATGGCGATAATCAGTGCTTGATTTTCAGTGCTTAGCTGGTAAATAGACTTGATGGGTAGACCTCTAGCTTCAGATTTCAGAGTGTAACTTGTTAAGCACTGGTTTAATTCCTGACAGGTCTACCATTTCCTTTTTCTAATGAAATCTATTTAAAATAAGGACTATTAATGTGGGTGGTGACCAATCATTATTCAAGCATGAAGAGTCGGTACAGCGCATGCATTGTTACCATTAAGGATATGATGAGACCAATGTTAGACATGTCTGTTCCAACATTTATGTACTGAGTAAACGGTGTTTCCTCAACACACCTCTTTTAATGGAATGTCTCCTGCTTTAGCGGCCATTTAGTTTTGTTTTCCTCAATATCTCCGCTTGCTCGGAATGATATATACACACACACACACACACACACACACACACACACACAATAATAGTATTGACGACTTGAATTGGTTTTTTTTCAGTTTAAAAATCTTTGTTGGGGTTTTTAGGCATAACCCAAACACAAGAGAATACAAAAGGAAATACAAAAGAGATAAACATAAGTGTCATTGCATAAATTGGTGGCATTAAAGATACAGTTCAAATACATAAGGTTACAACCAAGAAAAAATAAAGAGGAATAGGCAGTAAAATAGAATTGTAGGAAACTTTATGCATTATTATGGTGATAAATCATTGCATGACAAGAGGCTGGTTTACAAAGAGTGAAGTATACATCCTGTGTGCATAATTACCAAAGGACGATGATAACAACTAATGGAGTACTTGTTAGACAGTGATTCACAACATTGAAAATGATCCAGTCTGACAATGATTAGTGACTTACTAGGGAGAGTAAGGTACACTGTATACGTAGTGTAGGTGGGACCAGGCATCACAAATGTTAGGATGTCACACAGGAGGAGGGATAGGAAGAAAAACGAGTGGGGAACCTCATGGGGGCTTATTGGTAGCAAAGTAAGTATTCAGAGTATCCCACAGAGGTCTATGTTGTGGTTTCCATGGTGAGTTGTGAAGTGTAATATTGTCTGCCCCTGTTATGTGTGTAATCCCGTTTAGCCAAGATTTGAAAGAAGTGGCAGCAGTAACCTTCCCCTTAATAAGTACAGCCCCACATGCTGCAGTAATAGTGTGTCAATAGGCAAGTCCACCCGGAGGTCCAAGAATCCCTTAATGAGGGAGATAAATTCTCAGCTAAGCTGAAAACCGAATAGTGACAAGAGGAAGTAAAAAATTCTATCCCAAAATATAGTAACAGATTGACAATAGGAAAGGAGGTGTGGTAAGTCACCTAATTCCTCATTACAGTTCCAACTAGTCGATCGTCTTTTCGGTCTAGTTTATGAAGTTGAGAGTGAGTCAAACATGTACCGTGTATAAGCCAGTATTTGGTTTGAGATAGTGTAGGGATGGTTTTGTGGGAGACAACCAATTTCCAAATCAGGGACCATTCCTCTAGGAATATGGAGTTATATTCGTCCCATTTACACTGTGTGACAAGGTTCAGCTGTGTAGAGATAGGTTGTAAGAGTTTATAGAATTTAGAGACGTGGTGTCCAGTTCTGTAGGGTAAATTAGTCAGTTTGGGGAGGGATGGATCTTGTAAGGAAGGTGTAGATTTAGAAACACAGGACTTAAGCAAAAGAAAAAAGGTAGAAATCTATATCGACCAGTTTATATTTTGTTTGAAGTTCTTTGAAAGTAAACAGGTAATCTTTTGAACCTAACTGCTCCAAGAAATTAATGCCTTTGGAGGACCATGAGTTGCAATATATTGGATTGCCATTAATCTTGAATAGCAGGTTATTCCAGAGGGAGTTCTGGTTAGACGTTTTTATCAGATATTCCAAAAGCTTGTCTAGTTTCAATAAGACCTGTTCGGTATTTTTAAATATGTATTTGGCTGACGGTGGATAAACCATGTGGAGCCCTGTTTTGCGAGAAATGCAGTTTGGTAATTTTTAAAATTAGACAGATTTACCCCTCCTACGTTTACTGGTTTCTACGTTTCTTCATGGAAATCCTAGGGCGTTTATTTTGCCAGAGAAAGTTTCTTAGAATTTTGTCCAGTTTATGGTAGAATTAATCTGTAAAAGTCAAGGGGAGCATACATATGAGATAATTGCTATTGGCGTTATCATCATCTTAATTGTCTTCAAACGTCCCGACCAGGTAATAAATTTAGGGTTCCAGCTATGTAATAGAGATTGTCTTTTCTGTAGAGTCTTTGTTTCATTATGTTTTAGGGTTCCTATCAAATAAACTCCGAACTCTATTTCTAAATATTTCAGATAACCTGTTTGCTACGCTAGTCCAGAGTCTTCTATTACCTTTTTGGAACATATATTATTTAGAGCTTGGACTTCTGGTTTATCTTTGTTAAGGCTGTAGCTGCCATGGAGTAGTTGTCAATTGTATCTATGAGTGCTTTTATAGAGGGATGAGTGTTGTTTCTCATAGTTAGGATATCATCTGCAAATTCTGCCACCTTAACCGTAATGTCTTTAAAAGTGGCATCGCTAAACAAAGTATGATTCTGAATACTGCAGAGTAAAGGTTCTAAAGCCAGGATAAATAGGGAGGAGGAGTGTAGGCAACCTTGTCTCATTCCCTTCTCTAGTTTAAAATAGGAAGAGGAAAGCCCACCAGCCCTCACTCTAGCACAACTGTTACTGTAAAGAGCCATAATAATTTTGATAAAGCTTTTGCTTAGGTTATAGTTAAGCAAGGTTTCTTTGAGAAAGGTCCACAAAACTTTATCAGAAGCCTTCTTGGCATCTAGAGTAATGGCAACAGTTTCAGAAGATGTGTCTTTAGCTTTTTCTTAGACGTGACATAACAGTCCAATGTTATCATTAGATATGCATTCTCAATAAATCCTACCTGTGATCCACTATTTGTGGTAGAAAAGGTTCTAGTCTTTTAGCTAAGATTTTAGCATAAATCGTAGCATCCTGATTAATTAGGGAGATTGGTCTATAGTTTCTTGCCAGAGTTGGATCCATACCATCTTTTGGAATGACTACTACAGTGGCTTCACTCGTTGCACCTGTAATTGGGCTAGAGTCAGCAAAATGTTTAAATAAGTCTACTAGAGTAGGTACTAGTGAGGGCCCAAATGTTTTTTTAAAAATTGCAGTGAAGCTGTCCGGCCCCAGTGCTTTGTTCGATTTGAGTGAACTGATTGCTAACTGTATTTCTTCTGCACTAAGATCAGAATTGAGGCTCTGTTGTCTTCTTGAGAGAGACGTGGTAGGTCTAATTTATCTGATAAGCCTTACAGTTTGCATTTGAAGGCCAATAATCATCTTGATATAAGGATTCATACAATTATTTAAATACGTCTAGAATCTTTTGGGGATTCGTTTGTGTTGTATTCGATTCATCCCTGATTGCCGTGATATTTCTTTTGGGTTCTGTTTGTGTTTGAGATAGGATGCTAGCAATTTTACCTGCTCTATTCACCTCTCCGAGTCTCAGGCTCTTTATTGATCTAGACCCCTGACTTCTCACTCAAAGGTCTATTATATTCATATTTCTTGTTTGTTAAAAGGGTAAGGGTGGAGGAATCTAGATTAGATATATGCAGTGCATCAAGCGTTTTGGTTTCATTTTCAGTGTATTAGTGTGCTCTTTATTCATTTTTGCCTGTATGTCTATTAAAGAGCCTCTGACTGTAACCTTAAGTGCATCCCAAACGGTGGGGATGGAAACACCGGGAGACTTATATTCTTTGATATAGTTAAGAATGGTTGTTTCAATTTGGGCTCTGGAGACGTCATCTTTAATCGAATCATCATTAAAATGCCATATTCAAATTTTTGGTTTGAAGTTAGTCCCTGTTAGCGCCAGAGATATGCACGACTGGTCAGAGTCAAGTTTAGGGAGGATGTCTCATCAAAAAGGTGAGTGTAAGTGCCAGAGATGAGTAACTAATCAATTCTTGAGTATGAGTTGTGAGGTGAGAAAGGAAAGTATAGTCTCTAGAATCTGGATTTTAGAGCCTCCAAAAATCTATAAAATAAAATCTAGAGCAAATATTTAAAAAGGTTTTATGATATGTTGATGAGTAGAGAGGGGATCTCAACTGTCTATCTAGGATTAAATCGAGGAGAAGATTAAAGTCACCTCCAGTTATTATCAGTTCATCACTCGGTATGCTTTTTAAGGAGTCAGCCACGGAATTCCAAAAATCGGGGGCATCAGTGTTAGGGCCATATAGATTGATGACATGGTTACATTTTCATTTTGACAGAGTTTAGAAAGCACCCACCTGCCATCTGAGTCTGTAGTATGAGGTATTAGTTTTAGAATTGATCTGCTTGAGATCATGGTTATGACTCAATTTTGTTTGTTGATAGCAGCAGAGCATTTGACATCAATTGTCCATTTGTTATGAAAGGAAGCTGCTTCTTTCAGTCCTATTTTGGTTTCCTGTAGCAAGATAACGTCAGCCATAAGTTTAAAGAGGTGGTTCTCAACTTTCTTGCTTTTAACTGTGTGGTAAATCCATGGACGTTCAGTGAGACTACTTTCAGGCTTTCAGTAATGCTTTGTAAGTAGTGATGCTTGCTTTAGCCATCCTGAGAGATTACTCATATATGGCATATTGAGTGTAGAAATGTAATTGATGATTACTCAAATGGCATACAACTGGAGGAGTGTATTGGGTATGTATGTACTATGTGAGTCAAGTGTTAAGCTTCGTACAATCCAAATCGTGCAATGATGGAAAGGAAAGCAAAAAACAAATAGTAAACATAAGACAAAAAAACAAACAAAATCCAATCTAAAGGAACACCTTTATTCCCCCACTACCGCCCACCCACCCAAATCACAACGGAAATATTGAAGTAGATGACAGAGAAGCATCCATCGACGGCTGTGGAGCCAGAAGCAAGGTAACGATTTATGAATGAGCCTAAAGTAAACTCGAGGAGCATTTAACCTATACATGAATGACACATGTGACTAGTAATATATGGATAAGACGGTGGCAAGCAGTGCAACATATCACTTTCATTAAGACACCTAAAAAGAAGCAACAATGATAAAAATACAACAGCATCACATTGAATGTGTAAATAAGCTCTAGCAAAAGGAAACAGCATATGAGCATATGGTAAGGAACACCAACACATGAAAAGTTAATATCCCTTATGACAACACACCCTAGTCTTGGTCATAGGAAGCATATATTAGTGTAAATTATCGTAATTTAGGACATATCATTGAAAGTATCATGGTATAATAAGAACAATATATGTGTAATAATCACAACTAAGAACATTGTATCCAACAATAGCAAAATAAGTCATAGAATAGCACAGCAACTTATCTGCAGTGATTCAGAAAGCCAGAAGTATGTATATTGTATCTGCATTATTCTGGTAAATAGAGCGTATAGAGTATTTTACATAGTTAGTGTTTTCTTTTATTTGGGCCAGGGAACTTGGCCTCCATTTCAATCACGTCTATCCAGGGAAGCTGTGAGGTCCTTGGTGTTGATGAAGATATGGTGTTTATTGTCAGCAAACAATTTGAATCTTGCTGGGCCAGCAAATGAGAATTGCAAGTTCAAACTCTTGAGTCGAAGGCGCAGAATGAGGAAACATTCCTGGTGTCTACAGTTGATCTTGTGTAATCCTGAGAAATATATATTTTCTGGCCATTCCAAAGGATATTGTTTGTTTTTGTGCATATAGTTTAGGATCAGTTCTGTGTGTTGAAATCACAGAGGTTTACAGACAATCTGTCTTGTGATTGATATGTTTGCACGCTTGAATGATGGGACACAGTGCGCTCTTTCTAGTACAAAGTCCCTAGCAAAGGAGAGACACATAACTTGTGGTAGCCATTTTCCCAGAAATGAAACACAAGAGTCCTCAGAAGCTTCTATGCTTTCAGGGATGCCAAAGATATGTAGATTCCCTCTTTGATTTCTGTCTGCCAAGTCTGCCAGCTTCTTGCAGAGAGTTTTTGTCGTCGATTGAAGCACTTTGATTTCTTTTACTGTTTTAGACGTCTGGTCTTCCACTATGCCAATCCATTGTTCTTCATCTGAGAGCTTGTCACAGATATTGTTGATGTCTGCTCTTATGGCCCACATCTTGAGCTGCATTGCGTCCGTATTGTTCTTTGGTGATTTGGCCAGATTGTAGACCTCAGCTAACTTTTTTAGTATCATGTCCATAGTAATGTTAATATCTGATTTCCCTTTGATCTGGAAGTCCGTGCATGGGGGTTCAGCTTTAGAACGTTTAAATGATGACCTGTTTTTTTTTGGCCATTATAGAGGCACCAATGCAATTGAGTAAAGCTGTACCTTTCTAGCTGCACTGATAGAACCTGTTCTATTATAGTGCTATGTGTGTGCTCCAGTGATCTCTTATGGCGTAGTTTGACGTGGATCACCAGCACAAAGTTGCTTTTACATTGATAGAGGTTAATGAAGCTTCCTGTGTTTATAACATGCCAAAGATAGGTAAGGAAAAACCCTATATTGGAGAGTGCGCTGTTGACATGGTGTAGTTTTGGTGGCTCGAAAGGGTTTTTGTGCTGTTGAGCTGCAGAGAAACAATAAACCACCACGTGAGTCAACACTGTTATAACCAGGCTGTTATCAATTGAGAGGCTAAAATGGTGTCAGCGTGCTCCCAGAAGGTAATGAAAGATAGGGCTAAAACATTGTATAAAGGACCCTAGAGTATAGGCACACAAGTGATGATATGCCGCGTTTGGAGCTAGGACTGAGAAAGAAGGCAAAATGACATCTTCCCCATGTGGAAGCTGGCGGACAAATTCAGGTGGCAAGTCTCTTTCTGCCAACAAAATATCACAGTTAAGTGCTTCCCAGAAGATTATAGTGTGTTCAATTTTCTCTTCAATTTTTAAACCATAAACCCTTTCGGGAGGAGTAATGCCCCTGTCCGCTGTCTCAATGATGAGAAAGTTGTTAGTTGCTGTCACATCCAGATGATGTATGACTATGGTGACAAATCGTGACTTCTACCTCACTGTCCAGCAGAGTCACTGCCCACATCCCGTTCTTCAGCAATGTTCTAAAGTTTGCTGGCATGTTTAATGGAAATTGCTGCCACTTTTTACTTTTTAAATTGAGGCTTCTGCTAGGGAGATTTATCCCCTTTTCTATTATTAGTTTCTTAGGAGCATTGTAAGTCCTTTTACTGTTTTATGTAGTCTGTGCAGTGTTCAGAACAGCCCATTCTCTCACTCCGTTTATCTGGCATGTGCTGAAAGGAACAAGAGTGACATGTATCAGTATACTGATATATGTCAGGTGTTTTTAAACTTTCCCTATTTCGGAGATTATATCTCCTTGCAGAGGTCTCCGGGTGCAGAGAATTGCTCTCTTATTTCTGTTGTCTTTGTTTTGTTTTTGTTTATCCCAGCATTTTTTAGAACCTCCTTGTGCTTGTTTAGTACCGTTCTTTCTGAATTTGTGGTTTAGTTGGTCTGGTCACCAGACTATCCCGACCTATACTAGTAAAGGTTTCGGAGATACTCTTTGGCAGCTTGCGTTCCTGGTTCTGTTGAGGAACTTCTCAGCTGTTGGCGAATTGCCTATGCTGCTGCTTGCCCTTTAATAATGCTTAAAATAATTGATGGGACTGTGTCCAGCTACGCATTGGTTTCATCCCGAAGCCCAAGTCCAGGGCCGGGGCTGCCTCGTGGTCAGTTTGAATTTGTTTTAACATTGCCTGCAAGTTGGCAAGTGTCGGGGTACCATGTATAGCTGTATAAATTGCGGTGAAGACTGTACCTCAAGTGGCACAGTCTTCTACCGAGAAAACCACTCCAAATGGCAAGCACATAGTGAGGATTTTATGTTTATCTGGGGGTCCCATATGGGGAAACACTGCTTCTAACTGATTTGTTTTTGTGCTATCCAGAATGATTTTATTTTTCCTGTTCTGTGGGTACTTTGCCCATTATTGAATGTACTGTTTGAAGATTAATTCCTATAACTGCCAATTGATGCATAGTTGGAGCAGCCCTTGCTGGGGCGGTGTTCAAAGTCCACATTACGGACTGAATTAATCATCTGTATATTGCTACTAGCTCATTATAAAGTGTGTGTACGTCTGCTACTTGCATAGCCTGCACATTAGGATGTGGTGTGTACATGGCAAATGTGGGCTATGTTGATCTGTCATTGTTTAACTGACCTATTCTCACAGGTTGTATTACATGTGGAATGGTGCCATTGAACCCGTTTTAATGTTCTTGATAAGAAAGTGGTATTTCTAGGTGTTGGTAAGTTTGGTACCGTCGTGGTACATTTGTTATTCTGCAAGTGTGAAATGTGTGTGAATTGTCATTCAATTCATGAAAGGTGACCCCAGAGTAAAATGTTTCTGTTATGTATGCTTCTTGAGCTTCCACAACAGATGTGACTTCCCTGCCCTCTTCTGTGAAGCCGTTGGCTAGAAGAAACTGTGTAAGTGCTGGTCTGCAGTTCTCCGGAATGTTTATAGCGTTTGCATGTTTGAGGAGGTATCAGAGTAGGGAACACCAACAGGGAATAATCATTTTAATATTCAAGCTTGAACAACCCAGAGCTTAGATTTGTGCTCCCTATTGAGCTGAGGAGAATTATCCTTAAGACCATGGAGGTCTCTGTTTAATGGTACTTAGAGTGTGGGTGTGAGACAGAGGTACTCAGGAGACTTGTAAATCAGTGTCTACACCCCCGTTGGTAGCAACATGTTGTAAGGACCCTTGTACCTCTACAAGACTGCTGGATTAAGAGCGGCAGCACCTCTGATTGTAGGCGACTGAGTCACTGCCACAAGAGGAGGCAACTGTTGGACCAACCCTCCCTGGTCTCTAGTAGTATCTCATCCAAACAAAGTCGGCCTCCAGTCCCCAAATCAAGTGCTGTAGAGACGCAAAGGCTGAGGTCTGCTGAAAAATGACGTGCAGGGTACATGGAAGATCCTGGGTAGAACCCCCTCTAATAACCTTGATACCACAGAGTGTTTATATAAAGCCCATGTTATTGTTCGTGCAGACATCCTGAAGTGGGTATGTACCTAAGCGTCAGACTGTGTGCACAAACTTGGAGCATCCATACCATAACAAGAATGCCTGACATGTTCATATTCTGTGAAGCAGAGGGACATGATGACAATTCAGCACATACATTACTGATAATGACGCTTTCACGGAATGGCAACTGATTCTAACATAAAATTTGTTTTTATAAAATCCAGGAACTGCAAGTAGTTTTAAAATGAATAAAAGATGAATAATAAAACAGAGCATGTTTATCTAGGTAAAAGAGCACAGGTCTGCAAGCCGAGGCTAAGCTAAATTTCTGTACCCAAGCAAACTAAAATGGATTCACGACACCCTGATTACTTGAATTGTTAACGACGGCTGAAGAGAAACCTACACAGTGAGTTGGGCAGCTCCTGGTATAGCACAGAAGATTGCCCTTTTAATTGCTTTGGGGTTGCCCCAAGTCAACACAAAAACACTAAAGAAAGGACTGACATTCAAGGCCCTCTAATGGCTGGTTACTTACTGGTAATTTTCATCACTCAGAGTCCTATTCTTCCAGTCACAGTTCTTATACCAAGAGCAATAGCTCCTCCCATCAGATGTACCCCCAAGCTTAACAGAAAAGTTTCTCAGCCCTCTTACATAAATTAAACTACTTTCTGTCACATGCTATAAAAAGAGAAGCATCCACATCCTATCCTGTCATACAAATCTCTCAAAGGGGAGGATATATGGGAAACGAGGGATGGAGAGATGCGAAACTTTAATGTGACCATGAAGATGAGAAGGGAGAGTAATGCTGACTATGTTAAACATTTCCAGATCTCAGCTGAACTAAATTACATAGTTATGTATGTATGATCGGTCACTGAACCCGGTACTGAGCCCCAAATACTGAAGAAGAACTTCCAATCAGTATTAACATATATTGATTCACAAAAGTATTTGCGAAAGCCCAAGCGGCTGCCTTACAGATATCCTGCATTGTAGCTCCTTTAAATACCATCCAGGAAGCAGCTAAAAGCAGCTAAACTCCTGGACAACCCATCCTGAACAACTCGGGGAATACTTTCCCATTTAGCTTAATATGCTGCGATTAGAGCCAACTTTAGCCATCTACTTAACACAGCAGTAGACGTCTTCAAGCCTTGACCAACAAGATTAACATTTACAAAAATGGAATTAGCCCTCCTGAAAGACTGTGTCCTGTCCAGGTATATCAATAAAGCTCTTCTAACATCTAGCAAATTGAGAGTCTTATCATCATCAGACTAGATCAGGACAAAGAACTGGAAGGACTAAAAATTCCAAACAATGAAGCTTGAAAACCAATTTCGGACTAAACTGAGGGCTAGGGTGCAGAATTACTTTGTCTAGAAAAAAATCTCAAAAAAGTATCAGAAGATAACAAAGAACCCCACCGCCCACTTTTCAGCCAGCAAAAATATCACCTTAGAGGTAAGAAATGTAAGTTCTGTTACCTCTAAAGGCTCAAAGGGTTGACCTTGCAATGCTTATAACACCAAGTGAAGATCCCAGGCATGTAATGGCGAATGAAACAGAGAACTCCTAAGCAAAAAACATCTTAAATGTCTAACTACCAAGAGGGGGATACTTTCAAAATCTGGATCCCTAAGCACTCATATTATTCCCATTGGGCTCTTAAAGTAGAAGGAGCCAAAAGCATAATGAGACATTTCTTCAGGAATTCCAAAGTCAAAGTTGACTCAGTTAATCCAAAAGAATGCCCCTTCTTGCACCAAGTATCAAAGGACTGTCAGTGTCTTGATTAAGCTTTTAAGTTTAATTAATGCCTGGATTGTTGCACCAAAGAAGCCGCCTCAGGTGAACAAACTTTTGCTTCCAAATTCAACCTTTCAACAATGAGGCCTCCAACCTTAGCCTCTGAGGTGCTGGGAATGACATTGGACATTTAAAGAGGTATGGATCTAGACGACCCAGTGAGGACACACTGCTTATTGCTGGTCAGTTAAAGACAAAGGACGATGGTTCCAGCTAGGGACCATCAAAAGAAGGCTCTCCCTATTCTCTTTCACCTTCTGAAGAACTCCTGTGATTTAGGAGAATTGGGGTAAAAGCAGATTGAAGCCCCTTTGGCCAAGTAAAAGACATTGTATCTACCTTCCAGGCTCTCTATGAGGGCATAATAGTGCAAAGCCTGGGAACGAGTACATTTTCCTCTGAAGCAAACAGATCCAGAAGTATGAGGCCAAACGTCTACACCAACTGCTGGAATATCTGTTCCGGCAATGATAAGGCTGATATTGATGGAAAGATTCTGCTGATGTGATCTGCAGCTACAATTTTCCTTCCAGGGAGATAAACTGCCTTCAAGGCTAACAAATTATGTTATGGCGAAGGACAAATTTCTTTAACCCGGAAGTTCAGTGTTTGGACTCAAGAAATTGCCTGACGGTTTATGTAATTCATAGCAATCTTGTGGTCTGTTTTTATCTGAATCATGTAATGCTGAGTAGAAGGGGCAAACTAAGGGGCAGAGCTAAGTGGACTGCTTTGAGCTCCCTCCAAATGGAGGATGGCCTTCTCTCCTGAAGAGATCACTGACTCTGTTCCGCAAACTGATCCAGGACCTTTCCCCAACCAACTGAGCTTGCATCTGTGGTAATCACTTTAGTTGGGCATACTCTGGACAGAAAACCCCTTTGTAAGTTCTACTCTTGCAACCAATATTTAATCTCCTGACAAATATGGTAATCTATTAGGGCTTCCTAGTCGTAATTCCCCAACCCTGGATCCCAATGGGAAAAAAGTGATTTATCAGAGAGTACAAATGTTATCTTGCACCAGGAACTATCATTGTAGAGGCCATCATCCTCTGCACCCTCAACCACTCTCTGCCTGGCAAAACTCTGGTCCATAATAACTCTGTCATGTCCATCTTGAGTCTTTGAATCCTCACCTGAGGAAGAAACACCTTTCCCTCCATTGTGTTGAACAGTCCCCCAATTAATTGATATTTCTGTGAGGATTCCAATCGTGACTTGTCCTGATTCAAAAGCAGACCATAGTCCTGTAGGATCTCATACACCTTCTCAGCGTGATCTTTTGCTTTAAAAAAAAGGAGCAAATCAGCCAGTCATCATGATATGGAAGCAGCTGAATGCCCTTTTCATGGATGAACCTCACCAAGGGAGCTATCACCTTAATGAAGACCCTAGGAGAGGATTCCAAGCCAATGGAAAGTACCTAGAACTTTAAATGGACCTGGCTGATGCAGAAGCTAGGGTATTTTTGTGATGCAGGGTGAATAGGTACACAGAGGTATGCATCCTGCATATCTATAGAGGCCAAAAAATACCCCTTGTTCGCCAAGGGAGCAGTTAATTGAAGGGATAAGACCTTGAACTTTATTTGAGGTACACTCACAAGTTCCAAAAAGCCCGTTACCAAGCTCACTAAGCCAGTAACATATAGTAGAAACGCCTTTCCCAGGTAATTCCCAAGCACCTGTGTGTTCCAACACCTTTAAATATTTCAGCAGATCGTTGATATTCCTCACATACTTGTTGATTTCCTTGCTCTTGTCTACACATAAGTGCAGAATTGCTGAGCCTGCAAAACTTTGCAATCTCAGCACTCTTTCACAAGCAAAATATCTAAAGTAAGCCTGTTTTGAGAACCTTGGCTCTTATTGGTACTAAGTCTAAATGTATGGTATCTAATGCTGCTCCGATGTAATCTTTCAGTCTATCAACTAAGGTAGACAACTTTCTAATTTTTACACCATTCAAGACCACACCATCAGACAGACTCATAGCCCTAAAGGTATCACACAATGCTTGTGATGTACTATGAACAGATCTCCTATGTACAGCTTTACCTTTGCCTCCTAATTTCTCTATATGGTATACATTTGTAAACACTAAACCCATGTATCAACTACCTACCCAGTTAGATGGAATCTGAAAATAAACATTAGTCCCACATATACAATACACTCCAGGCACTGCATGTTCGCTTTCGCCCAGAATATAGATATTTTCAATTTCTCCCTGTACACACTTACTGCACCCTACCCCTTGTGGAATCCTGATAAAAACTGATTTCATCCTGACAAAACATAATTTTAATTCCTTTAGCATACCAGACTCAATTTAGGATGCACTCATGCATCCTTTAACTTCTGCTCTTGTTTCTTCCAACCAGAAGCCCTGCTATTCTTTGAATTCTTAGTAACTTGTTCCCAACTAGTCTCTAACTCTTTCATAAAGTCCTTTTCATCCCTGCTCATCTTACAAGATTCCCTTTATTATAAGGCAGGGTAGTCTTGTCATCCAGAATGTATCCCCATTCATTTACACATGCAATCGGAGCATACAGAATCACAGCTCCAAACATAGGTTCCTTATGTATGAGCTTGTCAACATTTGAAAAATGATAAACTAGACTACGTTGGCTATAAAACAAGCTAGTAATACTGCTACAAGTTAGAGCATATGTTAGTGGAATATGGTGATCGCTGATACTACCAGCAACTTATGTCAGCAGTTTTGTGCACATATAGCACCCTTTAGCATGAATTAACTGTGAATACCTGTGCAACAGCTTAAAGAAAACATTATTGGAGAAATTTCCCTCAGATCCTTTCCTATGTAGGACCTCTAAATTAAACTTGTGTTGATCTTCTTCATCATTTACATCATGCTCTAAACTAGATTGCTCTGCTTCAGGAGCAGGGGTATGAGGGACAGTTAATTCTGCAGGGGAACCCAAGCTCATTAACAAGCATTTCATTAATATGATAATAATGACTGATACTGTAACCACTGTTGCTCTTCACCAGTTCTGTGAAAGGGTCAGCATGGTTTCTAATGAATCAGAAAGGAAAAAAGAAAACTCAAAAAAATAAGACAATCTACAAATGAATTCATATCTGGTGTAAAATTTAACAAAACTGTTGAATTGTTCAAAATTAGTATCAACCTCAATTGCTTCAAAGTCGAACCCTAACCCTACATCAAACTTCTTTTAAAATTATATTTCTACTGTTCTATAGAAACCTGGGCCTTAAGAGTTGTCACAAAGTTCAATTCAAAAGCTCAGTCATTCAAAAGTGTCAGTTAACCCCAGTTCAACCAAAATCAGGATTCAGTCAAGTCAAATGTGGCAGACGTTTTTCAAAAACAGGCTGTTGGTCATCAATCTCACATACTCTCAAGTCTCTCGGCAAAGTATGCCCATTCAGGAGCTGAGTACCTTCAACTAGCTTCTCTTTGCTCTCATGACTCCTTTGCACGCTGGTCTCTGTCTCCTCATTGATGATGTATGGAATGCATTTTTCAGACACAGAAACCTTACCCCTCTCTCCTCTGTTTGGCTGCCTTTCATTTCTTGGTCTCCCATGGCCCTCCACGATCACGCAGCTTATATCCTCTCTACACTCAGAATCTGCTCTTACAGCCACTTCAGTCTGGATTATTGTGGCTACTCATAGCTCATTCACCACAGGTCCTATACTTGTCTTAGGATCACCTTGAGAAACCTATGTGCATTACTCTCCTTCCCTTGAGCTCTTAGGTTGCACTGAATTCGACTGTCACCACTTCTGCTCCAGGTTATCACATTTTCTGAGTGTGTGAAGGCCTCCACACTTAACAGCAGTGTTCAGGACCAGGAATACTTGTTAGGGGCCACACCATCTAGGATACAGGCACAACTTTCTCATGTGCTTCTTCACTAAGACCCAGACACTGGGAACTGAGGTCATGGCCAATGTAAGACTGTCATTCCTCCTAGTAGGGTATGCCTCTACCCACCAGGAGAAAAGACAAACCATCATCAAGATGTAATGGAGCACATTACAGACAGGCATCTCAACAAAGTCAAGCTGCATGTGAGTAAAGGGACCATCTGACCTTCCTAAGAGTCTATACAGGAATGGGAGTCTCCTGCCTGCATTCAACTGCTGGCATGTGACACACCGGTGACATAACTTACCTACCATTACACAGAATCTGGGGTTAAACCAATATGTACAAAAGAGACAAACTTTAGCGTCTCGATCTAAATGAGTACCACCATGGCAGTTGCATGCCATGGTAAGTAACATATAATCATGGAACATTCTTAGTGCAGCATTCTTACTGCACCCTGCTCCGACCCACTGCAACTGTTCACATTTTGGCACCTCTTTCTGCGATCACTTCACCTCTTCCCATGCATCTGCAGCAATGAGCAAAAGATATCAGGAAGTGTCACGTTCTGATTCATTTGAAATGTCCCCATTGAAGACAAAAGACCAAAGAGTGCAATATCAAGCAATCTCATCTGGGTACCTATTCCCTGTGATCACAAAAAATCTCTATTTTTGTGTGCTGCTTACTTCACAATGGCCATTTCGGCCAGCTTTTGTAATGCCTCACAGAGTTCCATGAAACAGTGTCCATTACAAATGAGCGAGCCAAATGAGGTCATAAAACCCCTCTGGACTAAAACTGTCCAAAGTCATGGACCACACCAAGCCAATACTTACTATCAGTATAAATGGTGACTCTTAAATTGTCAGAGACGCAGCAGGCTCTAGTAAGAGTGATCTGTTCAGTCATCTGTGCAGAGGTTCCATTCCACAAACAAGAGGCTTCCACTACACGTTCCAAGGTATAAACAGCATAGATTGCTTTCAAAATCCCTCTAACATTTCTCAAACAAGAGTCCTCCTCAAATAGCACATAATCAAGTCCCGAGGGATATCTTGAATGTTAGGTCTTGGTTTGGAACACAACTCAGTAACATCCAGACAATCGTAGTCCATCCCATCATCATTTTTATCAACAGAAAATGGTAACACCGTAGCAAGGTTAAGACATGAACATCTTTTCGGTGTGAAGTTTTAATCAGCAAGAGTTTGAAAAGGCAGCTATTGGTCACGTGCTGAGTCCGAGTTGGATTAACAAGATCTCTGCAGAGTGGGGCACCATCAATTTAAAGGCATATCCCATCATAATGCCTTCACATTGTTGAATGGTGACACCAATTATGCCACCGCCTTTAGGCAACTCAGTAACTCTGTGGCTACTGGGTCAAGAGTGGCTGAAAAATAGGCATTTTGAGGTTTCATGGATCTGTGTCAACACTGACAGGGAACAAACTTCCTTTACAGAACAGTAGAGGATAAACACTTCTCGTAGTTTGGAATTCATAGATCTAGGGCATGGCAGAGACTTTCTCTTAGCTTGAGGAAGGTTTTTTTTTACGATTGTTGTCCCACTGTAGCAGATCGGGTCACATCTTTGTATGTAAGCCTTTGTAGAGGTTTAGCCACTAGGAAAAGTTGGGAATCCATTCACAACAGGAGCCCACCATTCCCATGAGCATCCTAACTTCTCTCTGCATTTTGGGAGGGTTAATTTGAAAAGTGGCAGAAATTCTCTCTTGACACACCTTTCTTGCTCCTTTTTCAATGTGATGTCCCAGATACAGAACTTCTTTCATGCAGTGCTGTCAATTGGCTGGGGATACTTTATGTCTGCTTTCAGCTAAATGATTAGAAAATGCTACAGTATCTTGTCTGCATGCTTCTTGTGTTGTCAACGCTACCAGTAGGTCATATTTGTATTGGATCAGACTGAGTTACATGGCAGCTTTAGGGTCTTCAGATTCTTTTTCAAGGTCTGGTTAAAGATTGAGTGGCTCTCTGTATACCCTTCAGGAACTCGGCACCATAACAAATATCTGCTTCTGAACTGCTATGCAAAAAGGAAGTGCATGGGGAATGCAGGGGAATGGAAAAGAGTGTTTGGCACAAATCGATGACTGTGAATCACTCAGCGTCACAAGGTAGCTGAAACAGTATTGCAGCTGGATTGTGTACCACAGAACTACATAAGACAACAGTCTTATTAATCTTCCACAGGTTTGCCACTTTTAATTTGATTTGTGCATCCTCATGGTCGGGGAATTGAAGGGACTTCCCAGGAAGTCTTTTAAAATGCTATGCTATAACATGGGCTCAATTCCAGGCCACTGCCTCTTTTATGGAGTTGTACTGGGGCATTCAAGGTAATTTAGCATCCTGTTTGAGGGTTATTTTACAGGTTCAACACCTTTAATCAGGCCTATATCTTTGCCAGCACAATTCTGGACTTCCTTCTCTATGGAATCCTTAAAATCCATGGCAAATCTTCCTTCGTCAAAAAAAGGAACAACTCAACAATGGGTTTTTGTGTGCTAATTTAAAATCTGCATCATCCTTATGGGCCTGATTACAACTTTGGAGGAGGTGTTAATCCGTCCCAAAAGTGACGGTAAACTGACGGATATACCACCAGCCGTATTACGAGTCCATTATATCCTATGGAACTCGTAATACGGCTGGTGGTATATCCTTCACATTTGGGCCAGATTAACACCTCCTCCAAAGTTGTAATCAGGCCCTATGTGTTTGAAGTTCAGGCAGTTTGGTGTACAATAGATCAGACAGCTGAGCTTCCATAAAAGACTCACAGGGCTTAAGTTACAAAATACAAAGCGGTGTTCTTCTTTAAATTACAGGAACTTTAACTGAAACAGTATTAATTATGTGCTTATTGGCAACACCTACAAATTTAATTTGTTTTCCCCAGATGGGTAGGTAGGGAACTTTCACTGTATGTACAGTAGAACAGAGAGCACCAGTGTCAATGAGAAAGGACACAGGGTGGCCATTCAGTTCTCCTTTCCACATATATACCTCTCTGGTCTACCACTAAGGTTGCACCTCCTATGCAGTCCTTTTCTCCTCTCGGGCACCATCATTGTGTTTGATCAGACCCTGGATCTTCAAAGATGTTGGAGACCAGGAACTGTAGGAAAGTATAAGGACACCAAAAGGGCTTCTATGGAGTTTGGGCACTTGCATTTACATTAAACCTCAGGGTGTTCAGATTATCCTGCATCAAGGGAGCATGGGGCATGGATTAGGGGTGTTTGCATTTGCACACATTGAGCTGGTATAACATTCATACTAGGCCCTTGACTTTTCGAACTGTATTTGATTTGGATTTGAACAGTACTTATGTTTCCAATGGCCCTCCTTATTACAATAATGATATTGTGTTGTCTACTTTAACATGGATGTATCCATTCCTGAATTCAGGTAAGCAGGCATCCGTAATCCTCTACTGACACCACTCCCACCCTTCATAATCTGACCGCTACCTTGATATCCAATTCCCTGCATTCCATTTCCACGACTAGAACCATAGCCAGAATTTGCCTGGTACTGACCATTTTGAAATCCTTCCTTGACTAATTTCAACTGAGCCAACATGATCTGGGTTCAAACAAAAAACAAAATGTGACTCAAAATTTCAAGATAGCCAGATTCTAGATTTTCAACACCACTATGTTGGTGAAAAACCTGTAAAAGCCTTTCGTAGTAAGCGTGTACTGACTCCATAGGCTCTTGTGTGGTCATAGAGATTTTCAACCAATCAGTCTCTTTTTTGGGAACCTTAGTTTCCAAAAAGTTAATCACCTGAAGGTACTTCTCCGTGACCACAAGGGATGGAGCATTAGTTATAACATCCCTTGGCAGCTCTGCAGGTGGCTGTTGTACAGGCACTGTACATTCAGTTCGCAATTCACTGTGAACATTAATTTTTAAATTATTAAACTTGATTGTACCTCTGGTCAGGACTTTCTCTTACTCTTGAAAATCGATTTGTAAATGTAAAATGATCACCGCAACTCCAAAGCAAATGCACATAACCTCTTCAATGTACTTCCCTCAGTGGGTAAGCTTTGACCTCAGAATCACTCCTTCTCCCTGTCCCTCTGTCTCCCTCATCATCTTTTTTTCTTTCAATGAGCCCCTCTCCAAACTTCTATGTCTTACTCACAACTGTATGTTAGTGATTAGTTCTCTTAGCTGCAGTTTTATCCCAGGGGTTCTTGAGTGTGTCTTCTATCATGAACATTCTAGAACATTTGTTTAGGTTTGTACTTTTAGAAGGTTGATCTTAAACTCTGTAACTGTCGCTTGAAGCGACTCGTGTCACACAAGTGCATCTAGCAATTTCTTTTCACAAGTATAGAAGTTCTTCTTCACTATACCCATCTATGAATCCCAAAGAGTTCACTTAATGATGTCTTCTGACTCTACCACATGTCTTCTGACCCTTACCACATCTAGCACTCTTAGAGGGGCATCAGTCTCTGATGACAGGGACCCTGGGCAATTGATCTATATAGTCACCACACTCACAGCTAGAGCTGCTCCTGTTTGGGAGCTGGCTCTCAACTCTGCAAAGTTATCAATCCCAGACACAACAGTGGTTGTACTAATTGTAGGGGCAATAGGAGCTGCAGCAACACTAGAGTTATCCTGAGTCATCGTCTGTGGAGGTGGTAAAAGAATCAGGAGCATTTTCTGGGGAGCTGTAAGTGGAATAGCTGTTAATCTTGGATCAATGAGTTGACGATCATTAATTGTAGCAGTGAAACTGTTCCGGGCACCATCTATCTAGGAAGGTCTGATCGACAGGTGCACTAGCACTGGTATCTGCAGGTGACGGGAGTCCCACAGTTGGTTGATCTCCCTCAGGCTGTTGGGACTAATTTATATGGGGGAGTTGTGAAGCCAATAAATCATTCCAAAAGTAATTACTGGAGTCACTATCACCCACTTCATCATCCTTCACTTCGGTCTCACCTCCCTCTTGTGCTTTCCTCTTCCCACATTTTCCACTGGGCAGTACAAGATGTGTCTTAACCCCATCAATCATCTTTGTCCTCGATGCCTGCTGTTCTGCATCCCATTTCACTTCCATCCTGCTCTTAACTGTCCTCTTGGCCTTGTTCTGATATTTCTCCTTATCTTTCACATTTGTTGCATGCCCCCATGCATTTAAGGCTTCCTATTACGTTGGTCTACGTGGGCGTTTCATTTCATACAACACCGTGTCAAATTCTCAATTATTTCAAGGTTAAAAGTACCATGAGGAGGAAACTGCAAGGACTCTGAATTCGCCGTGATCTTATTCCATTATTTAAGCCAAATACAAGTGTGTAGACCGTTATTGGTGATCATGTAATGAACAGGTGTACCCTCGGAAGAGGCCTCCTCACCATCATAGACAGGTATTCTCACATTATCTCTAAATAAAATCCTTAATTTCTTGGAAAATGTAATCTTCTCCCTATATTTGACACAACATAGTTCAATCAAATGTTAAGTGAAACAATTGGCGGCTCCCAGCCAAATACACAGCATTATGCAACAACACTGACTTCTAATCTCCGCCCGACACCACGAAGCTGTCTACTCACAAAGCAACACTCTCTAATGTAACAAACAAACAAATTGGGTAATAGTGCTAGAATGGCATTATAACACACACATGGAGTGAAACTTCGACCAGCGGGAAATCACCCTGACTAGTGTGTTTTACTTCTCTGCTCTAAAGGATTAAGCAAACACCAAATCTCAGTTAGTACATACTCATAATAGAAGTTAAAAGTCCTTATCTCAATGTGCGGCCAATATCGCTTCATGGTCTGACACCACAAACCTTAACAGGCAATTTACAACTTAATATACTTAATATCTATGCCAGCGTCTTAGCGGTTATTGGACTTATGGAGTCCAATACCCAAAACCAAACTTCAGTTCATTGCAGCAAGCACGTTATCTTCATAAGCACAAGCAAAATAGGTTAGACAACATCACAAATCTTGCAACAATATGGAGCCCTCCTGGACTCAAATTGGACACAACACCATTGAACACACTAACTCATCAAAGCCCACAAACACAACAATGTTTGACAACACTATCAAAGACGCATAACCCTACTAGGATTCTGGAAATGCACGGGAACGCCGACACCGCCAAGCTGGACCATCGGAAACTCAGAGATGCATATTGAGCTGGAACAGATTTAGATGGATTTTGGGGGAAAATCTAATTACACCTCAGTGAGAACTATCCTCTGCTACCAGATTTGATAAGGATAGTATTTGCAGCATCCTAAATTGGTGCAAATTCATTAACATTGCAATGACAGTGAAGTAGATTTTGCCCCACAGAGAGAAGTAAATTGAAAACTATAAAGGTTTATTTGCAAATTACATTCTTCAATCAAATCAATTAGACATACATCGAAATTCACCTAGATGAAGCATACATGAATATAATTCAACTAGTTCAACTATTAATGTGAATAATTTATTATTAAGGGCAACATATGCAAATCAAGCAAAAGTTGTTGTTTCCATAAAGAGAAGCTCTCTTATGCTAAGTTAATATGTAGAACGGTCAGGTAAATTCAGTAGCAGCCAGCGTCAGCATATATGGTATGAAAAGAAGAACCAAGTAAAGGTTCCAATTAGAATGAGAAGGAATGTATTCTCAATAGTATATCTGTGATCAGAGAAATAAGGAGCATTAATCTAAAGAGAAGGCAAAAGGGCTTCCGCCTGCAAAGGTGGATAAGGGGAGTGATCAAAGTAACTAAATATCTTCACAAAGTAAAAACATAACTTATATCCAAATTAAATATTCTCCTGGTTCCCAACAGACGGGAACCAATCAAAATCCATTGTTCTTTCTGTTTTGGTGTTAGCCTCCTCATGGATAATAGAGTGCCAACTTCTCTCACTGTGACCTTTACATCATCTCAGGGAGGTAGGACTCCTCAGTTTCTCATCCCATGAAGGTGCTGAAGTTGCTGTCCAAACCAACTAATTGCTACTCTACAAGTTTCAAATTGTAAGCTAATAAAGAATAACATTTCTAAATGTGCACACAGTGATTCTAATATCTGAAACAGAAACATTGTTATGCACAGCTAGCAGAAATACAAAGTTTATTTTGAACCTAAAGTAAGGCAGCTAGGCCTACTCATGTCAATGTTAAATTGCACATATGCTAACTAAAGTTAATCACAAAACATGATTCATGATTTAAACCTAAATATAAGATGACATGGACAAAAATAACATGTGAAAAAAAAAATCATGTGTAGATCATGTAAGCTATGGTTATGCAGGTTACAGGTTAACTTGAGCACAAATAAATGATGACACTGTGGCCCTCATTGTGACTTTGATGGTCTTTTCAGCAGACCGCCTAAGCCACAGGCACCAGAAGACCGCTAGTTGTGATGGTCTTTCGACCGCCATATTACGAATACTGAAGGATTTCCACCACAATTTGGGCAGAAATCCTCCAGTAGTCGTGCTGGCATATGGGTGGTTCCAGCTCTGGCCCAGCACCTCCAACAGGACTCCACTAGCCGATTTACGACCTGTAATACGGCCTGTCAGTGTCCTGGTGGCGGGGTGCTGCAGGCAGTAAAAGCACCTCTTCTCATTCCCTGCCGGACAACATCCTCGCCGTACAAGGTAAGTTGATCGTTCTGCAGGGTAGAGGGTGGGAGGGCTGGATGTGTTGTGTGTGTGTGTATGAGTTTGTTTTGTCTAGGTGTGTGAATGTAAGTGTGTATGCATGTGTGTATGGAAGTTTGAATGCATGTTTGAATGCGTCTGTGCATGCATGTGTGTATGCAGGTGTGTATGGGTGTTTGAATGCGTGTATGATTGTTGAAGTGAGTGTGTGTTAGAATGTTTGTGTGAATGCATGTTGCAATGTGTGAATGCGTGTCTGGATGCATGTGTGTGAATGCGTGTATGGATGCGTGTGAGTCAATGTATGTATGTCAGTGTTGGTGAATGAGTGTATGCGGGGTGCGAGTGGGTGTGTGTGTGCGTGTATGCAAGGGGAGGGGGTTCCAGTATGGAAGGAGGGTGAGGGGAGGGTAAGTCTGGTATGGAAGCGGGGTGGGTGGATGGGGGTCTGGTATGGAAGGGGGGTGGTAGGAGGTGGAGGGATTGTAGGGGGGTAGGGGAGTCATCTGCCGGTGACAGGAAAGTAATTTCCTGTCATCCGGCATCCTTTCTGCCAGGGTTTTTGTGGCGGTACTACCACCACGGACACTCTGGTGGAAAGCCGACTCTTCATACCGCTGATGGTCTTCATTGGACAGCCGGGTCGGAGATGCTAATCTCCGGCCCAGCTGTTCAACCACCCTGGTGGTACAGGCGTGGATGTGGGGGGTTGGCAGAGGCCAACCCGCCACACTCATAATGTGGCGGTCTTTGCCGCCATCCGTCAGCGGTGAGACCGCCACTGTGGCCCTGGCAGTCTTCGGACCGCCAGGGTCATAATGAGGGCCTGTGTCTTCAACAGCCAGCCTAAGTGGTTGTATTTAAATATCGGGCAAAGTCTAAGCAATAACGAATCAGAAAGTTCTATTTCTGAAGGCACTGCTGCTTGTATATCTTAGGAACATGCGCTTCCTGTTTCTGTCCCCTAGCAACTGAAAACAACCAATCACAGCATAAGTCACTTGTGCTGTTCTAACACATAAAAAAACAGCCTCACTGTTATATACACACCGGAAGAGATACCGAGCAGAGAACTTTCCAAGATAAAAGACAGGTGGCCAACCACTCAATTGGCTCCTCTCCAGCAGAAGCTCTTACCGCTGTTTTAGTCACCCAATGGACCAACCTCACAGTGTCTCTTGAAGGGTGTATATTCAATAACTCTTGAAGTTTCAAATGCAGACCTTCCCGTGTCAAAACCCAACAAGAATACAATTATTCCTATCTGCTATTGGTGATACTAAAGCAGAAGAACCAAAACATGTTTGGGGTGGGTGTTTCCTCTTTTTATAGCATGTGACAGGAACTAGTTTAACTTCTGTGGGAGGGATGTTTTTTTTTCTGTTGAGCTTGGCAGTATGTCTGTGGGTAGTAGCTATTGCTAACGGTGTAAGGACTGTGACAGGGAAGAGGAATGAGGAGGTAATATGTACTGCCAGCATAGCTGCAAAGTTTTCCAGGCCCATGCATGACTAGTTAGGCCATTTTCAGGTTCGTTCTTAGAAATCTAGGACTTGAAGTCCTAGTTTTTTACAGGATTAAATATTACTGTAAGACCCAGAATCAAGAAAACATTAGGAGTGACCTAACTAACTTCTCATTCCCAAACTGTTCACTGCCACTACAGTAAGAGCTGGGCATAAACAAATTCTCTACTTCTATCTCGGTCTCTATCTCTCTTCTCCTCCCTCTCTTTCTAGGTCTCTCCATCTTTCTCTGTTTCTTTCTCTCTCCTTCCCTCTCTCTGACTTACTTGTTCTCTTACTATCTTTCGTTACTTTTCTGTCTGTCTCTTCTTTCTCACTTAATTCCTCTGTGTCTGCCATCTCTCTCTTTGTCTCTCTATCTCAGTTTTCCCCCTCGCTCTCTTTCTTCCTCACTTTCTTCCTTTTGGTCTCGCTACCCCTCTGCCTTTGTCTGCCTTTCTCTCTCTCATTGCTCCCTCTCTGTTTCACTCCTCTCTCTATCTTCCTCTCTGTTTCGTTCTCTGGTCCTTCTCTGTATCTCTCTATTACTCAGTCTCTCTTTTTCCTCCATATTCTATTCTGGTTTTACCTTTCTTTCTCTCCCTCTTTCACTCACTCTCTCACTTTCTATGTCTCTTCTATTTCTTCACTCTCTTTCCTTCCCCACTCTCCCTGCTCTCTGCACCTACTTCTTGCTCTCCCACCTTCTCTTTCTCTCTCTCTCTGTCCCCTCAATCTCTTTCCCTCTCATCTCTTTCTCTAGCCCCCTCTCTAGTTTTCTCTCAAAGAAAAAGAATAGAACATATTGTTCTTTTGCCCCAGCAAGAACAAACATAGGGTTGCTACAGAGATAGCACCTACAGACCCCATTTCACAACGGTACTGGACGATGGGCAAGCAGCTCAGCTGTACATTAAAGTTAAACTGCTGCTGGACAAACAACAGGTCATGAAACGTCATCTCAATGCAAAGCATGAAAATTGGCACTTGTAGAGTGTGGAATAGCTATTCGTGTCTGAACAAAGGGTGAGGAAAATTAAATGGATCAAGTGATCTTTTCCACAAGGCTTTAGTAGAGTTGGGATGTGGAGGTTCATCAAGTGAACATGTGGTGCTTCCCCTGGGGACTTGATGGGATCTAGAACGGAAACGTAACGCAGGGCCTGCTAGGAAGAAATAAGAGGAAGAACCACTTAAATCAGTGGTTCCCAACCAGTGGTCCGGGGACCCCTGGGGGGTCCGTGAAGCCTCCTCCGGAGGTCCACGACTGCTTGGAAAATTAAATAATATTAACAGATTAGCTCGACAACTTTCAGTAATAACTCAGTGGGGGATCCCTGGATGCCAATAGATTCAGTGGGGGTCCCCGGGCTCTAATAATGATAAAGAGGGGGTCCACAAAAGTCAAAAGGTTGGGAACCACTAACTTAAATTGAGGATGGTGAAGGGCTCACCAATGAGGCAGACCAGAGGCGCTGAATGGTGGAAGTGGATCTTGGCCACTGTAGGGCTCCAAAGGCAAAGCAAACATAATCTAGTCCTCAGGCCTTTAATGATAGCATGGACACAACTTTTCCCTGCTGACTTCAGGCAGCTGTGGCTGTGTTGATGATGACCAAGCAAGTGGCAGTGAGTTGGGTGTGGGGGGTAAAAAGGTTTAAAAATGTGTAGGATGAGACATATGCGCAACCCGAGGAACACCAATTTAGTGATGAGAAGCTCTTTGTTCGTCCTACTGGGTTTACACCAGTGCTTAATTTGTGCTTGTTGTTTCCGGTGCTGAGCACCGGCACTTATTTTTCAGGGCCGGAGCTTATTCTTCTGCCTCAAGCATTTGCTGCAACCAAAAGACACACATGGGAAAGTTGCAGGAAGAGAAAAACGAAAAAGCACCACAAAGGGAGAAAGTAGAAAGCTGCAAGAGTGAGCTGGAGGGGCAGGGAGTGGCTTTATATGGATTGAAGAGGCCCGAGATGGCTTTAGGATTACGCTACCTCAGTATTCTGCGTTCGCACATTTAATTGCAGCAGCTGCGTGTTTAAGAGGAGAGCTTTGAGCGCCGGCACCTCTTTATTTACAAATTAAGCACTGGTTTACACAGAGGTTTGACACTGGAAGTGGGAAAAGACAACAGACAGCAAGAGAATTATGTGGGAGGAAGAAGGGATCTATCTAGTTCTTTGCATTCTTCTTGCAATAGGTTAATCGAAAGGCTGTTTTGTGTCACTCCTTTTCCAGAGTCTGTGTTTCCGAATTCGGAAGATGATAGAGGTGTATCGTCCAGACTGGTGCGAGGTGCGAGAAGACTGGTCCATCTACCTGTTCTCACCGCAAAACAAGTATGTCCGGGTTAAGTAATGGGACTTAATGACACAGTTGCCTGACTTTAGAGCATACATTCATGCACCTGTCCCGCTCACGTGCAGAACACCCTCTTCCACACCAGAACTACTCTGTAACACTGGTCTCTACATTAATGCACCTGATACCTGCAGAACCCCCCTTCTCACCCTGGATATCCCTGGTAACATAGATCCATATAGATTAATGCAGATGTACCAGTTACCTGCAGAACGCACTCTTTCACGCCTCACCTGCGTAGTACCGTCAGTCTTTAGACCTGTACTTGTTACATGCAATGGCGTCTCTCATGCCTCACATGCATAGTAATGTCAGTCTTTAGATTGATGCACCTGTCCCTGTTACATGCAATGCTGCAACGGCCTCTATCACGCCTCACATGCATAGTACCATCGGTCTTGAGATTGATGCACCTGTTCCTGTTACATGAACTGCCTCACATACATAGTACCTTCGGTCTTTAGACTGAGGCACATGTCCATGTTAAATGCAATGCCCTTTCTCTCTCGCCTCACATGCGTAGCTGTGTCAATCTTTAAATTGATGCACCTGTCCCAGTTACAGCAGCGGCCTCTCACTCCTCACATGCATAGCACAGTCAATCTTTAGATTGATGCACCTGTCCCAGTTACATGCAACGGCCTCTCATGCCTCACATGCGTAGCACCGCCAATCTTTAGATTGATGCACATGTCCCTGTTACCTGCAACGTCTTCTCTCATGCCTTACATGCATAGTAATGTCAGTCTTTAGACTGATGCACCTGTCCCTGTTACCTTTAATGTCCTCTCTCAAGCCTCACATGCGTAGTGATGTAAGTCTTTAGACTGATGCATCTGTCCCAGTTACATGCAGCAGCCTCTCTCACGCCTCACATGCGTAGCACCATCAATCTTTAGATTGATACACCAGTCCCTGTTACATGCAGTGGCCTCTCACGCCTCACATGCGTAGTAATGTCAGTCTTAAGAGTGATGCACCTGTCCCTGTTACCTGCAAGGCCTCACATGCGTAGTAACATCAATCTTTAGATTGATGCACCTGTCCCTGTTACCCACAACGCCCTCTCTCACATCTCACATGGGTAGTAACATCATTCTTTAGATTGATGCTCCTGTCCCTGTTACATGCAGCAGCCTCTCTCACGCCTCACATGCACAGAAACGTCAGTCTTTAGATTGATGCACCTGTTACATGCACAGCTGCCTCTCACACGTCACGTCTCTGGTAACATTGGTCCTTAGATAGATACATCTATTCCTTTTACCTGCAAAGCCCCCTCACAAACCTGTTGTCTCTGGTATTGTTGGTGTATTCAAAGATGCCCCTGACTCTGTTAACTGTACAATCCCTTCTCTCAAACCTGATGACCTTGACAATGTTGATTTCCATATAGCACTTTTCTTCTTACATCATATCCTGCTCCAGCTTCAGTGTGAGTCCTTCCTCTCTTTCACCGCAGATTCCGCATGATGTGTCAGACGATTATTGCCCATCGCCTCTTCGACTACGTGGTGCTAGCATTCATCTTCCTCAACTGCATCACCATCGCATTGGAAAGGCCCCAGATTGAACAAAGGAGTACGGTAGGACACAGAACATAAATTGGGGGATCTATGTAAGACTTGGGAAGGTGAGCTGATCCATTCAACACTTTTTCATCCAGTAGGCTGAAGGATGGCAGTATATGCTGTGAGTCTTACTGCTCCAGATTAATCACCGAAGCATCCATTGGCAAATTAGTTTGGAATATTTGTCATACATTGTGATAATATTGTTTTATAGTTCATCCAGTTGCTCTCCTGATATGTGTGTTCAATTTGAAAACATTTACATACCGTAGACCTATTTGTTTCTAGACAGCAATGTAGCTCCTGGCCCCGCAGCTGTAGGTGGTCATGTCTAGGCCAATCCACACTGCTGTTGACCCTATATTTCTCCTTCTCGTTTGTTTGCAGGAGAGGGTGTTCCTGAGCGTTTCCAACTACATTTTCACTGCCATCTTTGTGGCCGAGATGACCTTGAAGGTAAGTGAAAATGGATGATGTTTCTACCTGATGTAGAGGTGTTGTCTTCCCCAAATTCCTTAGCAATCTGTGTTCGCACCACTTTTCTAGAAGAAGCACTTCTTCTTTCATGGCCCCTGAAACTAGAGATTACCAGCAGGCGCCATTCAATGAATCCACCTGATCAAGAAATGGCCTCTTCTACACCTCTGTTCTGCATCTTTTTACGGTTGGCCAGATTCCATTTTCAACCCTAGCAAATCTCGTTTTGATTTCCTTTTCTGATGAAAGTGTGAAATCTTTTATCTTCCTGCAGCTGCCAAGCTAAGTTGCATCCCTCCTAAAGTACGTCCTCCAAGCTGAGGGTGGATCAAGCAAATTTTACCCACACAGCAAAGGGCTCCGTTCAGTGTCCAAATCCATATGAATGAAAGGCACTGGGTTAAAAAGGTAGCTGACCAGATAATGGGATAAAACTACTGAAATCTTAAATTCTTCAATTTATTCAGAATGTGTTAGTGTTTGTCTTAGTTATTTACATTCTGCTTTCGCTCGTCATTGTTAAGTTATTTACATAGTGCTGGATGCTAAGGCCTTTCACAGCTCCTTCTGCCATCCCGAGAGCAACGAGTGGAGGAGATGAGCCTTATTAATCCATCACAAACTGACTTCTTGTACTGGGTAACATCTTGTGAGGGAGTAACTAGCGCTTTTCAGACAGAGCAGTACCAACAGCCAGCAGCGGGCGACACATAATAAAAGTGGTGGGGCAGGTGGAGGGGGTGCTGGGGCACGCAGGGGGTTGGGGGGACCGCGGGGGGGCAGCTTAATAATAATAATAATAATAATAAATAACACTTACCTGGTGCTGCCAGCCGTCTTGCGCTCCTGTGCTTCCTGGTCTCAAAGACTCCCTGTGCTGTGCTCAGTGGGACCAAGCATGAGAGCAGTGCAGGCTATTTTGCCACTCGCTCAGGCACAGGGAGTCTGTGCTGTCTCTCCAACCTGGCTGTTAAATACAGCCGAGTTGGAGAAACCTAACTGCGCATGTCTGTTTGACCGGCCTGGAACGGCTGGCCAAACAGACATGCACAGTTAAGTGCACTCACTTCCCCTCCTGCTCCCCCCTCCCGTGTCCCAGCCCTGCCCCTCCCTGCACAGGCTGGCTCAGCCAGCAGCAGAAAAATAAAACAATAGTTATATATCATTTTATTTTTCTGCTGCTGGCTCCGAGCCATTCCACCATTGCGAAGGAGCCGCCGCTGCCAAGACCTATGCTTGATGTCTGAGAACAAAGCACATGCGTGCTAAAGAAGATAACTTCTTTATAGAGCAGAGGCCTTCGTGTTCTTGTCTTATACACAATTTTTAGAGAATGGATATTATAGATTCTCATAGCCATTGCATCTAGGACAGAGTGAAGGTTCCACCACTGGTGTCAACCTCTCTCCTCTTGTTGCGCTGATATGTATGTAATTCGCCCACAGCTGATTGGCAGGCACAGTTGTGTTCTATATTATTGGAAAAAGACCAAGACAAAAGGTGAGTCTCTGAGTACCCAGTTGACTCCCTCTCTTACTAAAGTCAGATGGTTTTATTTGGGTGGGAGATGGATCAAGCTCCCTGGTCTGTCGGAGCCTGATATCATATGGCCTCTGCTTCATGTCCAAATGAGAAAAAGCACCTTACATGCCATTCTTAACCAATCCTGCCATCTTCACTGCCCTCCTTCCCCGTTCTGCAGCTGTGCTTTCTGCTTCCATTTAAGGTCAACAAGCAGAGCTGCACTGACAGACTCTCAGAGAACCCTGTCCGCCTGGCCTGAAAGGCCTTTATGATGCAGCAGTGGGCCATGCGCCTTGTTATCGGGTGCTGCGTCATCATAGCAGCCAATTACCAGATTTAGAATCTGGTGTAAACAATACAGGTTTCCTATGGAAACCATGCATAACATAAAGAATTATAGATGGGTAACAGTGAACAACAGGCATGTTTTTCATGGAGGGATTATGAGTAACATCAAAAAGAAGAGAGAGATTCTTGAGTCATCTATGATGTCACTCAGAACTAGTGAAATCCTTCACTGTCATTCACTTTTTACCCATCTATAGTTTCATGTTATCGATGGCCCTCAAAATCGCATGCCCCTGTTTTCAACTAATACACAGGGAGAGAGGAGTACTGGGAGAGCCATACATAACATGCCCTCTCCTCCACGTCCCTAATTAAAAAGGTATATCGTCTCCTGTCTACCACTTCTACCAGTCTCTGTGTATTTCCTTCCCTCTCCCCCAGAAACTGTGCTCCCTGCATTCTAGCCCTGCTAAAGCAGCCTGGAATTAATTCCTCAATGATATAGCAACATTTGTTAATGATTTCTGTTAAACAGTATTGCTACATCATAACAGTGTATTACTGGATTTAGAATCCAGTCATTTTCACTAATGGCTCTCATAACTTAAAGAAATATAAATGGGTAACAGTTAACAATGTGCTGAGGGGCTCTGAGTAACATCAAATAAACAACAAGAGCTCTGAGGTGAAAAACATCCCTGTAATTGACCTATTACCCATCTATAATTTTACATCATGTGTGCTCCCCAAAACCTGTCTGCTCCTGCTTTCAAATGCCCTGCACGGAAGGAGAGTAATGGGGGAACCATACATGACATGGACTCTCCTCCCTGTCTCAAATTCTCCTACCACTCACCACCACTCTGTGTTTTCCCTCTCCTAGTTGTGCTCTCTGCTCTCCAGTACTGCTCTGAAAAGCCCAGCCAGAGCTTCCCGGATTTCCTTTATGACATAGTAACAGATGTTAACAACTTCTGTTGTCCACCCTTGCTACGTTTTAGCAGAGAATTACTGGATTTAGAATGCAGTTAGTCATGCCAATGTCTCTCTCTGAGAGACAAGCATAATATATAGAATTGGAGATGGATAACTGTCAATTATGAGGATGTTTTCACTGAGGGGTTCCAAGTGCCATCAATTAGATGAGAGTGAAGCTTGAATTGTTTCTGATGTCACTAAGCATCCCAAAGTGGAAAACATCCCCATAATTCACTTTTTACCCATTTATAATTGTCTGTTATATATGACCCCCAAAATCATCTACCCTTGCTTTCAGCTGCTGCGCAGGGGCAGAGGAACAAATGGGGTATCATACAAATCATGTCCCCTCCTCCCTGTTTCAAATTTAAAAAATACATGGCCTCCTGCCATCTACTCCCACCACACTCCGTGCCTTCCCTTTCCTGTTCTCTAAAGACTCTGCTCCCTGCTTTCCAGCACTGCTCTGACAGGCCCTCAGAGGGCGCAGCCAGAGCAGCCTGGAATTCCTTTACGGCATAGCAACAGTGGTTAACAAGTTCTGGTACCCACTGATGCTACATCATAGCAGTGAATTACTCGGTTTAGAATCCAGTCATTAACACAAATGCATAACAAAAAGAATCATAGATGGGTAACAGTGAGTAACGGGATGCTTTTCACAGAGGAGTTCTGAGTGACATCAAATAGATAACAAGAGCGAAGGAGTTGTTTATGATGTCACTCAGACCCAGGAGGTGAAAAACATCCCTGTTATTCAGTTACAGTGTATGGCCCACTCAAATAATTTGCCCCAAGTACCCTGCAGGAACAGAGGAACAAGGGGGGACTCGTAGATAACATGTCCTCTCCTTCCTGTCACAAAACAATCTGGCCTCCTGTCACCAGAAAAAACACCCCCAAAAAAAAAGAGAGAGAGAAAAACAATTGAATTTAACCATTTTAGTGGGTTTTTGAGGTTTCCCCTCCCCCTTCCGTTGTCAACGAAGGATCATTTTAACACCGGCCACACATGGATTGGTAAATGCCTGAGCACCCCATTCGGAGCACTGCTATTTCCCACCAATATTAAATGGATCCGAAGATGATGCGAGACGATGACAAACCCGAAGAGGGCTCGGTCCGTAGCAATGCTTCAAGATTCGCAATTGGCAACATAGAGGCTTCCGACACCACTATATTTGTCACGAGAGCGTCCACCATTTTGGTAATGTAGGCGATGGGATGATCGTAAAATTGGGCGCATATCCGAACGTGTCATGTTTCTGCTAGACATTGAAGACGTCTGAATTGAAGTTAATTCACCCGTTTGAACTGCTCCATGCTGATATCTGGCGGTGATATTGGGGAGCTGCTGCCAAACTCCAGTGTTCGCTTCTAAACAGTGTGGTTACTGCTTCTTAAAAGCTAAAAGGAATTTGACTAATTAACAATAACGCGAGTAAATTGTGGGACAAACACCCTGTCTTGTAGTAACAGTATTAAGTCACTTTGCATCTCGTTTTGTAATACTTCATCGCATGCCGTTTGTTTCGTGGTGGTGCTAGTGAATACAATGAGGCCTCTCAGGGCCCTTTTGTGATCACTGGTCAGTCTCTGGCTGAGCAGTGGATGGACCCTTGTAAAGGTCTAAAAGAAATGTTAAAAGACGGAATACGTTCTTTTTGTTCTCGTCCGCTGCTTTATATATAAAGTAAGCTGGAGACAATGGTGGGAACAGCTGCACAATAAGAGCAGATAAATCCTCTCCCAACGGGTGAACTGACGTAAGTTATCCTCCTCTAGACTCTTAGGGCATTTGGAGGTAGTTCTGTCTGAGTTAGGAGTGAGATGCACTCCTTGCACCATTTCTTCACAGCTGTGCAGCACTTAGTGCCAGTTGCAACGTTTAGGTTTGCGCAAGTACGCACGCTGGCCTTTCGCTGCATTGGCAGCAGCCCCGACATTCTGGACACAGGGCATTTGAGCCCCTTTGAGTTGACCAGTTGACCAGGGGGTCCTGGTGGTTTGTAGTGCGCCAGGCCCCATTGTGTATTTGTGGTGCTAGGAAATGTATTTCTTGTAATTTGATTTTCAGACCCTGTTCTAGCTAACTCTAAATTGTGTTTTATGATTTTGAGGTTGTCTTGCACACTTTGGGTTATGCTAGTGAAATTATGTTCCACCCTGTGCTTTATGCCCATAATGTTGGTGATACTTAGGAGGTAAGTGTCTAATATTAGACTGTTGAGATTTTGGGCGTACAATGCGTTTGATACCTATTGTGATGCTGTGCTTTATGTGGTTTATATCTCAGGATGATAAGTACTGTGATTTTCCTCTTACACCACTCCATCTTCAGTCCTATCTTGTTGAATCAGCTCTGTTCTGAAGTAACAACCTATCCCTAATCGCCTCACTTTCCTGTCTCCACAATAACTCAGGTTCCTGCACCCGACGTCTGGATTATGTGCCCCCTTCTTGCCCTCATACTTCTCCACACCACCACCGTCCTAGTAACACCCTTCCCTTATCCCCACCACCCTCCTCCTCCACAATTTCCCAACATGGCCACCGCTCGAATTAAGTCTGGAATTAATTGCTACAAAATCATCTACCCTTCTAACCTGACTAAAGCTGCAGCAAAACGTTTCAAGCATAACACCATTGAATGTTTCCCCGATTCCCTTTTTGTCGATCAGTTTTACAATGGTCGGTATGGGGGGCTCAAAAACGATCTAATTTTTTTCACGCACGACATACCCTCTTGGTCTACCAGCTTTTACAATTCCTTTAACGTCACCTCCTCCTCCTCTATCCCTCATGGGAATCAGCTAAAAATTTCCCCCTCTGCAGGTTTTAACGGCTCCCTCACTATCTCACTCTATAACAACGGTACTGTTATGATCCAAGCCAAAGACACCTGTCTCTCTCTCTTTGACCGCCTCTTCCCTTCCCTACTCCCCTCCCCTGCGACCGGGCTATCCCTTGACTCTCCATCTAGCTCCACCAATTACTCCCTTTCTCCTCCCTTGACCCCCCCACTCTCCAATAGGCTGCACCCTGGGGAGGCACAGGTCGACCCTCTTCTCTCCCCTCGGACCTCCCCTCCCATTCTTCCCACCTCACAGTATGCACCTCCCCTTTTCACTTCAGCCTTACCTCTAGCTAACACGCTCCTCGTCCATTCTGCACCGTCCCGGCAATCCATTCTCATCTCCTCCCCCCTATCCCTTCCGGCCACCCCCCTCCTTAGACCACCTCTCCTCCAGCCCTCTCCCCTTGTTTATGTTCCCTACGTTCCCCTTGTTCCTTCCTCCTCTCTGCTTTTCCGCCCACTCCTCCCCTCACTATGTACCCCGATTTCCCCACAAATACATTCCATCTCTCTCCCTCCCCACTCTCCTCCAGCAATGCTGTGCTACCCCCTTTCCTCCCCTGGTAACCCCTTCCCTACCTCAGACCGAGCAGAATCACTTCCTTTCTTCAACTTCCCTCTCTCCCAATCCCCCCCACTCTGCCTGATACCCGCTCCCTCACAGCCACCGCACTTAGCTACCAGGACCTATCCAACCCCCTCCCCTCCCTTCCTTCCATACCTCCCTAATCCCTATGACTCCTCACACTCCTCCCCTCTCCTACCGCCCCACCGCCCCACTCCTCTCCTATCGCCCCCTAATTCTGCCCTTAATTCCTATCCTTCTTGCAACGCCAACTACGACAACTCTCCTCTCACCCCTGGCGCACCAACTCCTGCTCTCATCCGAAACCTTTCCCCACCTCTGAACCCTATACCCCTACTCCCCTCCCGTTCCCCCACCTCTCCCTGCCGTACACTGCCTAGTGCACCCCCTCCTGTTTCCATCGAGCCACCCAACATGTCGTGCTCTTCCTTACTCTCTCTGGAAAATAAGCTAGGCTCTCTAATCACCGCCATCTCCCAACTTGAAGCTACCATTTTAGTTTTAAGCTCCAAGATCTCGACTTTTCCACACACCTCAATTCCTTTGGCAAACACTCACCCTTCCACGAGATGCACCTCACCCCCACACCCCAGTATAGCTAAGCATAGCCTGTCGTCTGCAAATCCACACAAGCACTCGAACGCCACCCTTCCTTCACTTCCACTTCCCAGTAACCCTGTTATGTACACTATTCCGACCATCTCCTCTGTCAGAACCACTCGCCCACCTAAACCCTCCCGAGCGCCCTCATATAAGTACAATATCCCTATCACCCCTCATAGCCCAAGTGCCCCCGTCACCAAAACAGTTGCGTCAGAGCTGCGCTGTTTGCTCCACAACTGCAGATCTGCAATAAAACACAAACTTGAAATCTCCGATACCATCAACTTGCACAATATTGACATGCTCTTCCTCACAGAGACCTGGTTCAACGATACCTCTCACTCTATGTTTGATCTCCTTGTACCCACAGGCTATTCTATACTTAGAAATGACAGAATTGACAAAGTTGGGGGAGGTGTTGCAGTCATCTTTAGAAACTCCCTTCAACTTAAGGCTCTTCCTAACAGCTCCTTCCACACTTTTGAATGCCTATCTCTTGAGCTTCAATTGCACCACCGCTCACCTCTCAGATTCCATGCTATTTACCACCCGCCTGGTAGCAGCCCTTCGTTTATGGAGGAACTCACGGACTGCATCAGCGACCAATACACGCAAAGTGACAATCAGATCTTCGTGGGTGACTTCAATGTCCACTGGCGCTCACCTCAAGACACCTATGCGAATTTGCTGGCCTCCTTCCTCTCTGCAAACGATCTTATCCAACACTGCACAGAAACAACACACTCTAAAGGCTCAATCCTGGACCTTGTTATTTCTAAAGCAGGCTTGCTGACTATCGCTACCCCTATTCATGTAGACTGGTCGGACCACCTCCTCATCCCATTCTCTCTTCACCTATCACACTCTATAACTCTTGGCCAGCCTAAGAGGGCTACTTCCTGGTTCCGTGACACAAAACATATTGACCTCAGTACCCTCTGTGATTCTGCTTTGCTATCACTTCCAAGGCTAGACCCGGACCTAGATGTTAACGAACTCACCTCCCAATGCCTCACAGTCCTTGCAGTCGAAATCAATAATGTCGCTCCTCTCCAAAGCAAAAAGAAAAGGCCCACTCCCTCAGCACCTTGGTTCAACAAATCCCTCTATGAAGAAAGGAAGCTCCTAAGAGCCCTTGAGAAACAATGGAGACAAGCGCCGTCCACTGAAAATTTGGCCACGCTTCGTTCAGTAAGATCCAAGTACCACAAGCTCATCTTCCTTGGAAAAGCGTTGCACTACAAATCCCTCCTTGACTCAGCCAAAAATAGACCCAAAAAACTATTCGACCTCATCAAGAACCCAAACAGCTCTCCCCCAACCTCCAAATTGGAAGATTCCACAAAGAAAGCAGCGGAATTCGCTGTATTCTTTGACAAAAAGGTAAAATCACTTGTAGATCAGGTCATTCATCCTACCCCTACAGAGAAGCGCAAATCCTTAACCATTTGGCAAAACTTTGACCCCATCTCTGACTATGCTCTCCGTAAATGCATCCTCGATACAAAGCCCTCTAACCATTCTCTTGACCCCATCCCTAGTGCCATTGCCATTGACTTCTATACTAATTCTCTTTCCTATTGGACCACTCTGGTCAACCTCTCCCTCAGTCAAGGCTCCCTTCCTGTTTCCTTCAAAACTGGGCAGGTCACCCCTCTGCTTAAAAAACCCACTGCTGATGCGAACGACCTCAACAACTACCGTCCCATCACTAACCTACCCTTTCTTGCAAAAGTCACAGAAAAATGTGTAGCGAAACAACTCTCTCGCCATATCAAGGAAAATGATCTTCTTGACAATTTCCAGTCCGGCTTCATTCAAAACCGCAGCACTGAAACAGCCCTGCTGCTAGTGATTGATGACGCGCTGCGGATACTCGATTCAGGGGAGTCTTGTCTTCTAATTCTTCTTGACCTTTCTGCAGCCTTTGACACTGTCAATCACAACACTCTCCTTAACACTCTTCAACAGAGAATGGGCATGGAGGGCACTGTGCTCAAATGGTTTGCCTCCTTCCTCTCTGATAGATCCCAAATGATCAAACTAGCGAACAGTCTTTCAGCTCCTTTAGCGGTCAGTCAAGGTGTTCCTCAAGGCTCCATACTTGCACCCACACTGTTCAATCTCTATTTAGAACCGTTGGGAAATCTCCTGAGTAAATCCGGGATCCACTATCATCTATATGCGGATGACACTCAGATCTACCTTAAGGTGGCCTCCACTCACAATCTCTCCTTCCTTAACTCTACTCTCGACTCCATTCAAAACTGGATGTTAACCCATCAACTGATTCGGAATCCCTCCAAAACAGAATTCCTCCTCCTCACCTCCTCACTTTCTCATCCCCCAGTGCAATCATGGATGGATCAGATCAATCTAATGAACAATAAGCCCATCATTGTCGAGAGCGCAAAATCCCTTGGTGTCATACTCGACAAAAAACTCAATCTACTCTCCCACATCGACTCCATTGCAAAGTCTGCTCGATACCAACTGCGCCTTCTTTGGGGGATTTGTCGCTTCTTCCCGGAGCACGACCTTAAAACCCTGGTCCAATCGCTGGTTCTCTCCAGATTGGACTACTGCAACTCTCTTCTTACTGGCCTTCCCAAATCCCACCTTTCCCCCCTGAAGTCTATTCTCCATTCAGCAGCTCGTTTCATATATGGGGCCAAAAGAAGCGACCACATCACACCCATTTTATCCACCCTCCGTTGGCTTCCCATAGAGGCAAGATCTATCTACAAAACTGCATGTATCACCCACAAAGCCTTGCACTCCTCCTCCCCTCGCTACCTGGTGAATAAACTGAAACCCTCTGGGGGCTCCAGACCATCACGTAATGCAGAAAAGTTATTGCTTGAACCTCCCATTTTCAAGAAGGAAAGATCGATGGCCCAATCCTTTTCAGGCAACGCGGTGAGAATCTGGAACTCACTTCCGCCTCAGCTTCGGACCACCACCTCTTCCCAGGTCTTCAAAACTGACCTCAAAGCTCTCCTCCTGCAAAGACACTTCCAAATTTAATTCAAGCCCTCTGTTTTCTGAAGGAAGTCCTTCCATTATAGGAAAATCTGTTCTCCATGCCTATAGAAGTGCCTTCCCAGGGCGTTTTTGTGTTTTGAGTGTCTGCCATTTAGTGCAGTATTATACCTCTACCTGTATTTTGTACTCTTTTGTAACATGCACACGGCACCTTTCCTTTTACAACGTATCATTTGCTACCTCTTATATCTTGTTTGCTTTTGATACATGCACAACGGCCACCACTGCCTCATGTAACGTAACTTTTGTTTTAGTGTTTTGAGTGTCTACCATTTATTGCAATTTTTTTTACCTCTACTCGTACTTTATTTGCTCTTGTAACCTGCACACGTCACTTTTTCCTTTCGTAACGTATCGTTTGCTACCTCGTGTATTTTTTTTTGCTCTTGATACTTGCACAATTATCACTATTGCCTCATGTAATGTAACGTTTGTTTTTGTAACAGGCTCACTTGTAATTCTTCTCCTCTTGTATCTTTACTTTGCCTATTGTGAAGCGCTCTGACACCTTCGGGTAAAGTCCGCGCTATATAAAAACGCATTAAATAAATAAATAAATAAATAAAAACCAGTCCTCATCTCCATGCGTGCCTTCCTTCCCCCTCCTCTGCTCCCCTCCTGATGTGCTCTCTGCTCTACCCCTCCTGCACTGGCGGACTCTCTGAGAGGCCTGCCGGAGCAGCCTGGAATTCCTCTATGACCCAGGTGTGTAACAACTACTGTTGCTGCATCATAGCAGTGAATTATCAGATTTAGGATGTGCCTTCCATGCAAATGGGCATCAGTGAGAGTCATGCGTAACATCCAATAGCAGATTGCTGCCATAATGCACAGACTATGAATATTAAAGTCAGCCGATAGTCGCACCTGCAACCAGGCGCTGAGTCTTAATTTTACATAATAGTGTGCTATGCCCAGTATAACTATGTTTCAAACCAATAGGTCGTACAGGGGAAGGGTTGGAGTCTTGGTTTATATACTACATATACACTAATTTATGTACCTGATTAAATAACCATCAAGCCCTCATTATTACACATTGATGGATGCAATGGACTACTAGCTGGTCACTCAGAGTCCTCAATAACCTCAATCTAAGTATTTCTTCATGATCCAACTGGGCGAATTACCAATCAAAATAAGCATTGGCAAAGCCAAATGGTCAGACAATGGCAACCCACATTTTGACTTTGCAAATGCGTGTTTTGTCAGGATATTTGGAGAACTGGATGGGTGGGGGAGCTGCCACACTCTCACCAGTAAAAGAAATGGTTGAAAGCAAAACCAATTTTGGTCTAAAAAAGTGCAGATTTCCATAGTAATCCGTGGAACGGAAGGGAATTACTTTGTGTGTAGATTGGTTCCTTGTGGAAGAGCAGAACGCTGTCACTCACCATGAAGTCAGCCAGTGGCTGAAGTGGGCTGGCCCACAGCCCCATCCTGTAGTTGAGAGAAGGAAAATGTGAATGACAACACAATAGACAAATAAAAGACAGCTGAAAGCTACAATAAGTGTTTTATACATATACGTTTATTGAAATTGCAAGGTCTTGACTAATGCCAGCTTAAAAAACTGTTCAGTCACATCTCCTCTGCCGTGAAAGAACTTAATTGGCTCCTTCTTTTTGCCAGAATACACTCTGAAATAATGCGATTTATAAAGCACTCCACTTGTGTTAACTTACTACCTTGGTTCAGAACTCAGCAGGTCTAGTGATATTTGTTCTACTTGAGCGACTCTTTTGCCAAGTAATACTTCCTTCGTACAAACAATGCACACACCAACAGGCTGTTTTGGCATATGACCAAGACCTGGGACATCTCTTCCCTTCTGCATTAGTAGGCGTTTACTGTCCTCCATTTGCATTGTCAATGCCCCTGCATGTCTCTGTATCCTCACAGTTTGGTTATGTATCCTTTTGGTGCGAGAATAAATTAAATCTTGCAAAATTAAACAAAAATGAAACCTCAGAATTAGGCACCTCAGTAATTAAAACAGCTCCTGGGGTGAAGGGCGCAAGGCAATTCTGCTTAGCCCTCTTTTCAGATTGACCTAGAGCTGGTGGAGACGGCCGGGCAGGCGCAGTCTTGTCAATGAACACTTATTTATTCATGGGCTTTCTATGCCGTGAACATCGCAGCCAGGGGTGTCAGAGCTGTTAACAAAGCCTTGTTCTAATCAGATGCAATGAGAGGATGCGAGAGAGAGGGGGCTGGCGAGGAACCAGTGATTACAGATTGCTACGTGTGAGCTGCTGATTATGTGGTTGTTATATGGGTCTGCGCCTTAGAAGTGTCCTGGTGCAATGGAGCGGATAGAGGCTGTGTGCTGGGGGAGGGGTGTGGGGGAAGGGGTTGCACGAAACTGGGTTATAACGTACAGAGCTTCAGTAGTGCCTCTGTGCACCGTGGGCATGGGAGGCTGTGGGAGGGTTACCTGGCAATCGGTTGTATTGTGTCCAGCTTTGGCAGTGCCCCTCTGCACTATAGGAATCCGAGGCTGTATGGCCTAATGAGGGGTTGCGTGGTAGATAACTTTAGCAGTGCCCATGTGGCCTGCAGACATGGGGCTGTGGGAGGTTTTCCTGATGACGGTTGAATTGTAAGGTGTGTTAGCAGTCCCCCTGTGCACTGCAGACATGTATGGTAGAGAGCTTTAGCAGTGCCTCTCGACACTGTAGACATGGTGAGCTGTGAAACGTTTGTCCAATAAGGGATAGTATGATAGAAAGCTTTAGCAGTGCCCTGTGAAATGCAGACATATGAGGGTTGTGGGAGGTTTTCCTGGTGATGGGTGTATATTACAGAGCTTTAGCAGTGCCCACACACACTGCAGACATGGCGTTGTGGGAGTTTTCCCTGATGAGGGGTTGTATGGTAGGGAGCTTTAGCAGTGTCCCTATACACTGAAGACATGTATAGTAGGGAGCTATAGCAGTGCCCCTGTACACTGCAGACATGTATCGTAGAGAGCTTTAGCATTGCCGCTGTGCACTGCAGACATGTATGGTAGAGAGTTTTAGCAGTGCTTCTCTGCACTGCAGACATTTACGGTAGGGAGCTTTAGCAGTGGCCATGTGCACTGCAGACATGGGGGCTGTGGAAGGTTTGCCAAATAAGGGGTAATATGCTAGAAAGCTGTAGCAGTGCCTAGCTGCACTACAGACATGGGGTCTGTGGGAGGTTTGCCAAATAAGGGGTAGTATGTTAGACAGCTTTAGCAGTGCCCATGTGGCCTACAGACATGGGGGTAGTGGGAGGTTTTCATGATGAAGGGATGTATGGTAAGGAGCGTTAGAAGTGCCCCTGTGTACTGCAGGCATGTATGGTACAGTGCTTTAGCAGTGCCCCTGTGCACTGCAGACGTGGAGGGTTGTGAGAGGTTTTCTTGATGGTGGGTGTATATTACAGAGCTTTAGCAGTTCCGCTGCACACTGCAGACATGGGGGGCTGTGGAAGTATTGCTTCATAAGGGGAGTTATGGTAGAAAGCTTTAACAGTGGACATGTGCACTGCAGACAGGGGTGTGTGGGAGATTTGTCAACTAAGGGGTTGTATGGTAGAGAGCTTTAGCAGTGCCCATGTGCACTGCAGACATGGGGGCTGTGGGAGGTTTTCCTGATGGGGGTTGTATGATAGGGAGCTTTAGCAGTGCCTCGATACACTGCAAACATGTATAGGAGGGAGCTTTAGCAGTGCCCCTGTGCACTGCAGACATGTATGGAAGAGAGTTTTAGCAGCACTCCTCTGCACTGCAGACATGTACGATAAAGAGATATAGCAGTGGCCATGTGCACTGTAGACATGGGGGCTGTGGAAGGTTTGCCATATAAAGGTTGTATGGTAGAAACCTTTAACAGTGGCCATGTGCACTCCAGAAATCGGGGATGTGGAAGGTTTTCCTGAAGAGGGGTGTATATCACAGGGCTTTAGCACTGCTCCTGCACACTGCAGACTGGGGGGAGGGGAGGCAGCAGAGGCTTTGCCTAATAACGTGTTGTATGGTAGAAGACTTTAGCAGTACCTATGTGCACCGCAGACATGGGGGCTGTCTGAGGTTTTCCTGATGAGGGGTTGTATGGTAGGCTTTAGCAGTGCCCTTCTGCACTGCAGACATTAAGGATTGTGGGAGGGTTTCCTGATGCGGGGTGTATATTACAGAGCTTTAGCAGTGCCCCTGTGCACTGCAGACATGGGGGCGGTGGAAGGTTTGCCTAATAAGGGGACGTATAGTAGAAAGCTTTAGCAGTGACCATGTGCATTGCAGATGTGGGGGGTTTGGGAGATTTGCCAAAGAAGTGGTTGTATGGTAAAAAGCTTTAGTAGTGCCCATGTGCAATGCAGACATGCTGGATTTCGGAGGTTTGCCAAATAAGGAGCTGTATGGTAGAAAGCTTTAGCAGTGCCCATATGCACTGCTGACATGGGGTCTGTGGGAGGTTTTCTGGATGAGGGGTTGCCTGATAGGGAGCTTTAGCAGTGCCCCTGTACACTGTAGACATGTGTGGTAGAGAGCTTTAGCAGTGCCCCTCTGCATAGCAGACATGTATGGTAGAGCTTTAGCAGTGCCCATGTGCACTGCAGACATGGGGGCTGTGTGAGGTTTGCCAAATAAGGGGCTGTATGGTAGAAAACTTTAGCAGTGCCCATGTGCACTGCAGACGCAGGGGCTGTGGAAGGCTGTCCTGATGAGGAGTTGTATGGTAGGGAGCTTAAGCAAGTGCCCCTGTACACTGCAGACATGTATGATAGAGAGCTTTAGATGTGCCCTTATGCACTACATACATGGAGGGTTCTGGGAGGTTTTCCTGATGAGTGGTGTATATTACAGAGCTTTAGCAGTGCCCCTGTGCACTGCAGACATGGGGGCTGTGGAAGGATTGCCTAAGAAGGGGACGTATAGTAGAACGCTTTAGCAGTGGCCATGTGCACTGCAGACAAGGGGATAGTGGGGGGTTTTCCTGATGAGGGGTTGCTTGATAGGCAGCTTTAGCACTGCCCCTGTACACTGCAAACATGTATGGTAGAGAGCTCAAGCAGTGCCCCTGCGCTCTGCAGACATGTATGGTAGAGAGCTTTAGCACTGCCCTTCTGCAATGCAGACATGTATGGTAGAGCTTTAGCAGTGCCCATGTCCACTGCAGACATGGAGGCTGTGGGAGGTTTGCCAAATAATGGGTTGTATGGTAGAAAGCTTTAGCAGTGCCCATGTGCTCTGCAGACACAGGGCGTGTGAAGGTTTTCCTGATGAGGGGTTGTACGGTATGGAGCTTTAGCAGTGCCCCTGTACACTGCAGACATGTACGGGAGAGAGCATTAGCGGTGCCCCCATGCACTGCAGATGTGTGTGGTAGAGACCTTTAGCACTGCACCTGTGCGCTGCAGACATGTATGCGAGAGAGCTTTAGCAGCGCTCCTTTGTGCTACAGAGATTTGTGGCAGACGTTTGGTAGAGAGCTTTAGCAGTGCCCCTGTGCACTGCAGACATGCACGGTGGAGAACTCTAGAAGTGCACCTCTGCACTACAGGCATGTATGTTAGAGCTTTAGCAGTGCCCATGTGCACTGCAGACATGGGGGCTGTGGGAGGTTTGCCAAATAAGGGGTTGTATGGTAGAAAGCCTTACCAGTGGCCATGTACACTGCAGAGATGGGGGATGGGGGAGATTTGCCAAATAAGTAGTTGTATGGTAGAAAGCTTTAACAGTGCCAGTGTGCACTGCAGACATAGGGGATGTGGAAGGTTTTCCTGATAAGGGGTTGTATTGTAAGGTCCTTTAGCAGTGCCCCTGTACACTGTAGATATGTATGGTAGAGAGCTTCAGCAGTGCCCCGCTGCACTGCAGACATGTATGGTAGAAAGCTTTAGCAGTGCCCCTGTGCTCTACAGTCATGTATTGGAGAGAGCGTTAGCGGTGCCCCTGGGCACTGCCGACATGTGTAGTAGAGAGCTTTAGCGGTGCCCCTGTGCGATGCAGACATATAGTAAAGAGCTTTAGCAGTGCCCCTGTGTGCTGCAGGCATGTATGGCAGAGCACCTTAGCAGTGCCCCTCTGTACTGCAGACATGTATGGTAAAGAGCTTTAGCAGTGCCCATGCTCACTGCAGACATGGGGTTGTGGGAGGTTTTCTTGATGAGGGTTTGTATGGTAGGGAGCTTTAACAGTGCCTCTGTACACTGCAGACATGTATGGTAGAGAGCTTTAGCAGTGCCCATGTGCACTGCAGACGTGTATGGTAGAGTTCTTCAGCAGTGCCCCTGTGCACTGCAAACATGTATAGTAGAGAGCTTTAGCAGTGGGAGGTTTTCCTGATGAGTGGTGTATGTTACAGAGCTTCAGCAGTGCCCCTGTGCACTGAAGAAATCGGGGGCTGTGGAAGGTGTGCCTCATAAGAGGGTGTATAGTAGAAAGCTTTAGCAGTGGCCATCTGCACTGCAGACATAGGAGTTGTGGTTTTTTTTCCTGATGAGGGGTTGCTTGATAGGGAGCTTTAGCACTGTCCCTGTACACTGCAAACGTGTATGGTAGAGAGCTTTGGCAATTTTCCTCTGCAATGCAGACATGTATGGTAAAACTTTAGCAGTGCTCTAGTGCACTTCATACATGGGGGCTGTGGGAGGTTTGCCAAATAAGGGGTTATATGGTAGAAAGCTTTAGCAGTGCCTATGTGCACTGCAGACACGGGCTATGGAAGCTTTTCCTGATGTGGAGTTGTATGGTAGGTAGCTTTAGAAGTACCCCTGTACACTGCAGATATGTATGGTAGGGCGCTCTAGCAGTGCCCCTGTGCACTCCAGACATGTATGGTAGAGAGCTTTAGCAGTGCCCCCTGTGCGCTACAGACATGTATGGTAGGGAGCTTTAGCAGTGCCCCTGTGCACTGCAGACGTGTGGTAGAGAGCTTTAGCAGTGCACCTGTGCGCTGCAGACATGTATGGTAGAGAGCTTTAGCACTGCCCCTGTGTGCTATAGACATGTATGGCAGAGAACGTTAGGATTGCCCCTCTGCACTGCAGACATTTATGGTAGAGAGCTTTAGCAATGCCCATGTTCACTGCAGTGGGGTGTTTTCCTGATGTGGAGTTGTATGGTAGGGAGCTTTAACAGTGCCCCTGTACACTGCAGACATGCATGGTAGAGAGCTTTAGCAGTGCCGCTCTGCACTGCAGACATGTATTGTAGAGAGCTTTAGCATTGGCCATGTACACTGCAGACATGTATGGGCGAGAACTTTAGCAGTGCTCCTCTGCACTGCAGACATGAATGATAGAGAGCTTTAGCAGTGCCCATGTTCACTGCAGACATGGGGTTGTTCTATGTTTTCCTGTTGGGTTGTGTGCTAGGGAGCTTTAACAATGCCCCTGTACACTGCAGACATGTATGGTGGAGTACTTTAGCAGTGCCCCTGTGCACTGCAGGCATGTATGGTAAATCACTTTAGCAGTGCCTCTCTGAACTGCAGGCACCTATGGTAGAGCTTTAACAGTTCCCCTCTGCACTGCAGGGATGTATGGTAGAGTATTAGCAGTTCCCCTGTGAACTGCAGGCATGTATGGTAGAGAGCTTTAGCAGTGCCCATGTTCACTGCAGACATGGGGTTGTTGGAGTTATTATTGTTGTGTTGTATGGTAGGGAGCTTTAACAGTGCACCTGTACACTGCAGACGTGTATGGTGGAGTGCTTTAGCAGTGCCCCTCTGCACTGCTGACGTATGGTAGAGAGCTTTAGCTGTGCCCCTCTACACTGCAGGCATGTGTGGTAGAGAGCTTTAGCAGTGCCTTTCTGCACCGCAGACATGTATGGTAGAGATCTTTAGCAGTGCCCCTGTGCGCTACAGACATGTATGGTAGAGAGCTTAAGCTGTGCCCCTGTGCACCACAGACATGTGTGGTAGAGAGCTTTAGCAGTGCCCCAGTGCGCTGTAGACATGTATGGTACAAACTTTTAGCAGTCCTACTGTGCACTGCAGACATGAATGGCAGAGAACTTTAGTAGTGCCCATGTTCACAGCAGACAGGGGGTTGTGGGAGCTTTTTCCTGATGGGGGTTGTTTGGTAGGGAGCTTTAACAGTGCCCCTGTACACTGCAGACATGTATGGTAGAGAGCTTTAGCAGTGCCCCTGTGCACTGCAGATGTGTATAGTAGAGAGCTTTAGCAGTGCCCCTGTGCACAGCAGACATGTATGGTGGAGAGCTTTAGCAGTGCCGCTGTGCACTGCAGACATGTATGGTAGAGAGATTTAGCAGTGCTCCTCTGCACTGCAGACATGTACGATACGGAGCTTTTGCGGTGGCCATGTGCACTGCAGACGTATGGTAGAGAGCTTTAGCAGTGCTCCCCTGCACTGCAGACATGTACGGTAGAGAGCTTTAGCAGTGGCCATGTGCACTGCAGACTTGGGGGACGTGGGAGGTTTTCCTGATGAGGGTTGTATATTACAGGGCCTTAGCAGTGCCTCTGCACACTGCAGACTGGGGGGGCAGGGGAAGGGTTGCCTAATAAGGTGTTGTATGGTAGAAAGCTTTAGCAGTGCCTATGTGCACTGCAGACATGGGGGCTATGGGAGGTTTTCCTGATGAGGGGTTGCATGTTAGGGAGCTTTAGCAGTGCCTCTCTGCAATGCAGACATTTACGGTAGAGAGTTTATCTGTTGCCCCTGTAGCTGCAGACATGTATGGTAGAGACCTTTAGAGGTGCCACTGTGCACTGCAGACATGTGTGGCAGAGAGCTTTAGCAGTGCCCCTGTACGCTGCAGACATGTATGGTAGAGCGCTTCAGCAGTACCGCTCTGCACTGCAGACATGTATGGTAGAGAGCTTTAGCAGTACCCCTCTGCACCGTAGACATGTTTGGTAGAGAGCGTTAGCAGTGCCCCTCTGCGCTGCAAACATGCATGGCAGAGAGCTTTAGCAGTGCCCCTTTGCGCTGCAGACATGTGTGGTAGAGAGCTTTTAGCAGTGCCCCTGTGCACTGCAGGCAAATATGGCAAAGAACTTTAGCAGTGCCCCTCTGCACTGCAGACGTGAGGTAGAGAGCTTTAGCAGTATCCATGTTTACTGCAGACATGGGGTTGTGGGAGGTTTTCATGTTGAGGGGTTGTAAGGTAGAGAACTTTAGCAGTGCCGCTGTACACTGCAGGCATGTATGGTGGGGCGCTTTAGCAGTGCTCCTCTGCACTGCAACATGTATGGTAGAGAACTTTAACAGTGGTCATGTGCACTGCAGACATGGGGGCTGAGGAAGGTTTTCCAAATACCGGGTTGTATGGTAGAGAGTTTCAGCAATGCCCCTTTGCACTGTAGGCATGTATGGTGGAAAGATTTAGCGGTGCCCATGTGCACTGTAGACATGTATGGTAGAGAGATTTAGCAATGCCCCTCTGCACTGCAGGCATGTATGGTGGAAAGCTTTAGCAGTGCCCATGTGCATTGTAGACATGTATGGTAGAGAGCTTTAGCAATGCCCCTCTGCGCTGTAGACATGTATGGTGGAAAGCTTTAGCAGTGCCCCCGAGCACCATAACATAGTGAAGATGTTGAAGGTTTGCCTAGGATGAGATTTTCAGGTACCAACCTTCAGCAGTGACTTGGCACAGTGCTGTAGCAGTTTTATCTGGCACTGGTTTATATGGTACCGAGCTTCAGCGGTGCCCCGGTGCACTGTAAGGAATGTGAAGCTGTTGGAAGTTTGCCTGATAAAAGAACATGGCCTGTGTGGCAGGCTGAAGACAAGCTTCCTGAGTGCGAAAGTGAAAAGAGAAGTCGATAACAAACGATCTCAATATTGTGGTGAGCAAGAAATGTGAGAAAGAGACATTTCAGAGCTGTCATCCTCAGTGACAAGTCTGTTGTTCCAAGTGTCGGTCCCAAGGATCATATCTTTGCTCCCAGCTTTTGTTCGTAGCTAATGAAGCACAGAGTGGGCGTTCCTCAAGAGAACATTAAATTTGCATAACCACGGCTTTTATGTGTCTGGTTTCTGGGGTGAAACCTTTGGGTGGAATGCGTGAGCGAGTAAGGAAAGTGGTGCTTTTCTCCTACTGAACTGGATTTCTTTTGTTGTTATTTTCATTCTCTCTTCGATATTTTGAACCCATTCGACTCCTGCACATTAATATTGTTATATTATTCTGTAGTACTCCCCTGTTTTCTATTCCGCGCACAGGTTAATAATTTGATGCGCATGTGGAATCGTCTCTTAAGCCCCGAAATGATGTGGAGGCCTGGCTGTTTTTTCAAATTGCGTCATTGTGTTGTTCCATTACATTTTTTTATTACAAATGGTCCAGATCTCAACCTCATTTCCATGCTATTTAAGAACCATTAGGCCTGCGAGTCCCTTGAAAACGTTATGTTGGATGAGGACAGGCTTATTTCGCATCGCGCAGTTTTATAATAACCCACAGATTTTCCTGGGATAAAATTGATCCTGTCGAATTATAATAATAATACGTGGAGGGTGCATCGCCCTAGGAGTGCATTCGCTTTCCAGACTGAACAATGCAATCTACGCTTCAGGCGTGCAACAGCATTTGATCTACTCCACAGCTGCAGAATGTTTTTGGAGCGTCTCACTGAGTAGGCACACAGTAGTCCTCCTCGACGGTGTTTGGGAAGCTTTAGGCTATTTTATTTCTCAAGCAGCACAATTCTCACGTCTGATCTGGATGGAAACCGCCGGCAGAAGTTTCTGTCAGCTTCTGTCCCAGTTTTAAAAAGGCCGCGCCTTCCAAAGCTCCTTTGTCACCACCTTAATTGAAAAGCTAGACTTTGAATATGGATGGATTCGAGAGTTTCCTGGCCACTCAGTAGAAACGCTAATGACTGTTTAAGGAAATCTAATGAAGGCCATTGGAAAGGATAGAAATAGAACGGATTAATTATAATAAATCAGTATGAGTTCGAGAGAGAGAGAGAGAGAGAGACCATTGCACCAGCTAGCAGAGGCAGCAGGAGGTTTATGAACTTATCCAGACTTTCTGAGCCAGGGGGGGTGCTATCTAAGGTGTACTTGTCTTCATTCGGGGTCCTGCAGTTAAGTATAGCATATCATTTGTCTCTCTTTAGTGTATTCTCATCTCTGTGTTACCGGCAAGGTCACAGGTAGCAGGCTGTCATGCGGGTATTAAGCAGGAGGATGTGGTGGTGGGCCTGCCTTTGCGGAGTCTGTTGGTCAGGAGGTCCAAAACATATGCGGGGGGCCTGGGATTCTGGGCGTCCTTAGGTGAGGCACAACATGTTTGTTACTGCCCTGCGGATCAAGCCACTCCAGGGGTTACCTGTGGGGCAGGCCGCAGGGTAGGCACCCCAGTTTCTCGGTGCATGTCAATGGTTCGCCGCAGGCATGGGCAGAGATTATTTGCAAATGCCAGCAGGCATTTGGGCCACTAGGGGTTCCTTTTCAGGGTTTCATGGCACAATCCTTCAGGATTTGCACAGTACCAACAGAAGCAAGCGTAGGAATGGAATGGGAGGATAGGAGGTTATCTGTAGATGGAAGACCAGCTGTTTTGAATGCTACGTCAGACCACGTTTTGTGTAGGAGCCTTACGGCTCTTGCCCTGCACATCACTTTTCCTGCTAGCAGATTCTTCCTTTCAGTGGGTGTCATCCTTATATCTTATTCACTTTTCAGCACTGTACTCGCTGGTAAGGGCAATGAAAATGTACTGGTGCAGTTCTCTGTAGTCAACAGGGCAGCAGAGAGAGTCCATGCTAATAACCTTGAAACATGGCCCGGGATGGAACATCATTGATTGGTTGTAGGTGGTTTTGAGTTAAGGCACTTGTCAGCATGCATGGTTGTGGCAATGGAGGCGATCAGATCCCCTGCTTGACAATCTGTTAATAAATGTTGGGGGCATTGATATGATCCCTTTTGTCAGGCAGTGGGTCTGCAGAGAGCTCATATCAATTTTGGCCAGGCTGTGCCACTTGCTGCCAGGTTTCCGTTTGTTATGGTCCACAGTGAATAACCAGTCGAGGTTAGGCTTGAGGCTATAAAAGAGTCAATGAAGAAGCTGAACTGGTCTTTACAAACTTTTCTCAAGATGGCAGCCATAAATACCATCAGGCACAGGTTGCTGCACCTGGCCAGTTCTGACATCTGTGATAAAGAGACCTTTCAACTATAGGATTCTAGTCTAGATTTATTCCTGCAGACAAGTCAGGGGGGATTGTTGAGAAAAGGTGAGTATTTGCAGGGAATGGTATAGGTGTCAGAGACCTTCTTGCCCTTTGGTGGTCAAATTATTGAAAAAAATGGCAATGTGATCCTGGAGGGCACTAGGGCACCTGCTTGCCATTTTCTTCAGGAGAAGTACTTTCCAGGGAATGCAGCTGGTAGGAAGGGGCACTGATCAGCTGGTGGTCCCAGACTTCTAACTCTACCTCAGGTACCCCTGAGCCTATTTGTGGCATGGCAAATATCTTGAGGCCATGAGGTTCCCTTGGTAGGGGCAAGGTGGTATGTGGTCTCTAGAAGAATATATGATCTGTGACGTATTACCTTATGTTTCCATGATTTCTCTACACTAAGCCATGTTGCCTGGGGCACTAAGTCTAGCATGCCCCCAAAGAGAGGCGTAAATAGGAAATGTGTGCAATTCGATTATTTTCAGTTTATATGTTTGTTGTGTATTTGTTGTTCTCACATTCTGCAGTTGTCATTGTGGAACGCTGTTTTGCTGGGATTGCAAACTTGACACTTTCTAATCCAAGTAGATTTATCCTTTGAGATTGTTGGGAAGAAGCAGTAATGAACTGGACTAGCACCATTGCTCAAGTGATCATACTAATTCTTGTCACGATAACATGCAGAGGATTTGGCATGGAAAGGGAAAAGGAAGATCTAGGAAAAAAGCTAAATGTTAGACAGTGGTACTACCCAAAGGCACTTGATGCTAGAGGTGTGCAAAAAATTCTATCACGCAAAGGTTCGTGTAGCTTTGATTGACTCAACACTTGGAAGGGAACAGTATGTCAAATTTCACTTGCATGTAAAAGCACTGCAGATACTGTAAAACCCTGTCACACCAGTAATGCTCAAGCCTTCTGCAGTCGGTCGTGACTCACTGGTGGAATGGGAGTCGATTTTTGGTGGGTCTCAAACGTTCAAGCAATAAATAAAGGTGCCTTTAAATTATGTATTTATATTGTCATATTTGCTGCGCTTCAAGACAGAAGTCAAAATGTCAGACTGTGTCTTCATATAAATTGTTGGTTATGTTTTTTAACACGTGGACTGGTGTTTACAGACTCCTCTCACTTTGCAACCAGATAAAGTAAAGCAAAGTGAATTATGTGAGTCTTGCTAGAGTACATGAAGTGTGAACAGAAAGACTGTGGGATGTAATTTTTTCAAAACACATAACAAATGTACTTACCTGTAAATGGATTGTACACACTCAGCAGTTAAGAAAGCAAAAAAGAAGGAACATTTTTTAGTAATGAATAAGTGTGTTGGAAACAAATATCTTAATAAGATCAGAACAAATCAAGACACCTTACATGGTGATGCAGAAATGATAAATATTCACTGAACCACGATTTCCACACATTAACATGTGTGTGGAGTATAGCTTTATAAGTAAAACTGTATATCTGTGCAGATTTAGAGACCATTTTAATAGAAAACGGGCTGCCTGTAAATGACAATGTGCTACCACACGATGCTTTATTACTTTTAAAAAATTGCCCACCTCGTCCATTAAAGTTTGGTGGGTTGTGAAAGTTTGTCCTACTAAAAAGTGGGTAGTGGTTCTGAAATGTTTGGGAAATTCTGCCCTATGGCCTCATAGAGTTTGCACACATGCAACACTTACAAAGGGGAGGTAAGTCAAATTACCATTATGAATAAAACATATTGCAAAAGTTCAACCTGCATAAAACTTAGCCTATTTTGCATTGCTTTCACTTTAAGTATATGAAGATCACAAGAGAAATACTTTGCAAAGCTCTACTTAATGCTGAGTGCAATGAAATGTATGTACCTTAAATTGCCTTAATCTGGGACATGCAAAATTATGTTAACAATTGAAACAAACATTTGCAATGAAATGGGTCTGGTATTCGCTTGAGATAGAGCTATTAGCTTTGTAAATTCCTAACTGGACTTTTCTTACCACATAAATTGAAAATGAAAAGTAAAATAGTTGACATAAGCAAGCCGATTCAAAGCACCAACGCTGCCATGAACATGAGCGCAAAGGAGAGACACAAAAAGAAAAAGTAGTTCGCTCACAGTCAAACGTATCGCCAATCGTGCAATTATCCATGGAACTGGGGCAGTCTGCAAGTGGTAACAAAACCGCCCCAAGGAGGTGCACACATAAAGCATTTACCAATGATAACAAAGGATTTTTGAAAGGCAAGCCCACGAATGAGTGTAGGTGATGGGCACAAAGTGGGCGTGGTTAAAAACCCATAATACAACATGTCACAGCGCTTGCCCGCTCGACCTAAAAAGAGGGACTTCATAGTAGACTAAATTCACAGCTTTTTAAAAGTGTAAGAGATATAGCGAAGGATGAGTGTGGGAAGTAGTTTCCATCTTCAATGATGCCATAAAACCGAGCTAGTGGCCCATTCACAGCATGAAACGCTATTATGGGTGTGTGCAAAGCATTTTTTCACCATTAAAGTGCTCAATTTCGTTCCTTCGTGAAGGCTGCAGAGTTTCCCAGTTTGCCTTCTTTGGCTCGCAAAGTCCTTTTCCATTTTGCGAGATAATTGTCAACTCACAGTGAGATAATTTTTACTCTAGCAGCACTCGGCCCGTAGGAACACGTAAGTAGAACTTTCCCTGCAAGAGTGCCTTTTAAACAGGTTTACTCTGCACAATGGCAAAGTTTTAGTCATTTTTCTCAGCAAGTGTATCTTTACCTGAGTTTGTCCAGGCACAGTGTCACTGCACAGAAAATGAAACCTCGGGCCTTATCATGATGTCTGTTTTAATTCCAAGGAGGCAGGTCGCAGGATTCACCACGGATTGCCTTACTTTCACCTGGAGCTACCGCTGATGACCGAAGCCTGAATATGCTGATGAAATGTGGGGATGAGGCCTTCACGGTGTGCTAAGAAAAAAAAAATCTGTGCTAAATGAGCGCAGGTACTACATACCTTGCTGCAAAAGTATTGGATTTCACGTTGGAGAGGTGCAGCAAAAAAACATTTAATTCTACAGGGGGGTTGCAAGGTTTTCTCTGAAACTCCGCGAAGGCTGCATGTTCCCTAAGTATTACAAGCATTTGCAATGCAACGGGTCTCGCATTAGTACGAGTTAGAGCTATTAGCGTTGTAAACTCCTAACCTGACTTTTCTTGCCACATAAATTGAAAATTAAAAGTAAAACTGTTTCGTACAAGTGAGCCGATTCACAGTGCCACGGCCAACATGAGCATCAGAGTGAAGAGACACACAAAAGGAAAAAGAAGTTTGCTCACAGTCAAACTTATCGGCAAAAGTGCAAGGCGGTAACAAAACCTCCCCAAGAAGGGTCAAATGTAAGCCATTTATCAATGTCATCAAATGACTTTTGAAGGGCAAGCCCACGAACGAGTGGTAGTGATGGGCGTGATGTGAGTGTCGTTAAAAGCCCAGATACACACCAACATGTCTGAAAAGCAGCGCCTGCACACTGCTTTGATCGACCTAAAAAGGGGCCCTATGCATCGATCTAAAGAGAATAGGCGAATAGCAAGTATTGTTCAAGCCTGTTGCAGTCGCGGCTCACGACCAGCCGAAGGGGCGGTGCGGGGATCTAGAATGAAAGTTAAATAAAAAATAATTTTAAAGCACACCTCGGTTGCTGCTGCAGCTCCATCCGCAGACACAGGCTCCCAGCCTGCCTAACGCCAATCCTGATGCTCAAAGGCTGGGTGCTCCCATGCAGACTGGGAGCCTGTGCAGACTCTGGAGAGAGCCAACTGTGCATGTGTGTTTGGCCGGCCCAAGACAGCCGGCCGAACACACATACGCTCTGAGGGGAGTGCTCTGTGCTCTCCCCTCAAGTGCTTGCCACAGCCTGTGGTCCGCCCCTTTTCAAGAAAACGATAATAAACACCGTTTATTATCGTTTTCTTGAAAAGGTTTGCTGCTGCTGGCGGGGGTGACGCTCCTCCACCCTCATGGAGGATCGTCCCCTGGCCTGTTGGTATGTGAGCATATAAATCGTGGGAAAAAGATCGGGCGATTATTCTAAAGAAAAAAGTCATGCTGCAGTCCAGAAACAACGGTGTGTGTACTGTGTATCTAAGAATGTGCAAATTTGAATTCTTCTGGCCAAGTTGAAGGAAATACAACTTGCATGCAGGTTTTTGTTTTTTTCTAGCGAAACACACTTGTATGATATTTTCGGCCCAACTTTCTTAAAAAAAAAATAATAACTTATAAGTTGTGATCTAAACAAAGCGGCGACACTTAAAAAGTATTGAGAAATACAGTTTACCCACTTCACTGCTCTTTGATTCATCCTGCCTGGAAAGGGACATCTCAGGATGTTATTTATCTACGGATTACTCGGTGTATGAATTAATGTGTAGGGGTTTGTATAGCATAACCCTTTCTACAAAGCAATGGAGCGCTTTGCAGATTCAGAAAAGGATGAAGGGGTCGTTGGAACAGAGAGGACGGAGGCGAGAAGGCGAAAGGGTCCAGTTGCCGCTGGTGGAGATGAGGAGTGCGCAGGAGTACAGAGATAATTCTAATTTTGGCGCCATTTATGACATGGATCAGAGCAAGATGAAAACATGCAAGGCCTAGGAAGAATAGCTTGATTATTGGGAAACTAAACCGGCAATTCAACTCGCACTACATATATATATATATATATATATATATATATATATATATATATATATATGGCTTATTCAGCGAGAGGAGACTAAGGCCCTCATTCTGACCCTGGCGGTCGGTGATAATGCGGCAGCCAAGCCGCCAACAGGCCGGCGGTCCAAAATATGCAATTCTGACCCTGGCGGGAACCGCCAACACAGCCCGCCGCATTAACACTCCGCCCGCCACGGCGGAACAAACAAACAGCGCGGCGGTCCCCGCCAACAGCCAGGCGGCAGACAATGTACCGCCCACCCTATCACGACCCACCAATCCGCCACCTTTTCCGGGGCGGGAGCACCGCCGATAAAAACACGGCGGAAACAGACTACGAACGGGAAAACGCTCACCTCTACGCACTCCACGCGAGATTCCGGCAGTATGGAACCCGAGTTGCAGGTCATCCCCGCACTCCTATACCTGCTCCTGTACCAGGAGCACGCCCGGCGGCGCGGAAGACATCGGTGAGTACTGCACCTACGACACAGGGGAGGGAAAAGAGTACCGGCACACACCCACCCACCCACACCCACTACAACACACACATCAATGCATTCCCACAGATCACTGTCACAACCCACAACCCCCCCCCTCCGAAATAATGCAAAGACCAAAAGAAGAGATCATAAACGGGCAGATATATTGAAATATGGACACCAGTAATCCCAATAAATAAATAAACTATGTACAAAATATATACAGCTACTAAATGTAGTCCAACCACTGTCCGTGGACCACAGGGGTCCTGTGCAAAGGGGCAAGGCCCAGTCCCACGACAAGAACTCCACGGAGAGAACACTGCAGGGGCATCAGAAAGAAAATAGGACAGGCACCTCAGGGGGAAGGGAAGGGGGGGCACCTCAGCCACTTGAGTACACGACGCCAGATCCACGAGGGGACTCCATGACCACTGGCCCATCCTGGGGAGAGCAAAGCCACAGTCCATACAGTCCATACAGTGGGTGGCCTGCCCACTGGGCCAACCTGGGGAGAGCAAAGCCACAGTCCATACAGTGGGTGGCCTGCCCACTGGGCCATCCAGGGGAGTGCAAAGCCACAGTCCATACAGTCCATACAGTGGGTGGCCTGCCCACTGGGCCATCCTGGGGAGAGCAAAGCCACAGTCCATACAGTCCATACAGTGGGTGGCCTGCCCACTGGGCCATCCTGGGGAGAGCAAAGCCACAGTCCATACAGTCCATACAGTGGGTGGCCTGCCCACTGGGCCATCCTGGGGAGAGCAAAGCCACAGTCCATACAGTCCATACAGTGGGTGGCCTGCCCACTGGGCCATCCTGGGGAGTGCAAAGCCACAGTCCATACAGTCCATACAGTGGGTGGCCTGCCCACTGGGCCATCCTGGGGAGAGCAAAGCCACAGTCCAAACAGTCCATAACAGACTCCACTGCCACTGGAGGAGGCATGTTGGCCAGAGGACATCCTGCAGCCCTGCCCGAGACAGATCCTGCCCTGCCACGTCTGCCAAAGGGCCAGCGGTTCTTGCCTTGAAGGGCCCAGTTCAGCGCTTCTTGCCTTGAAGGGCCCAGTTCAGCGGGTCTTGCCTTGAAGGGCCCAGTTCAGCGGTTCTTGAGACGGCGGTCCCCAGCGGAGCGGTGATTGAGACGGCGGGGCCCAGTTCAGCGGTGCTTGAGACGGCGGGGCCCAGTTCAGCGGTTCTTGAGACGGCGGGCCCAGTTCAGCGGTGCTTGAGACGGCGGGGCCCAGTTCAGCGGTGCTTGAGACGGCGGGGCCCAGTTCAGCGGTTCTTGAGACGGCGGGCCCAGTTCAGCGGTTCTTGAGACGGCGGGGCCCAGTTCAGCGGTTCTTGAGACGGCGGGCCCAGTTCAGCGGTTCTTGAGACGGCGGGGCCCAGTTCAGCGGTGCTTGAGACGGCGGGGCCCAGTTCAGCGGTTCTTGAGACGGCGGGCCCAGTTCAGCGGTGCTTGAGACGGCGGGGCCCAGTTCAGCGGTGCTTGAGACGGCGGGGCCCAGTTCAGCGGTTCTTGAGACGGCGGGCCCAGTTCAGCGGTTCTTGAGACGGCGGGGCCCAGTTCAGCGGTTCTTGAGACGGCGGGGCCCAGTTCAGCGGTTCTTGAGACGGCGGGCCCAGTTCAGCGGTTCTTGAGACGGCGGGGCCCAGTTCAGCGGTTCTTGAGACGGCGGGGCCCAGTTCAGCGGTGCTTGAGACGGCGGGGCCCAGTTCAGCGGTGCTTGAGACGGCGGGGCCCAGTTCAGCGGTTCTTGAGACGGCGGGCCCAGTTCAGCGGTTCTTGAGACGGCGGGGCCCAGTTCAGCGGTGCTTGAGACGGCGGTCCCCAGCGGAGCGGTGCTGGAGACGGCGGGGCCCAGTTCAGCGGTTCTTGAGACGGCGGGGCCCAGTTCAGCGGTGCTTGAGACGGCGGCCGGTCTATGGCCAACTGCTCATTGCCTGGTGGTGCCCTCCTGGGCAGCGGGGATGGTGCTCCTTCAATGCCCACCTGGGCTGTGGGTGGTGGGGCCCTCCTGGCCAGCTGGGCTAGGTCCTCCCTGGCCAGCGGCTATGGGGGTGGTGGGCTCCTCCTGGGCAGCAGGCCTGCAGCCTGACCTCTCCGACTTGCTGCCCTTGCCCTCCTTAGTCGGGAGTCTGTGGCCCTTTCCTCCCTTTGGAGCTGTGGCTGGTGACTGTGTCTGGGTGGTGTCCGGGGGGGATGTAGAAGCCGGGCTCCTGCGGCGCCCCTTCCGCCTTCTGCTCCTCTTCCCAGGGGGTGGGCTGGCTGTCCCCTTGCTGCTGGGCGAAGATCCAGACATGCGGGCTGGTGGGCTCCAATACCCCTGCACCCTTGTCAAGGGGGCTGCAGGGCTGGTGGTGGCTGAGGTGCTCTTCTTACCCTGACGAGAAGGAGGGGGGGGCTCAGGGTCAGGAAAGAAGTTAGCAGTGGCGAGGAAGAGTTTCTTGGGACAATGGAGAGTGGTAGGTACAGTGGGAATGGGAGTGGAGGGAGAGGATGTGGTTGTAGGTGAGTCACGTTTGCTGTCTTTGGGTGCAGGTGCAGGAGGGATAGGCTGTCGTGAGGTGGATGGCTGTTGGGTGGGTGGGTGGCTGCGTTTGTGTGGTGTGGAAGAGGGGGTGACAGACACAGTGGGAGAGGACACAGGGGACGTGTAAATGGCAGTGGGGGTGGTGACTGCACGTGTGCGGACTGGACTGGAGGGTGTGCTGGTGATGGAAACACTGGCTGATGGTGAGGTGAATGGAGGTGTGAGTGTAGACGTCACAGGGAGGGAGGAGGGAGACGAGGAGGTGGGGGTCACAGAGGTGGTAGTGACTGTTGGCATGTCTGCATCGGAATGTTGCGTGTGTGAATGTCTGCGTGATCTGTGGTGCTTATGTTTGGATGAGCTTCTCTTGGGTGTTGAGGTGTGTGCAGGCTGGTCTGATGGTGTGGGTGGGACAGGCAGAGGAACAGGAGACTGGGAGGAGGGAGTTAGTAGAGGGAGGCAGGAGACAGGGACAATGGCTGCCGTCAGTGCTGAGGCCAGAGCCTGGAACGATCGCTGATGGGCAGCCTGACCCGAATGAATGCCCTCCAGGTACGCATTGCTGCGATGAACCTCCCTCTCCACCCCCTGGATGGCATTCAAAAGGGTAGTCTGCCCAACAATGAGCGTTCGGAGGAGGTCAATGACCTCCTCACTGAGGGCAGCAGGGGGTAACAGGGGCAGGGCCTGAGGTGCCTGGGGCGAAGGAGATGCCCGGCTTCCTGGCAGAGCGGGCACGGGGCGAACGCTGAGGGGCTGCTGGGAGGGCGGAGATGGTGCGCTGGGTGGCGGCTGTACCTGTAATGGCAGGGGGCACGGATGGTGCCACCCCCGCAAGGGAGCTCCCTTCCGAGGACGTGTCCGTGTCGCTGCAGGGTCCAGTCGTCCCCCTTGTGGAGCTCCCCTCGCCCTCCGTCTCACTGGTCCAGTCAGACTCTGTGGCATGGCCCTCCTGGGCCATGTGAGATGCAGCTCCCTCCTGCCCCGATGCCACTTCTCCTCCGCCTGATGATGCTGATGCACACAAGCACAGAAAGACAAACAAAAAGGGGGGGGGAGAGAGAAATAAAGGGATATTGAGTACATGGATCTCCGGTACAGTTAGCGGACATGACAGACACAGATGCCCCCTGCACTAAGTTGCGCACTTGGGGTCCGCTACGCATTCCGTGGAACATGCCCTACACGCCTAGAGTTGACAACTGCACCCATGGATGACACGGCCCAGGGATGGCTGTACTGACACACTACTGAGGGTGGTGGCTGGGGACACAGGGGCTTACGGGGGTGCCCAGCCTACAGATATCGCCCTGGCCTAGGGGGACCCACAGCCCTCCTCCCCCACCCAGACACCTCCACTGCGCGACAACAGAGTAGATAATGCTTGTACTCACCCCCTTGTGTCTGCTGTGCTGCCCTCACGCGCCCATCCAAATCAGGGTAGGCCACCGCCAGGATCCGGAACATCAGGGGGGTCAGTTGACGGCAGGCACCCCGCCTACGTTGGGAGGCCATCCCCAGCAGAGACTCGGCGGTCTTCTTGGTCCCGCGGCGGATGTCCTCCCACCTCTTGCGGCAGTGGGTGCCCCGTCGATGGTGGACCCCCAGGGTCCGGACTTCCTTGGCGATGGCACGCCAAATCCCGATCTTCTCATGGGCGCGGACCTATGTGACACGTACAGGGAGGGAGAAATACCACGTTCAAGTTTGTCTGCATTTTCGTTGCCAGTGGCCCAACGCCCCCCATCCCCGCCAGGCCCCCCGCCATGCCCCCCGCCAGCCCCAACATGCCCCTCATCCCCGCCAGGCCCCCCGCCATGCCCCCCGCCAGGCCCAACATGCCCCCCATCCCCGCCAGGCCCCCCGCCATGCCCCCCACCAGGCCCAACATGCCCCCCATCCCCGCCAGGCCCCCCGCCAGCCCCAACATGCCCCCCCATCCCCGCCAGGCCCCCCGCCATGCCCCCCGCCAGCCCCAACATGCCCCCCCATCCCCGCCAGGCCCCCCGCCATGCCCCCGCCAGGCCCAACATGCCCCCCCATCCCCGCCAGGCCCCCCGCCAGCCCCAACATGCCCCCCCATCCCCACCAGGCCCCCAAGCCAGCCAGTGGCCCCAAATCCATATTGAATTAAACTCACTTGTTGGTCTGGAGGACCGTAGAGTAGCGCATACTGGGGGAGGACCCCATCCACAAGTTTCTCCAACTCCTCTCCAGTGAAGGCAGGGGCCCTTTCCCCAGTCGCAGCAGCCATTGTCCCTTCCAGACCGAGGTCACAGCAACACTTGCAGTATAGGTCCTCTCCTGTGAAAGTTCAAGTCGCAAGTGGATAAGTAGATAGAAAATGGCGGTCACGTCCGCGGCGGTGCGTACCGCGGCGGTGCGTACCGCCGCCGCCGGCGCCCTTCGCCATTGGCTCCTGAAACCCATAGGCTTCAATGTTAACCAATGCGGCTTTGCGCCGCGGTCTTCGACCGCTGACCGCCGCGGTGTGCCACGCCAGCGCATTGACCTCACATCCCATTGTCACACTTCACAGGTCAGGCAGCCGCCATTTCGAGGGTCCACATGGCTCAATTTCAACTGCGTCACACAGGCCTAGGCCTTGCATAGCCACTCAGACACGCCATTCACTGCATAGAGAATCGTTTACTGTGCTAGCTGTGAGTACGTACCTGTGGGTTGCTTGACTGTGTGCTCCATGTTGTCCTTCCTAGGCACCGTCCACTGGGTTTGGCGAGGAGACGGATGAATCCTCCCGTGTACCGACCGCTGGTGGACCTGTCGACAATGGAAGAACGCCACATTATCCTGACCTACCGTCTTGACCGTGCCACTATACATGAACTGTGTGCCCAGCTGGAGCCCGACCTGATGTCCCCCATCCGCCAACCCACAGGGATTCCCCCTCTGGTGCAGGTCCTGTCAGTACTCCATTTCTTGGCAAGTGGCTCATTTCAGACAACAGTGGGAATTGCATCTGGGATGTCTCAGCCCATGTTTTCGAAGGTGTTATCCAGAGTGTTGTCTGCCCTGATGAAATACGTGAGGAGCTACATCATTTTCACTGAGGTGGGCGAATTGGCTACAGTGAAGGGTGATTTCTACGCCCTTGGACATATTCCCAACGTCATTGGTGCCATTGATGGGACCCATGTGGCTTTGGTTCCCCCAAGAGACAGGGAGCAGGTGTACAGGAACAGAAAAAGTTACCATTCCATGAACATCCAGGTGGTGTGTTTGGCTGACCAGTACATCTCGCATGTAAATGCCAAATTCCCAGGGTCAGTGCATGACGCCTACATCCTGAGGAATAGCAGCATCCCTTACGTGATGGAACAGCTAGAGAGACACCGTGTATGGCTATTGGGGGACTCTGGGTACCCCAACCTGTCGTGGCTACTGACCCCAGTAAGGAATCCCCGGACCAGGGCAGAGGAACGGTACAATGAGGCCCATGGGCGTACTAGGAGGGTGATCGAACGCACCTTTGGCCTCCTAAAGGCCAGGTTTAGGTGCCTGCATATGACAGGTGGATCCCTAATGTACTCACCTAAGAAGGTGTGTCACATCATCGTGGCCTGCTGCATGCTTCACAACCTGGCTTTGCGCCGCCAGGTGCCTTTCCTGCAGGAGGATGGTCGAGACGGTGGTGTTGTGGCAGCGGTGGAACCTGTGGAGAGTGACGAGGAGGAAGACGACGGGGCTGAAACAGACAACAGGGACAGAATCATTGAACAGTACTTCCAATAGGACACAGGTAACAATTCAAAGATAATTTAGTAAATCTGAACTACTCTCCTGCATCTCTGCTGCCTGTCTATTTGCCCCAGTGTATGATGACTGAGTTGTGGCTTTTCCCTCCCTATTTCAGATCTGGGGTCCCCACTACGAGTCCTGTGCTTCGTTTCCCCATGGACTACAGCTTTGTGGCAGCTGTTTGTTGACTTCACTATGTACAAGGACATATTTGCACTGTCATGTCAATTACAATATTTTGAAATCACAGCCAGACTCCAGATAGTTTTGTGCAAAATAGGTGTTTATTTCAGTGCTCAAAATGGGATGGGTGGTTTCAAGTGGGTGGGGGCTATGGTGAAGGAATGTCCATGGCAGAGTCCAGAGTAACAGTCACACAGGTGCATTGTCCAGAGGCCTGTGGAGAGATGGAGCATGGGCAGTTCAAGGATGGACAGGGTGACAATGTGGGACAGTGGGATGACATCAGGTGGTATCCTTTGCTGGCGGGGGTCTTGACATCCTACTCTGTCTTCTTGCGAGATCTCAGGGCCCTCTTGCGGGGTGGTTCTTCTCCTGCAGGAGGTGGGGGTCTGGTGGGCTGCTGTTGTGCGGGGGCCTCCTGTCCACTAGCGCCGGCGGAGGTGGTTGGCTGTTCTTGGTCCAGGCTAGTGGCAGGGGCCCTTTGTTGTTGTTGAGTGTCCGTCCTGGTGTTGATGAGGTCCTGCAGCAGCCCGACCATGGTAACCAGGGTGGAGGTGAGGGCTCTGATGTCCTCCCTGTACCCCCGATAGTGTTCCTCCTGCAGTACCTGGATCTCCTGGAACCGGGCCAGTACCGTCGCCATCGTCTCCTGGGAGCGGTTGTATGCTCCCATGATGGTGGTGAGGGCCTCGTGGAGAGTGGGTTCCCTGGGCCCGTCCCCCCCCTGTCGCACAGCTGCCCTCCGAGTTGCCCTGTTTCCCTGGGCCTCTGCCCCCTGGCCGGTGTGCCCACTACCACTGCCCCCAGGTCCCTGTTGTTGTTGGGGTGGTGGGTTATCCTGGGTGCCCTGTAGTGGTAGACACACCGCAGATTGACGCGCCCTGGAGACAGAGGCATGGGCCCGCTGGGTGGGAGCTGTGCTGGTGTTCCCAGAGGGGTTTGGGTCTGTAGTGGCCTGTGCCTGTGTGAGGGGAACCGACTGTCCAGAGGTCCCCGATGGTCCGGGCTGGTCATCGGTGTCCAGGTCGACAGAGCTGCTGTCATCGCTGACGGCCTCTTGGGTGGGGGGTGTGGAGAATTCTGGGCCCTCCGCGGCGGTGTGTTGACGGTCGGGTCCTGCAGGGGTATAGAGGTATGGTTATAGTTTCAATGTGTGGCATATGGGTGTATCTGTGGGTTCCTGTGTCCCCAAGTGCTGGCATTCGTGTGTGGGGGCTTTGGTGAGGGTGGCTTGTGGGGGGGATGTGTATATGCATTGGGCATGCTTTGGTGATGGGTGTCCATGCTTAGTGGACGCATGCAGGCCTAGGTTTTGGGATGTGTGGGTTGTGATGGTGAGACATTGGCAGGGAATAGGTGTGCTGGGGGTGGGGGTGAGGATGGTGGTGGGGGTGAGGATGGTGGTGGGGGTGAGGGTGGGGGTGAGGATGGGGGTGGGGGTGAGGGTGGGGTTCGAGGATGGGGGTGAGGGTTGGGGTATGATTTGGCATGCAGGTGGGGGGGAAGCAGTAGTGAAGCTTCAACTTACCAGTATCCATTCCTCCGCCGACTCCTGCGAGGCCGTCAGGATGCAGGATGTTCAAGACTTCCTCCTCCCATGTTGTAAATTGTGGGGGTTGAGGTGGGGGTCCTCCGCCAGTCTTCTGCACGGCGATGTTGTGCCTGGATACCATGGAACGCACCTTCCCCCGTAGGTCGTTCCATCGCTTCCTGATGTCTTCCCGATTTCTGGGGTGCTGTTCCACAGCGTTGACCCTGTCGACAATCCTCTGCCATAGCTCCGTCCTCCGGGCAATGCTGGTGTATTGGATCTGTGTGCCGAACAGCTGGGGCTCTACCCGAACGATTTCCTCCACCATGACCCTGAGTTCTTCGTCTGAGAAGCGGGGTGTCTTTGGGGTGCCATGGAGTGGTGTGTATGATGTGTGGGGTGGAGTATGTGTAGTTAAGTGTGTTGAGTGTGGTGGTGTGTGTTGTTTTGTGTGTGGATATTGTGTGGGTGATGGTGTTGAGTGGCTGTGGCTGCTAGTTTGTGGATGGTGGTGTCTCGCTCTGGCCTTCTTTCTGAATTTTTGGTCGTAGGGGTTTGTGGGTGATGTGGGTGTGTGTTTTATATTGTATTGTGTGTGTGGGAGTGGTGTGTGTATGTGTATCAGGTGTGTGGAATTCAATTCGGCCAATGTGGCTGAGTTTTGTTCGTTTGTGTGTATTCTGACCGCGGCGGTGTGTCCCGCCAATGGAAAACCACGTTTGAAAGACCGCCGCGTGGATTCGTGGGTCGTAATGGCATGGGCATATTTCTGTTGGCGTGACGGTGGAGGTTTTGTCACCTCCACTTTTCCGCCGACCGCTGGTCTGGCGGTCTGTTGTGGCTGTCGGATTTTCGGAGGTTTGGCTGCTGCGGGTCAGAATGACCGTGGCGGGTTTCCGCGACCGCGGCGGGATTATGGAGGATTTCTGACCGGCGGTAGGCGCCTTTTACCGCCGAGGTCAGAATGACCACCTAAGACTGGACTTACAAAAAATAGCCCTCCCATTCAAAGGGTGGTGATTCTTCAAGCTATGGAATTTCAAAAACCTGTGCATGGAGTCAGGTAAAGAAATTTGGATGAAATAATGGGAAAAGATGGATATGTTAATAATGCAGTCCAGTCTGAAATCTATCCTCCTTTAATTGCTTCATACTGTCCTAAATGTGGATTCAGTTGTACGACTGGCAAACTTAACTCTTTGACAGGCCCTGACGTCGCCCAGCCTTTTCATTTTCAATGATGGCTGAGAGGTGGCCAAACGTACATGCACAGATAGCTTTGTGAATTAGATGCAATATAAGGAGGCTAAGTTATATGGGAGACATCTATTAAAAACTTCTAATTTTGCAGAAGCAACCGATTTTAAGTTTGTTACAATCAGTTGCGGCTCGCTGTGCTCTGAAGGAGTGGGGCAGCTTGTGGGGGTGGGAACATATAATAAAAAATAAAATAAAAAATAAAAACTCACCTGTTCCGCCGCCATGCCACTCCTCTTTTCCCCATCGTCCCCCATAGCCCCACCCCTTTTGTTGGAAAAGGTTTTGTATTGGCTGGCGGGGGCGATGCCACTGGTTACAATCATACTTCTGAGATGCAAAGGAACATTCCATGCATGTTGGGTATTTTTAAGAATCTCTCTGTTTATTTTGAAAGACAGAAGCAAACGTGTGTGACTTCCTACTTTTCAAGGATTATCCTATGAATAAGCAGAACTCTATTGCTCGGTGCAGTGAAAAGCAGGATGGTGGATAGAACGCCAAAAGCAGCAATAAAAAGGGTTAATTGTTGTAGTGCAGTGAAGTGCATTTTCCCCTGATATGGTAATTACCTCAACGTCTTATTGCACTCATGTTTAATTTTTAATATATTTGAACGTGGGAGTAAATTGGCAGCCCCAGTTTAGATCTGTGTTAGTAGCCCACAAAGTGCATGCCCAGCTAAAACTTACACATAAGTAGACAGCTGGGCAGCCCCTACATTTATGTGCAAACCTTCCATTTATTCACTGTTGGAAGAGAGGCCTGTCTGACTGCGGCTCAGCCACAACATTATGAGGCCTGAGGTTGGAAATTCAAAGTAGATTTTAGAGAAAGTACAATGACTGAAAACTAATGGTGACATTTAAGAATAGAGCTCCTTTCTGGCATGACCTTTTGCACTTTACAATCTCCCTGCAGGTGGTCTCACTGGGCCTGTACTTCGGCGACCAGGCTTACCTGCGAAGCAGTTGGAACATTCTAGATGGTTTCCTGGTCTTGGTGTCCCTCATCGACATCATAGTCTCTGTGGCCTCAGCGGGTGGTGCCAAAATTCTAGGCGTGCTACGGGTACTGAGGCTGCTGCGAACCCTACGGCCCCTCAGGTAAGAAGCCTTTCCGCTTTCTAATACTTCCTCTCTTTACATCTCAGCCTGTTGGTATTGTAAACATCCCTGGTTTACTGGTGGGAGTTCATATACTCGGTTTTAGTGTTGGTGGCGAGCTTATTAATGATTAAATTTCATGGACAACAAGCTCTCCAAGGTGGAATCAGAAGGAAGGTCCTAAACCCTTTCTCTTTGAGCCAGGAGTGGGCTACAGTTTGATGTTGATAGTGACCCACTGAACACCACATTTTACAGAAGTGTTGTTGCGATGATGCCACTACAAAGGGTACATAGGATTATTAAAGTATCATTTTTAGTAGAAGTCAGGTTTTGAGACTCTAGGAAAGTGGTATGAGTTAATAAATTGTAAATTGCAAGCATGGGTGGTAGCAAATTACCGATTTAGGTGGTGAAAACAAGATTATTCAGTGAGTGGCAGATTTGGATTTTGCTGTTCAGTTCCGTGATATGAATAATATCACTGAATTGTAAATTGATGGCAGAAGTGGAATTTTGTGGCTGTAATTAAGTGCTGTAGATTCCATTGTTCAACTGTAAATAGTTTTTCTTTAAATAATTTGGACTGTTGAACACTACATCGGTGACAGAACACAATGTTGGTACCTTTCTAGGTTTAATAATGCTCATTGAACTGTCAATTCGATTGGTGGTTGACGATGGGAATATTGAACGGAAGTTTGGTTGAAGAATTGTGTTTTTACCACTGTCAGGTTATATACATCAGTTTATTTAAGTACAGATTGTTGGCAGTGGGATTTTGATTCTCTAGTTAGGTGATGTGAGTGACATTAAGAAACAATACGTTTTAAATTGATGTATTGTATCTCATTAGGTGGGGTAAGTACGATTATCAGTCTGAATTACTGTCAGCAACAGCTTGCACACACTTAGGAATGTGCATTCCCTGGCCGTTGCAAATTTGTATTAAAATGGAGTGGTCAGAAATGATTGGTGTTTCTTTTGTTTCTAGCATTCTTTAACTTGTCCTAATTAAAACACAGTTCAATTTAGGACCCTGCTTGCCATTTTAAGAACTCGATACACACACAAACCCTGTTGTGACACAATAGTGCTCACGTTAGTGTATCCAGTGAGTACATTTGGAATAACCAGCAGGGTTCCACCACTCTTAATGATGTAAAAGCTGGATCGTAGGCTTCAAAAAGCGGCCATTGCTGTAAGGCTAATAGCAGGGGCGAGGCTTGGTGAATAAGATTGGGGTGGGGGTTTCAGATTTCCCAACAGTCACGCTGGGATGTCTTGTTAAAACACATTATATGAGAAGCAGGACCTGAGGGGTGTAAAGGCATTGGAAAGATAGAGGCAGCGGATTGTTGGGGCACTGAAAGCACCACGTATTTAAAAAAATATACGTTTATTAAGGCCTTTAAAACAGAGACGGGAGGGAGAGAGTGCATTTGTGTTTTTGTCAGATGGCCATGTAAAAATCCCATCTGACAGACTCTTCATCATGCTCGACTGAAAATCCTTCTACCCAACTACTCACTATAGAATACATTTTTTAGGGGGGTGACACACCCCAAACACCCCCTGGAGCTACGCCCCTGGCTAATAGGGCCTGGAGTGGCTGGGGCTAGGCCACTCTGCATGTCCACATTTTTTCTTTTTCTGCCACGTATGACCTTTTGGCTGACAGATGCTCCTATGTATTTAGTTATGTACTTCCTTATGTGGAAACCGTAATATTTCGAACAGAAACTGTTTTATTAAAGAAGAGTGACAGTACATATTAATTTCAGATGGAACAGTGGTTAACACAAACCAGGTTCAGAGTTTGTGGTGAAAATAAACTATACCTTTTTGTGAGCGTTGACAGAGATGACAGACATACATTTAGATGTGAAAGTACAAGTTAGTCAGATAATGAAATTACTACAGTTTAGATAATATTGTTTGAGGGCTAACTGGGCTAGATAATTGTGTTTGCCACAAGTTCAGTGAGATGTTTCTTTAAGTCGGGCTTAAACTTCTGAATCAACAGTCTGCCCTGATGGCCAAGTGGGCAGAAGGAACAGAATCTCTGGTAAAGAGCCCTCTTTTTAGCACAGTGCCAGGCAGTCAACCTGGTGGCTATTGGAGGAGGTGGCAATTTGCCTAAGGAAAGTGTTCTTGTATTAAAGTTTAGGGTCATGTCTGATGAGGCAGGAAGGCATACTAGTAGAATGTTATAGTAATCCAGTTCGGCGACTACCAGGAACTTTATCAGTACATTGTATATAAGGAGGTGAGAGGCTGTGTCCTATACATTTTTTTAAATATGATAGTGAGGTACAGTAGTGATATAGTTATCATTTCTCACTGATACTGGGTGACTGTGAATAAAAGACTATGCCTTAGTTGAACCACCTTAATCGCAATTGTCTATCTCCTTGGGAGTCGTTTTAGTGGGGGCAGTGACTTGCATGTTGTGAGCACACGAATCCACCTTTAAATACGATTATTTGGTCAGAGAGGGAGCGCAACACTACCTGTTTTTAGCCCAACTTATTCAGGAGTTACCTATTAGAACCAGAACCATCTACTCCACAAAGAGGTGCAAACGAGCCATCAGCTCACCTGTCGTTTTTAAACATGATTTTAAACACCTAGCTTTGTCTGTAGCTGCTTTAATGTGACCCTGGTTATGTGGCCATTGAGGTATGGTGTGGTCAGTGGCTTAGCAAGGTTTCTAATGCCCTAATGCAAGCATGGGAAATGGGGCCTCTCTAACCCTGGTTTAGATAGTAAAAAACACCTATGAGAAATCGACTGCGACAATACCTTTAAGCTCTTCATGAAGGGAAGGCACTATCTCCCTTTATTTTGTAAAAAGAAGGTCAAAGGCAGAGAGCCCCTCACCCATCCACGGGTAACTAAATGTGAAACTCAACAGTCTGTTCCACCACCTCTGCTCTCGGCGTCCATTCTACATCTAACCGTTCATGCCTGACACACACGCTTACCAGGTACTACGTTGGTGTAAATGAGAAAAGGGGAGAGACAGGTCAGCTGAGTCAGAAACGTTCCTCCTGGACCCACCAGGTGATTCCATAACTCTCCAGCGTTCCTCTAATATGTGTACTACTTACCCCTCGCTGGTGATGGGTGATTTCAGCCTTTGCCTGGATGCCACAGCGAAGTGTTGAAACCAGTAGTCCAGTGGCATACTTCTTGTGCACCGTTTCTTTCTGCTTCGATCCTCTCTCTTTCACAGTGACAGCCAATGTCTTGAGAGGCACTTCCTATTCCTTGGGTCGCCTACTTTGTTCAGTATTGCTACAATTACTATAGTTATTTTGTACCAAGTTGCTTTTATTTCGGAGAAAATTATATCCCCTAAAGAATCACAAGAGATTAATGTGCAGAAGGGGATGTTTCTTGCTGGTGAAATTTCCAGTGTGGTCCTGCTTAAGGGGCTTTAAGTCTCTTAGCGAGAAGCACGCAGTAATCTGCCTCTGTAGACTCGTATGCTCTGTTCCGGCATCCCCCATGGAGCCAGCCTTGGCTGTCTTAAAAGCACTTCCCCTTATCTGGAGATGATCCCAGGGTAGTAATCACCTGGCTATCAAGAAAAGTACCCTTAACAGCTATAGAAAAGGCAATTTTCACAGCTGGGATGGAGTTTTACGCACACAAAATACACGCAGCTCTAACTCAACCTTAGAAACCATTGTAGGTTGTTCAGTCTTTCACTGTCCCTTCTAGTGCTCTTACTGAGTGATCTCTCTCAGTAAAGATTTGAAGGCCTTATGGACCAGGATTCCATTAACGAAAAGTGGTCACAAATTACATACCGACTTTTGAAATCTGATTTTGTGAACTGACCTATAAACCATCAAGTCATTTCACAACATAACCATTCGCAGGAGGTCGCAGAAAGATTTGCCTAATTAACATTCATTAGGCAGGTTGCATTTTGCAACCCTCTGTGATTGTAAACACCTGGACTGTGGTTTGCAAGGGACAGCAGACCACCATTCCTCTGTTCGCATTCTCAGATGGGAAACTTTTTTAAATTTTTTTTTTAATTCCTTAAAAAAAATGGCTGGTGCTGTTAAAAAAAAAAGAAAAAAGGTTTCCTGATTGATAAAGCTCAGAAGGAGCAGGCAACCCGCGTTAGGCTTCCAACCCAGTTCCAAAAGGGTAAGTGGTCTCAGGGATATCCCTTCCCCTTTGCGAATCAGTTGCCACCTCCTTTGAGAAGTCGTTAGTTGGTCAGTAGTGTGCAAATGGAATGGCAGCCACAAACCTTGAGACAGAGGCTACCAATTGTAAATTGGAAGGCACACCCCTTTCACACCCCTGGAAATTAGGATATAGTGTTGGCAGCAGAAAAAGCTTTATGAGCCTGAAAAACTTTTATGACTCATAAAATTGGGTTTGTATACCACAAATGGGGATTTTTCATGTTGCAAGCCCAGTTCTTTCGAGAATTGCAGTGTTTGTGATGGCAACATCATTTTGTATACCCGATCCTTAGTCTCTGAACATATTTTGCGAACAAAGGGCCAGATGTAGCAAAGGTTTTTACCCATTCTATGTCTATGGGAAAAAGTGTTCGTACATATGGCCCAAAATGTGATGTTTATAGGGGTATATAAGGCTAACAGTCCATTCTCCTTTGGACTCATTCTGCTATGGGTTTTCCCTAGCCCTCAGGATAACATCGGCCTCTTGCTTCGGGTGGTGTATCTTCTTTTCATTCACTAGTCACTTAGTTCGTTTTTGCGACGTTGCTTTCCAAAGGACACCATTCTTGCATTCATGGTGAAAGAACTGTTTGATGTATTTACCCTCTTGTTGATTATACTGCCAACATATTGCTTAGCAACCAGGTGGTCAACTTTCAACCGTTAGCCGTAGAAACCTCTATGAAACCTGCAGTTCCTAACAGTGCTTGTGTTATAGCAAGGGTTCCTTGGCTTATGACAATTCCTGATCAGTATTTGCCAATCAGTTGTAGTGATGTGTGGAACAGGAGGGCCTAATTGAAGATCGGCAATGGGTCTAAGGGCACACTCGTGGCTCTACGAGTTGATATCTGAGGTCAGTGGTAGCACTCTAGCCTCATCCTTTTAGATTTCACTGCTGCCTTTGTGTGCTGGGTCACCAAGCTTCTATCATCAATTCTTTGTTGACCCTTGGGTTGTTCCTGTGTTATAACTCGTTTTAACTGTCAGACTGTGCGCAGTAGGTGTTATTGGGTCATTTACGTCAAGCCCTTTGTGAACGAGTCTGGAATTCTCCTCGCCTTTTCTATTTGCTAACATACTACAGTTGCCAAGAAAGCCACACATGGAGAACGAGGAGATAGTAATCTTAATATCATCTCTTAACTGTTGAAACCTATTGAAGGAGGGAGGCCTTGCTTCACCCGGGTCAGTTTTGCACATTGTGACCTTTTAACCCTGCTGGCTACCATCGGGTTCTCTGCAAGGCGGCCCAGTAAACTTAATGCTGAGCCACGCGAATGCTCAGTATTGAATTACCAAAGAAACCTGCTGAGTTTTCGAGAGGGAAAAAGAAGCACAACTCTGGAGGGAACAGGAGTTACATGGCCCATCTAAACTATAAGGTGCGGTGTTTCACTCGGAGGCTTAGGCTGCTGAAGTGAGCTGAAAACTGCGAGGCACCCTAGGAAAACATGCTGCTTTCCCCGGTGTTGCAGCACCGATTCCAGCATGTTATTCCCAAAATCTTGTAATGCAAGTCTTGTTATCTACTCGACCCTGTTCAGATGTCTGAAAGGTAGAAAACTATTCTGCCTAGAGGGATGATCTACCCTTGAGGTTATTTCACCCTCATTTTGTACTAATTTGCATTCCCCTATCCTTCTGCTTTTGATACTTGTGGGCAAAGGGAAGTAGAGGTTTCTGGTTCCCTAGCAGTGGAATTCCCTTCTTAAGAACATTTCACTTCGTCCTTATCTTTTTTAAAAGTCCTTAATGCACCTCTTTCTAAGCTTTGAGGAAGCAGTGTTACTGCACCGCAGCAGCTTTACTCGGGGTGGTTTATTGTGCACACAGAGCAGTGAACTGTTTTTCCCTTGCAAATTCATATAGGAGATACCAGCATTACCACAATGAAAAATCCTGGCTCATGGTACACCTGGGGCATATTTATTTATACTTGTTTTACACTGAATTTGCGTAATTTTTTTAACTCAAATTCAGTGCAAAACTAACTCCATATTTATACTTTGGCGCTAGACCCCTTCTAGCACCAACCTTATGGAGTTAAAGTCATTTTTTTAGACGTGGAAACCTATTTGCGTCAATGAGATGCAAGGTAGGCGTTCCCGTGCAAAAAATGACTCTATGGCCTTAGCGCCATATTTATCCCCCGTGCTAAAATCATGCATGGGTGGAGAAGGGGTCAAATAATGGTGCAAAACTTGCTTTGCACCATTATTAAACACCTGGGTCAGGGCAGGCGTTAGGGAACCTGTGCAACTAATATGCCCGCAGGTGCCCTCACCAGGCCTCCGGGAACACCCACACCAGAGGGGCAGCAGAGGATGGGGGACCCCATCCCAGGTAAGGTGAGCACAGGTAAGTATATATTTTTTTTAAGTGCCATTGGGGGCCCTGAAGTGGAGCCCCGTACAAGGCACTGGGTGCAATGGCCATGCCTAGGGGACCCTGGTCCCCTGAGCTGGCCATTGTGGTGGTGGGCATGACTCCTATCTTTTCTAAGACAGGAGTCATGTGGTGTGGATGGTTTTGCGTCAGAAAATGACGCTAGGCTGGTTAGAGTCATTTTTTTTACTCTAACCTGCCTAACATCATTTTTTGGTGCAAAACCCCCTTCTTCCATACCGCCTGCCCCACCCGGCTAACATAATTTTTTTTTACACTAGCCTACCCTTTGCACCGGCTTGCACCATTCCATAAATATGGTGCCCGGCTGGTGCTCAGAAATGGTGCAAGCCGGTGCTAAACATTTTGCTGCAAAAGTGCGTTGGTGTAGTTTTGCACCAAAAAGTATAAAACAGGGCCTTGGAATCTTAACTGTGATTCAAGTGGTGTTTGTGCCTGATTTCAGACTCCAAAGTAATAAAGATGAGTCTTGCTAATCTGAGTTCAGCTTTTGCTTGGTCCTCAAGTTGGTGAGTTCATCCTTTGCACCTTAATATTGGTATTATATTTTAATATTATAATTTAATATTAATATTAATGTCAGGAGTGGTATTTTGTCTCACAAGTCCAGTGATGTAAATTGGGTTGCTGTAAGTAGGGGTATTAAACTTTCAATTATTTGTAGAATTGATTGGCATTTGCCATCCTCTTTTGGTGTTGTTAACAAGAGTGTTAAACTTTCAAGTTCTGGCAAAAGTGTGATTTTGCTTCTCCTTTAGCTTTAGTGAGTGTCATTAGTAAATCTTCCAGTTTTGGTACTTGTGGCTTTTTACAACGCGTTAGGCAGAGTTCAGCTGCAGCCGCTGCAAATCTCAAGGCGGGGGTGGGCAGGTGAGAGAGGGATGGAATAAAAAATAATTAAAAAAAAAAAAAAAACTCCTGTCGTCACCGCCTCCTGCCGCCTCGATCCTCTTCTTGTGTCTCAGCATTCATTGGGACACCTGCACAGGCTCTCCAGCAATCCTGATGCTGCTTTCATGCTAAAGCTAGCATGAAAGCAGCATCAGGATTGGACTGAGAGGCTAGGACTGCCGCTCAGACACAACCCTGGGGTCTGTGCAGTTTCTCCAGCCCAGCTGTTCAACACAGCCGGGCTGGAGAAACCTAAGTGCACATGTGTGTTTTGCCAGCCTGAGACGGCTGGCCAAACACACATGCGCACTCAGGTGCACTCTCTCCTCATCCCCCCTTCCACCTCCACGGCTCAGTCCGACCCCTCCCTGAATATGCTGCTGACTGAGCCAGCAGCTGAAAAATAAAACGATAAAGAAATATTGTTTTATCTTTGAGCTCTTGGCTCAGCCAGGGGGGTGACGCTCCTTGGCAATTGCGAAGGAGCCACCCTGGCAGAGTTCCTGGGATTATTAAACATTAAGTTGATGGGAGTGGTGGTACCTAGTGGCTCTCATTAAGAGTGAATTCGCGATTGAGGTAGTCCTAAACTATAAGGCACCTTAAGTCTTTCGACATAATGCAAGTCCCATAAACCCCTTTCAGGCTCAGGAAAAGCAGGAAGGGAAAAGATTGACGTCTCCTCACACCGCACACCACCTCATACAGAAAGCACAAATGCCGACTCAGACTCCATCTTAATGGACCTGCGAAACTGATAGAGCTGCTTGTGCTCTAGAATCAGGGGCACTAGAATTATGCGGCAGGGTTAGCAAATTAATACTGCCCGAGCAGACGTTTTTCCTCATTAGTATCTGCTTAACACCTTAAGATAGTTATCAGCAACTAAACGCTGATCAGGAACCTTTGCGAAGGGTCTGCCAAAGTGCGGTATCACGACTGGTTCCTTTTTAAAAGTAACTTTTAATTAGTTTGAGCTTGAAACAATACTTTCCTTGAAAAGTAAGTACCACAATTTAAACAACTTATTCAATCTAGTTTCTCATATGTAAGTGTACCACACACATCTTCCCTTTCAAATGGTGAAAGAATTGGATTTGGGCACTTCCTTTCAGTGGTGAGTGCCATCATCCTCTGATTGAGCCAGAAGTGGATTTTCCAAAGTGTTTTTTCTTTGCAGGGTCATCAGCCGAGCTCCCGGCCTCAAACTGGTTGTCGAAACCCTCATCTCCTCCCTAAAGCCCATTGGGAACATCGTCCTCATCTGCTGTGCCTTCTTCATCATTTTTGGGATCCTGGGTGTGCAGGTATGTGTTGCGGCATTCACTCGGTGTACACAGTCCAGATGATATTCCCATGGTTAAACATAGAGCTTCTATATCCACTGGTGAAAGCCTCTATGTATAGTCATCATTTGCGTTTGAGGTTCAGTGGCTTCCACTGCGATTCCTACTCATGCACAGATTTTTCCTCCCTCTATCATCACTCTTACTTCTGTCATGTCTTGCTTCTTTGCTCCCAGTTGACCTTATTCCTGGTGCTGCTGTCAGTTTCCTTCATTTTATTTCTCCTTGTTCTCCTTGTTTTTGTTCCTTTATCTGTTACTCTTATTCCTGTTTTTTCCTGTTTCTGTTCCTCTGTTTGTTGCTCCTGTTCCTGCTTCCTTTCCCTGTTTCCTGTTTCTGTTCCCCTGTCTGTTGCTACTGGCTCTCTATCTTGTTTTCTGTTTTTAGGTCTCCCCTCAAACAGCACATTCGCTGCAGCTTACAAGACATTTTGTTAGCTTAATGGGCACTTGGAGGTCGCCCATTGCCTGGCCGTATTGTCAGTTGTATTTCCTGGTTCCTGTGTGGTTAGGGCATGCTATCTTCACGTTCTGTTCATGTGTTTCCCCATCTCTAGAACATGGACCAAGTACTGCTTCCTTTTTTTGGGAGTGTCCTTTCTCTTTCTATCTTGGCCTATTTTTTTCTTCTACTTGCAGCACTTCATAAGAGTGTATGTGTTTTTAGGTTGTCTTGCTTCTAGTTTTGCTCTGTGCTGTTGCTTTCACCGTCTTTTTCCCACACTTGTGTTTGTTCCCTTTTAGCTTTCAAACCTCACCCTATCTACTCTTTGGTGCATCATGACATCAGAAGGCTACAGATTGTTAGCACAACTTATAACAATTATTTCAAAATACATTAGTGGCTTATTGCTGTTAAGTCACCACTTAGTTTATAACAAAGCGCTTCTTTGGTACTTGTTTCATGATCTATAGGATGTCTAGGGCATCATTAAAATGTTTTATGCAAAAGAACAGATTGTGTTTTTAATTGGTTTCTGTTTGTATGGTTACGGGTTGTATAGAACATTGTAGCGTGAAAATAACATATGGTAAAACACTTTTTTGCTTGTTTGGCTGCTCGTATTAGGTTTCCTCCCATAGCTATGTACATTGTAACAAAGATTACCATACCATACAGAACAATGGCAGGTCGTGCCATACCTTACAATACCATACTATACAATGATAGTTCATCCTATCCGATACCATACCACACAGTATCATAGTATGTAATCACTGGCCAAACTGTACAATGCAGCCCATACCATACTGTAAAAAAACTGACCATACCATACTATATAATGAAAGGCCATGCCATACCATGCTATACAATGGCAAACCCTACCGTACCATACCATGGAATACTGTACTGTGTAATGCCATGCTTGCTATACTATGCCACACCATGCCATGTAATGTAGACCATAACAACTGCACAAAACAGGTTATACCATACCACACTATATCATACAATACCATACCATGATATATCATAACATACCTTACTATTCAATGACAGGTCATACCCAACCGTACTGTATAATGGCAGGCAATAGCACACCATACCATTTGATACCATACCATGACAGACTATGCCATACCATACTATACATTGCAGACCATACCATACAATACCATACAATACCATAGTTTGTAATCACTGGCTGTACTATAAAATGCAGACCATGCCATGCCATACTG